>NC_135236.1:563267735-563570765 GCF_051348905.1 Ranitomeya variabilis | reverse complement strand
TCCTATTTCTTGTTGTAATTTCCTGTTGACATATTATAGAGCCAAGGATTCACAGATCTATGTGTTTGGCATTGAGTCATAGGCTTTCCTGTAGTCAATCCAGGCCTTGCTGAGATTGGTCTGTCTAAATCTTGAGTCTTGAGTGACTGCTCTATCTACTAGGAGCTGGTGCTTAGTACCTCTGGTGTTGGTCCCAATGCCTTTCTGAGTTGCATTCATGTAGTGGTTCATATGGTTCTGTAGCTTGGTGGCTATGATGCCTGACAGGAGTTTCCATGTTGTTGTAAGGCACGTTATTGGGTGACAGTTGGATGGAACTGTTCCTTTGTGAGGATTCTTCATGATCAGCACTGTTCTTCCTTGTGTTAGCCAATCTTTGTGGTGACAGTTGGTTCATCTGCTTTGCCATGCGTTAATGTACCACTGTTAATTTCTTTAGCCAGTAGGTGTGGATCATGTCTGGGCCAGGTGCTGTCCAGCTCCTCATGTTCTTGCTGGATGTCTGCTTCTGTAATGGTGACTGGTTCTTGCTGTGAATTTTTTCCTTCTCCCGTATGTTCCTACAGTATTGTTCAGTCTCTGCTATTGGAGGAGTTGCTGCTTTTGTGCTGTTACTCTATAGTTGGGAGTACACCTTGGATAGTTCTTTGGAGAACAGGGCATTTTCTGTTTAGCAGTCTCTAGGGCTTCAGATGGGGTCAGTGTTGTGATTTTGCTTTTTGCTCCCTCTAGTGGTCATTAGTGATTTGACTCTGGAGCGTCTGTCTTTTTCTATATCCTCACCTGGGCCGTTAGTTCAGGGGCGTTGCTATATAAGCTCCCTGGACCTTCAGTTCAATGCCTGGCATCGTTGAAATCAGAGCTAATCTGTTGTGCTCTTGTCCTCTGATCCTGGTTCCTGTTTTTCAAGCTAAGTCTGCTTCTTTGCTTTTTGCTTTTGTTTTGTTTGGTATTTTTGTCCAGCTTGTTCCTATCTGTATCCTGACCTTTGCTGGAAGCTCTAGGGGGCTGGTGTTCTCCCCCCGGACCGTTAGACGGTTCGGGGGTTCTTGAATCTCCAGCGTGGATTTTTATAGGGTTTTTGTTGACCAGATAAGTTATCTTGCTATATTCTGCTATTAGTAAGCTGGCCTCTCTTTGCTGAACCTGGTTCATTTCTGTGTTTGTCATTTCCTCTTACCTCACCGTTATTATTTGTGGGGGGCTTGTATCTTGCTTTGGGGTCCCTTTCTCTGGAGGCAAGAGAGGTCTTTGTTTTCTTCTCCTAGGGGTAGTTAGATTCTCCGGCTGGCGCGAGTCATCTAGCGATCACCGTAGGCATGATCCCCGGCTACTTCTAGTGTTGGCGTTAGGAGTAGCTATTTGGTCAACCCAGTTACCACAGCCCTATGAGCTGGATTTTTGTATCTTGCAGACTTACACGTTCCTCTGAGACCCTGTCCACTGGGGTCATAACAGTATGCCAGGCCAGTATTAAATGTTTAATGCATTGCAGAAGTGGGATTATAAGAAAGAAAATTTTGAGTTTTTTTTTCCCTCTCTCATTTTTTTTTTTTCTTTTCCCCTTTACCTCAGAGTGGCTTAAGCTTGCTGCAGACATGAATGTCCAGACCTTGATTACAAGTGTGGACCAGCTTGCCGCTCGTGTGCAGGGTATACAAGATTATGTTACCAGAAATCCTAGGTCTGAACCCAAGATTCCGATTCCTGAACTGTTTTCAGGAGACCGATTTAAGTTTAGGAATTTCAGGAATAATTGTAAATTATTTTTGTCCCTGAAACCTTGTTCGTCTGGAGACTCTGCTCAACAAGTAAAAATTGTTATTTCATTCTTACGGGGTGACCCTCAGGATTGGGCTTTTTCGTTGGCGCCAGGAGATCCGGCATTGGCTGATATTGATGCGTTTTTTCTGGCGCTCGGTTTACTTTATGAGGAACCCAATCTTGAGATTCAGGCAGAGAAAGCCTTGCTGGCTATGTCTCAGGGCCAGGACGAGGCTGAGGTGTATTGCCAAAAATTTCGGAAATGGTCCGTGCTGACACATTGGAACGAGTGTGCACTGGCCGCTAATTTTAGAAATGGCCTTTCTGAGGCCATTAAGAATGTTATGGTGGGTTTTCCCATTCCCACAGGTCTGAATGATACCATGTCCCTGGCTATTCAAATTGACCGGCGGTTGCGGGAGCGCAAAACCGCAAATTCCCTCATGTTATTGTCTGAACAGACACCTGATGTGATGCAATGTGATAGAAAAACCGCAAATTCCCTCATGGTGTTGTCTGAACGGACACCTGATTTGATGCAATGTGATAGAATCCTGACTAGAAATGAGAGGAAAATTCATAGACGCCGGAATGGCTTGTGCTACTACTGTGGTGATTCTACACATGTTATCTCAGCATGCTCTAAACGTATATCTAAGGTTGTTAGTCCTGTCACCATTGGTAATTTGCATCCTAAGTTTATTCTGTCTGTAACTTTGATTTGCTCACTGTCATCTTATCCTGTCATGGCGTTTGTAGATTCAGGTGCTGCCCTGAGTCTTATGGATCTCTCATTTGCTAAGCGCTGTGGTTTTATTCTTGAACCATTAGAAAATCCTATCCCTCTTAGGGGTATTGATGCTACGCCATTGGCAGAAAATAAGCCGCAGTATTGGACACAGGTTACCATGTGCATGACTCCTGAACACCGCGAGGTAATACGTTTTCTCGTTCTACATAAAATGCATGATTTGGTTGTTTTGGGGCTGCCATGGTTACAGACCCATAATCCAGTCCTTGACTGGAAGGCTATGTCAGTGTCTAGTTGGGGCTGTCGTGGTATTCATGAGGATTCCCTGCCTGTGTCTATTGCTTCTTCTACGCCTTCGGAAGTTCCGGAGTACTTGTCTGATTATCAGGATGTCTTTAGCGAGTCCAGGTCCAGTGCATTGCCTCCTCATAGGGAATGTGACTGTGCAATAGATTTGATTCCAGGCAGTAAATTTCCTAAGGGAAGACTGTTTAATCTGTCGATACCTGAACATACCGCTATGCGTTCATATATCAAGGAGTCTCTGGAGAAAGGACACATCCGTCCGTCTTCTTCCCCTCTTGGTGCGGGATTCTTTTTTGTGGCTAAAAAGGACGGATCTTTGAGGCCTTGTATTGACTATCGGCTTTTAAATAAGATCACTGTCAAATTTCAGTATCCTTTGCCGCTGTTGTCTGACTTGTTTGCCCGGATTAAAGGTGCCAAGTGGTTTACCAAGATAGACCTTCGTGGTGCGTACAACCTTGTGCGCATTAAGCAAGGGGATGAATGGAAAACCGCATTCAATACGCCCGAAGGTCATTTTGAGTACTTGGTGATGCCTTTTGGGCTCTCTAATGCCCCTTCAGTTTTTCAGTCCTTTATGCATGACATTTTCCGGAACTATCTGGATAAATTTCTGATCGTTTATCTGGATGATATTCTGGTTTTTTCTGATAATTGGGACTCGCATGTGGAGCAGGTCAGGATGGTCTTTAAAATTTTGCGTGAAAATTCTTTGTTTGTCAAGGGCTCAAAGTGTCTTTTTGGTGTACAGAAGATTCCCTTTTTGGGGTTCATTTTTTCCCCTTCTGCTGTGGAGATGGACCCAGTCAAGGTCCGAGCTATTCTTGATTGGACTCAGCCCTCGTCAGTTAAGAGTCTTCAGAAGTTCTTGGGTTTCGCTAACTTCTACCGTCGTTTTATCGCTAACTTTTCTAGCATTGTGAAACCTTTGACGGATATGACCAAGAAGGGCTCCGATGTGGTTAATTGGGCTCCTGCTGCCATGGAGGCTTTCCAGGAGTTGAAACATCGGTTTACTTCGGCGCCTGTTTTGTGCCAGCCTGATGTCTCGCTTCCCTTTCAAGTTGAGGTGGATGCTTCAGAGATTGGAGCAGGGGCCGTTTTGTCGCAGAGAGGCCCTGGTTGCTCTGTTATGAGACCTTGCGCCTTTTTCTCTAGGAAGTTTTCGCCTGCGGAGCGAAATTATGATGTGGGCAATCGGGAGTTGTTGGCCATGAAATGGGCATTTGAGGAGTGGCGTCATTGGCTCGAGGGTGCTAAGCATCGTGTGGTGGTCTTGACTGATCACAAAAATCTGATGTATCTCGAGTCTGCTAAACGCCTGAATCCTAGACAGGCCCGCTGGTCATTGTTTTTCTCCCGTTTTGACTTTGTTGTCTCGTATTTACCAGGTTCTAAGAATGTGAAGGCCGATGCTCTTTCCAGGAGCTTTGTGCCTGATGCTCCTGGAGTCGCTGAACCTGTTGGTATTCTTAAGGATGGTATTATCTTGTCAGCTATTTCTCCAGATCTGCGACGTGTGTTGCAGAGATTTCAGGCTGATAGGCCTGATTCTTGTCCACCTGACAGACTGTTTGTGCCTGATAAGTGGACCAGCAGAGTCATTTCCGAGGTTCATTCCTCGGTGTTGGCAGGTCACCCAGGAATTTTTGGCACCAGAGATCTGGTGGCCAGATCCTTTTGGTGGCCTTCCTTGTCTAGGGATGTGCGGTCATTTGTACAGTCCTGTGGGACTTGTGCTCGAGCTAAGCCTTGCTGTTCTCGTGCCAGCGGGTTGCTCTTGCCCTTGCCTGTCCCTAAGAGACCTTGGACACATATCTCCATGGATTTCATTTCTGATCTTCCGGTGTCTCAGGGCATGTCTGTTATCTGGGTGATATGTGATCGCTTCTCCAAGATGGTCCATTTGGTTCCTTTGCCTAAGCTGCCTTCCTCTTCCGATCTGGTTCCTGTGTTTTTCCAGAACGTGGTTCGTTTGCACGGCATCCCTGAGAATATTGTGTCAGACAGAGGATCCCAGTTCGTTTCCAGATTCTGGCGATCCTTTTGTAGTAGGATGGGCATTGACTTGTCGTTTTCGTCTGCTTTCCATCCTCAGACTAATGGACAGACGGAGCGAACTAATCAGACTTTGGAGGCTTATTTGAGGTGTTTTGTCTCTGCTGATCAGGACGATTGGGTGACCTTCTTGCCGTTAGCTGAGTTTGCCCTTAATAATCGGGCTAGTTCCGCCACCTTGGTTTCGCCGTTTTTCTGCAACTCTGGTTTCCACCCTCGTTTTTCTTCGGGTCATGTGGAACCTTCTGACTGCCCTGGGGTGGATTCTGTGGTGGATAGGTTGCAGCGGATCTGGAATCTTGTGGTGGACAACTTGAAGTTGTCACAGGAGAGGGCTCAGCGCTTTGCCAACCGCCGCCGCGGTGTGGGTCCCCGACTACGTGTTGGGGATTTGGTGTGGCTTTCTTCCCGCTTTGTTCCTATGAAGGTTTCCTCTCCCAAATTTAAACCTCGTTTTATTGGTCCTTACAAGATATTGGAAACTCTTAATCCTGTATCCTTTCGCCTGGATCTTCCTGTGTCGTTTGCTATCCACAACGTGTTTCATAGGTCCTTGTTGCGGCGGTACGTTGTGCCTGTGGTTCCTTCTGCTGAGCCTCCTGCTCCGGTGTTGGTTGAGGGCGAGTTGGAGTACGTGGTGGAGAAGATCTTGGATTCTCGTCTCTCCAGGCGGAGGCTTCAGTACCTGGTCAAGTGGAAGGGCTATGGTCAGGAAGATAATTCCTGGGTGGTCGCCTCTGATGTTCATGCGGCCGATTTAGTTCGTGCCTTTCACGCCGCTCATCCTGATCGCCCTGGTGGTCGTGGTGAGGGTTCGGTGACCCCTCACTAAGGGGGGGGTACTGTTGTGATTTTGCTTTTTGCTCCCTCTAGTGGTCATTAGTGATTTGACTCTGGAGCGTCTGTCTTTTTCTATATCCTCACCTGGGCCGTTAGTTCAGGGGCGTTGCTATATAAGCTCCCTGGACCTTCAGTTCAATGCCTGGCATCGTTGAAATCAGAGCTAATCTGTTGTGCTCTTGTCCTCTGATCCTGGTTCCTGTTTTTCAAGCTAAGTCTGCTTCTTTGCTTTTTGCTTTTGTTTTGTTTGGTATTTTTGTCCAGCTTGTTCCTATCTGTATCCTGACCTTTGCTGGAAGCTCTAGGGGGCTGGTGTTCTCCCCCCGGACCATTAGACGGTTCGGGGGTTCTTGAATCTCCAGCGTGGATTTTTATAGGGTTTTTGTTGACCAGATAAGTTATCTTGCTATATTCTGCTATTAGTAAGCTGGCCTCTCTTTGCTGAACCTGGTTCATTTCTGTGCTTGTCATTTCCTCTTACCTCACCGTTATTATTTGTGGGGGGCTTGTATCTTGCTTTGGGGTCCCTTTCTCTGGAGGCAAGAGAGGTCTTTGTTTTCTTCTCCTAGGGGTAGTTAGATTCTCCGGCTGGCGCGAGTCATCTAGCGATCACCGTAGGCATGATCCCCGGCTACTTCTAGTGTTGGCGTTAGGAGTAGCTATTTGGTCAACCCAGTTACCACAGCCCTATGAGCTGGATTTTTGTATCTTGCAGACTTACACGTTCCTCTGAGACCCTGTCCACTGGGGTCATAACAGGTCAGGCCTTTGTACTTGTCCAGCTTGGTCTTATCTTTACACCCTTCTGTATTTCTGTTAGTTGGCTGAATTCCCTTCGTGTCACCTTGATCTTGATTTGATCTTCAGTCTTGGTCTCCAGTCTTCTTTTCCACGTACTTCTGTTGGATGCATAGCCAAGAATTTCCATGATTGCTGAGGCAGTAGCATAAATAAGTTTATTAGTTTGCGTTGTAGTGGTGTTAGGTATTGATGCAAGTGCTCTATTGGCATCTTCTAGCATACTGCTGGTGGTGTTTCTTTGCTGAGCCTTGGCAGTCGATCTATGGTATTGATGGTATTTAGTTTATCTAAGATCTTCTGTATCAAATCAGCTGCAGTACTCTCTAGTTGCAGGATTGGATCAGTATTTTCATGGGGTTGCACATGATGTTCTTCCAGGTCTTCATGTGAGGTGGATCTGCAGTGCAGTTAATCCATCTCAAGTTGTGATAGTAGCTTTCTCTTTATGATATTGAAACATTGGGTGACTAGTTGTTTCTAAAGGTACCGTCACACTAAACGATATCGCTAGCGATCCGTGACGTTGCAGCGTCCTCGCTAGCGATATCGTTTAATTTGACACGCAGCAGCGATCAGGATCCTGCTGTGATGTCGCTGGTCGCTGAATAAAGTCCAGAACTTTATTTGGTCGTCCGATCGCCGTGTATCGTTGTGTTTGACACCAAAAGCAACGATACCAGCGATGTTTTACACTGGTAACCAGGGTAAACATCGGGTTACCAAGCGCAGGGCCGCGCTTAGTAACCCGATGTTTACCCTGGTTACCAGCGTAAAAGTAAAAAAAACAAACAGTACATACTCACCCAGCGTCATACCTCCCCCAGCGTCTGCTTCCTGACACTGACTGAGCGCCGGCCCTAAAGTGAAAGTGAAAGCCGCTGTGCTGTTAGGGCCGGAGCTCAGTCAGTGTCAGGAAGCAGAAGCTGGGGGACGCTGGGTGAGTATGTACTGTTTGTTTTTTTTACTTTTACGCTGGTAACCAGGGTAAACATCGGGTTACTAAGCGCAGCCCTGCGCTTAGCAACCCGATGTTTACCCTGGTTACCCGGGGACCTCGGCATCGTTGGTCGCTGGAGAGCGGTCTGTGTGACAGCTCTCCAGCGATCAAACAGCGACGCTGCAGCGATCGGCATCGTTGTCGCTATCGCTGCAGCGTCGCTTAATGTGACGGTACCTTTAGTCAGTGGACATGGCGGTCTTGCATCCATCCTGAGTTTCCTCATATGCTTCAGATATCCTTTCTCATTTCGTCTGCTGTTATAGTAGCATTTCATCAAATCCAGGTTCTATTGCCTTATCAACGTATGGTTTATTCCAGTAGCCCATTTATCAGCAGGTTGTCCTGGTTCCTCGACATCTGACATGGACCTTGTTAATCTGGGCAACATCCGAGCTGGCATGACTCTCGTGTTCGTGACACTCTCATGTTTATTGAAGTAGGCACTATAGTGTTAGCAGTCTTGCCCAAGGAGCAATACAGATGCTCAATGGGATAGATGAGGAGGGGGATGGTAGGATGGAGCTGCAGGACAGTGAGGCAGTTAGCTGGGTGACAGTTAGGAAGCGGGGTAGAGGGAAGAGTGCCAGGGAGGCTAGTCCTGATCTTTCACACCCCAATAAGTTTGCTAAGTTGGCAGATGAGGGGGGTGCCAGTACAGGGGTAGCACTGCTGCAGCCAGGCATGTCCTCTGAAAGCCAGAGGAGTGACTGCTCCAGTAAGGAGGGAAATAGGAGAGCAGGGCAGACCAGACAGGTGCTGGTAGTGGGGGACTCAATTATTAGGGGAACAGATAGGGCAATCTGTCACAAAGACAGGAATCGTCGAATGGTGTGCTGCCTACCTGGCGCTCGAGTCCGACACATCGCTGATCGGGTGGACAGATTACTGGGAGGGGCTGGTGAGGACCCAGCGGTCATGGTGCACATTGGCACAAATGACAAAGTTAGAGGTAGGTGGAAGGTCCTTAAAGATGATTTCAGGGAATTAGGCTGCAAGCTGAAAGCAAGGACCTCCAACGTGGTATTTTCTGAAATACTGCCTGTACCACGTGCCACGCCAGAGAGGCAACGGGAGATTAGGGAGGTTAATAAGTGGCTCAAGAATTGGTGTAGGAAGGAGGGGTTTGGGTTCCTGCAGAACTGGGCCGACTTCTCAGTTGGCTACAGGCTCTACGCTAGGGATGGGCTGCACCTCAATGGGGAAGGTGCAGCTGTGCTGGGGGAGAAAATGGTTAGAAGGTTGGAGGAGTGTTTAAACTAGGGAATGGGGGGGAGGGTATTCATTTTATAGGTGGGGAAGATAGTGCAGATAGAGACCTGGGCACAAATAAAGAAGTTGGGGGTGGCGGAGGCATGGGGGTGGGGTTAGAACAGTTAGTAATTTAAGAAAGAATAGAGGTACAGAAAGGAACATCAAGTGCATGTATACTAATGCCAGAAGCCTCGCCAACAAAATGGACGAATTAGAACTAATGTTGTTGGAACATAATTATGACATGGTGGGGATATCTGAAACATGGCTGGATGAGAGCCATGACTGGGCTGTTAACTTGCAGGGCTATAGCCTTTTCAGAAATGACCATACAGACAAGCGAGGGGTGGGGTGTGTCTGTTTGTAAAATCGACCTTAAAACCCATCCTGCGTGATAATATAGGTGAATCTAAAGAAAATGTAGAGTCCCTGTGGGTGGAGATAAGGGGAGGGGGAAAAAACAATAAATTACTGATAGGGGTTTGTTATAAATCTCCAAAAATAATGGAAGCAATGGAGAATATCCTTGTAAAGCAAATAGATGAAGCTGCGACTCAAGGAGAAGTCATTATTATGGGGGACTTCAACTACCCTGAAATAGATTGGGGAACAGAAACCTGCAGTTCCAGTAAAGGTAATCGGATTTTGACAACTATGAGAGACAATTACCTTTCACAACTGGTTCAGGACCCAACAAGAAGGGGGGCACTGCTAGACCTAATATTAACCAACAGGCCAGACCGCATATCAAATATAAGGGTTGGGGGTCACTTGGGGAATAGTGATCACAAAATAATAAGTTTTCATGTCTCCTTTAATAAGATGTGTAGTAGAGGGGTGACAAGGACACTAAACTTCAGGAGGGCAAATTTCCAACGGATGAGAGAGGATCTTGGTGCAATTAACTGGGACAATATCCTGAGACACAAAAGTACACAAAGAAAATGGGAGACATTTATTAGCATCCTGGATAGGACCTGTGCACAGTATATACCGTATGGGAATAAACATACTAGAAATAGGAGGAAACCAATATGGCTAAATAGAGCTGTAAGGGGCGCAATAAGAGACAAAAAGAAAGCATTTAGAGAATTAAAGGAAGTAGGTAGTGAGGAGGCATTAAATAAATACAAAAAATTAAATAAATTATGTAAAAAGCAAATCAAGGCAGCAAAGATTGAGACAGAGAGACTCATTGCTAGAGAGAGCAAAAATAACCCCAAAATATTCTTTAACTACATAAATAGTAAGAAACTAAAAAATGATAGTGTTGGCCCCCTTAAAAATAGTCTGGGTGAAATGGTGGATGAGGATGAGGAAAAAGCCAATATGCTAAATGACTTTTTTTCATCAGTATTTACAAAAGAAAATCCCATGGCAGCCAATATGACTAGTGATAATAATTCCCAATTTAATGTTACCTGCTTAACCCAGCAGGAAGTACGGCGGCGTCTAAAAATCACAAAAATTGACAAATCTCCGGGCCCGGATGGGATACACCCCCGAGTACTGCAGGAATTAAGTACAGTCATTGATAGACCATTATTTTTAATCTTTAAAGAGTTCATAATAACAGGGTCTGTACCACAGGACTGGCGTATAGCAAATGTGGTGCCAATATTCAAAAAGGGGACAAAAACTGAACTCGGAAATTATAGGCCAGTAAGTTTAACCTCTACTGTGGGTAAAATCCTGGAGGGCATTCTAAGGGATGCTATACTGGAGTATCTGAAGAGGAATAACCTCATGACCCAGTATCAGCACGGGTTTACTAGGGACCGATCATGTCAGACTAATTTGATCAGCTTCTATGAAGAGGTAAGTTCCGGTCTGGACCAAGGGAACCCAGTAGATGTAGTGTATATGGACTTTTCAAAAGCTTTTGATACGGTGCCACACAAAAGGTTGATACATAAAATGAGAATAATGGGGATAGGGGAAAACATGTGCAAGTGGGTTGAGAGTTGGCTCAGGGATAGGAAACAAAGGGTGGTTATTAATGGAGCACACTCGGACTGGGTCACGGTTAGTAGTGGGGTACCACAGGGGTCAGTATTGGGCCCTCTTCTTTTTAACATATTTATTAATGACCTTGTAGGGGGCATTCAGAGTAGAATTTCAATATTTGCAGATGACACTAAACTCTGCAGGGTAATCAATACAGGGGAGACAATTTTATATTACAGGCTGATTTATGTAAACTAGAAGCTTGGGCTCATAAATGGCAAATGAGCTTTAATGGGGATAAATGTAAGGTCATGCACTTGGGTAGAAGTAATAAGATGTATAACTATGTGCTTAATTCTAAAACTCTGGGCAAAACCGTCAATGAAAAAGACCTGGGTGTATGGGTGGATGACAAACTCATATTCAGTGGCCAGTGTCAGGCAGCTGCTACAAAGGCAAATAAAATAATGGGATGCATTAAAAGAGGCATAGATGCTCATGAGGAGAACATAATTTTACCTCTATACAAGTCACTAGTGCGACCACACTTAGAATACTGTGCACAGTTCTGGTCTCCGGTGTATAAGAAAGACATAGCTGAACTGGAGCGGGTGCAGAGAAGAGCAACCAAGGTTATTAGAGGACTGGGGGGTCTGTTGTGTATCCGCTTTTTGGGCTCCCCTGGTGGTTGCTGGTGGTACTGGTGACTTGTTTGCACTTTGCTGCTTCTGTTCACCTGCTTCCATCAGTGTTTGGGAGTTTCCTATTTAGCCTTGCTCTCCAGTCATTTCCTTGCCGGTCATCATTGTATCCAGAGCCTTCGGTTGCATTTTCCTGCTACTAGTCTGCTGATCAGCTAAGTGGACTTTGTCCTTTTGTTTTGTACCTTTTGTCCAGTTTGCAGTTTTTGTAATTCTCTGTAGCTGGAAGCTCTTGCGGGCTGAAATTGCCACTCCTGTGTCATGAGTTGACACAGGAGTATTAAAGTAATTTCAGGATGGTTTTTGAAAGGGTTTTCAGTTGACCGTGAAGTCCTCTTTTGTATCCTTCTGCTATCTAGTAAGTGGACCTCTCTTTGCTAAATCTACTTTCATACTGTGTATGTCTTTTCCTCTTAATTCACCGTTATTACATGTGGGGGGCTGCTGTCATCTTTTGGGGTATTTTCCCTAGAGGTAAGCCAGGTCTGTTTCTTCCTCTACCAGGCGTAGTTAGTCCTCCGGCTGGCGCGTGGCATTTAGGAAGCCGTAGGTATGCTCCCTGGCTACTGTTAGTTGTGTGGTAGATTTAGCTCACGGTCAACTCGAGTTTCCATCACCCGAGAGCTCGTTCGTTATTTATATGTTTCTTACGTTCCCTTGCCATTGGGAACCATGACAGTATGACCGGCCAGTGTTAAACTTATTGGCAGAAGAAAGGAGAGAAAAAAGAAGTCTGTAAATTTTATTTATTTTTTTTTTTTTTTTTTCGTTTCCCCTATGCTTGCTCCATAGTTGGATCAGTTGTATTTCAGCTCTAATTACTGCCTTTGCCTTTCTCTCCTTATAATCCTTGAATGGCTCTGAGCTCACCTGTTTAAAGATGGATCCTCAGAGTTTGGCTGCAGGTTTAAATAATCTTGCTACGAAGGTTCAAAATTTACAAGATTTTGTTATGCATACTCCTATTTCTGAACCTAAAATCCCTACACCAGAGGTGTTTTCCGGAGATAGATCTCGGTTTCTGAATTTCAAATATAATTGTAAATTATTCCTTTCTCTCAGACCTCACTCCTCAGGAGATCCTGTCCAGCAGGTTAAGATTGTAATTTCTTTGCTGCGAGGTGACCCTCAAAATTGGGCATTTGCATTGGCACCAGGGGATCCTGCGTTGCTCAATGTGGATGCGTTTTTCCTGGCTTTAGGGTTGCTTTATGAGGAACCTAATTTGGAGATTCAAGCTGAAAAAGCTTTGATAGCCCTATCTCAAGGGCAAGATGAAGCTGAGATATACTGCCAACAATTTCGTAAATGGTCTGTGCTTACTCAGTGGAATGAGTGCGCCTTAGCGGCAAATTTCAGAGAGGGCCTTTCTGATGCCGTTAAAGATGTTATGGTCGGGTTCCCTGCGCCTACAGGTCTGAATGAGTCCATGACAATGGCAATTCAGATTGATCGGCGTTTGCGGGAGCGCAAACCCGTGCACCATTTGGCGGTATCTTCTGAAGAGACGCCAGAGAAAATGCAATGTGACAGAATTATGTCCAGAAGCGAGCGGCAGAATTATAGGCGTAAAAATGGGTTATGCTTCTATTGTGGTGATTCTGCTCATGTTATATCGGCATGCTCTAAACGTACTAGGAAGGTTGACAAGTCTATTTCAATTGGCACTTTACAGTCCAAATTTATTTTGTCTGTAACCTTGATTTGTTCATTATCAGTTATTACCGTGGATGCCTATGTGGACTCTGGCGCCGCTCTGAGTCTTATGGATTGGTCCTTTGCCAGGCGCTGTGGGTTTGATTTAGAGCCTCTGGAAGTCCCTATACCTCTGAAGGGTATTGATTCTACACCTTTGGCTTGTAATAAACCACAGTTCTGGACGCAAGTGACTATGCGTATGACTCCAGACCATCAGGAGGTGATTCGCTTCCTTGTGTTGTACAATTTACATGATGTTTTGGTGCTTGGATTACCATGGTTACAGTCTCATAACCCAGTCCTTGACTGGAAAGCTATGTCTGTGGTAAGCTGGGGATGTCGGGGGGCTCATGGGGACACTCCTTTGGTATCCATTTCGTCATCTATTCCATCTGAGATTCCGGCATTTTTGTCTGATTATCGTGATATTTTTGAAGAGCCTAAAATTGGTTCACTCCCTCCTCACAGGGATTGTGATTGCGCCATAGATCTGATTCCTGGCAGTAAATTTCCAAAGGGTCGTTTGTTTAACCTATCTGTACCTGAACATGCTGCTATGCGCGAGTATATTAAGGAGTCCCTGGAAAAGGGACATATTCATCCTTCTTCATCACCTTTAGGAGCCGTTTTTTTCTTTGTCTCTAAAAAGGATGGCTCTCTGAGGCCTTGTATTGATTATCGACTCCTGAATAAAATTACAGTCAAATATCAGTATCCGTTGCCTTTGCTGACTGATTTGTTTGCTCGCATAAGGGGGGCTAAGTGGTTCTCTAAGATTGATCTTTGTGGGGCGTATAATTTGGTGATAAATAGCAATTGGATAAAACTTAACCTTTAATAGGTTTGTATAAAATACTCAAACATGAATGACACCACAATAACAAATGAGAAGAAAACCCCTTTTGTGTGAGTGAACCCTACCAAACACAGAGTGAAAAAAGAGACAATATAAAAACAAAAAAACAAACACATCTGACAGTATCAAGGAGTCACTTAAGACCATACGTATAGTTGGGACGATGGTTCCGTAAATCTCCTTCCTTCTGTGCTCCAATCAGGATACACTCAAATATATAATGTATGCCAGGCTATATCCCAGTTCTCCAAACAAAACAGGCCCATATGTATAAGGCTATACTGGAGATATTTGTTAGGAACAAGTAGTGGATTTCAACCACGACTATAGCCGGTTATATCTTATTAATGAATACACATACAGGTCCTTCTCAAAAAATTAGCATATAGTGTTAAATTTCATTATTTACCATAATGTAATGATTACAATTAAACTTTCATATACTATAGATTCATTATCCACCAACTGAAATTTGTCAGGTCTTTTATTGTTTTAATACTGATGATTTTGGCATACAACTCCTGATAACCCAAAAAACCTGTCTCAATAAATTAGCATATCAAGAAAAGGTTCTCTAAACGACCTATTACCCTAATCTTCTGAATCAACTAATTAACTCTAAACACATGCAAAAGATACCTGAGGCTTTTAAAAACTCCCTGCCTGGTTCATTACTCAAAACCCCCATCATGGGTAAGACTAGCGACCTGACAGATGTCAAGAAGGCCATCATTGACACCCTCAAGCAAGAGGGTAAGACCCAGAAAGAAATTTCTCAACAAATAGGCTGTTCCCAGAGTGCTGTATCAAGGCACCTCAATGGTAAGTCTGTTGGAAGGAAACAATGTGGCAGAAAACGCTGTACAACGAGAAGAGGTGACCGGACCCTGAGGAAGATTGTGGAGAAGGACCGATTCCAGACCTTGGGGAACCTGAGGAAGCAGTGGACTGAGTCTGGTGTGGAAACATCCAGAGCCACCATGCACAGGCGTGTGCAGGAAATGGGCTACAGGTGCCGCATTCCCCAGGTAAAGCCACTTTTGAACCATAAACAGCGGCAGAAGCGCCTGACCTGGGCTACAGAGAAGCAGCACTGGACTGTTGCTAAGTGGTCCTAAGTACTTATTTCTGATGAAAGCAAATTTTGCATGTCATTCGGAAATCAAGGTGCCAGAGTCTGGAGGAAGACTGGGGAGAAGGAAATGCCAAAATGCCTGAAGTCCAGTGTCAAGTACCCACAGTCAGTGATGGTGTGGGGTGCCATGTCAGCTGCTGGTGTTGGTCCACTGTGTTTCATCAAGGGCAGGGTCAATGCAGCTAGCTATCAGGAGATTTTGGAGCACTTCATGCTTCCATCGGCTGAAATGCTTTATGGAGATGAAGATTTCATTTTTCAGCATGACCTGGCACCTGCTCACAGTGCCAAAACCACTGGTAAATGGTTTACTGACCATGGTATTACTGTGCTCAATTGGCCTGCCAACTCTCCTGACCTGAACCCCATAGAGAATCTGTGGGATATTGTGAAGAGAAAGTTGAGAGACGCAAGACCCAACACTCTGGATGAGCTTAAGGTCGCTATTGAAGCATCCTGGGCCTCCATAACATCTCAGCAGTGTCACAGGCTGATTGCCTCCATGCCACGCCGCATTGAAGCAGTCATTTCTGCCAAAGGATTCCCGACCAAGTATTGAGTGCATAACTGAACATTATTATTTGATGGTTTTTTTGTTTGGTATTAAAAAACACTTTTATTTGATTGGTCGGGTGAAATATGCTAATTTATTGAGACAGGTTTTTTGGGTTATCAGGAGTTGTATGCCAAAATCATCAGTATTAAAACAATAAAAGACCTGACAAATTTCAGTTGGTGGATAATGAATCTATAGTATATGAAAGTTTAATTGTAATCATTACATTATGGTAAATAATGAAATTTAACACTATATGCTAATTTTTTGAGAAGGACCTGTATGTGGCAACAAATCATGTGATCATATACAGTGAACAATGAACCCTAATTGTCACTTATTTGTAAGCTAAGATGAACCTGACATGATCAGTCATGGACAAGAACACAGGCCACATGTATCACCATTCTGTAATCGATACTGTCAGAAATATATAGCAGCATAAGAGAGGCTATGTAAACATTATGTGGCTAAATCACCAATCACTGTTTGGTCAATAATCCGGGACCATGCTGCCCCATGTAAACTTAGCATAGGCGTCCCTATTGGTTACCACAGTGCAGCCACCATCTTTATGTTTCAGGCACTATTTGCCCCGGGCATCCATATGTGTATGTCTCATAGCATAGAGCCCTGTATCAACTGTTAGATCTCACCCACTGTTGGAGAGAGTTAACGTATCTCTCAAGAGGATGAGCTTGCCCCTCGTGCATTTGAAGCATCTCCCTACGCGTTTCGTCCGATTGGACTCATCAGGGGAGTGAGAAAAAATGCCGCTTTACAGACCTTTCCTCATCTGTGCTTTAAAAGCGCTGAGTACGGAGGCGCGTCTTTAGGGCACCGCCCCTAGCGTGTGACGCGCTTCCTGTCCTGCGCACCATATGTTGAGTATATCAGAGCAAGTCGTATGGGCTGTGGAACGCTGGTCGTCATGGAAATGGAACGCAAGCACTCCATTCCATTATCAAGCGCCGCCCGGCACACCAATCATGTAAGCTCCATACTCTCATGTTTTTAAAAAAGAGACACTTTCAAAATTAGTCTCAAATAGACCGAGTAGCACGAAGGTAATACCCAAATGTGTATAATGAGCATATCAGTGAAACTAGGTACATATATGGATGGACCAACCGTTTAGGAAGAGGTCCCATCCTCCCATCAGATATGTGCAGTGTTTAACCTGACTACGATGTCAGACAAGGTCAAAATGGCTCGCCGAGACCAGATGATGTAGACTAAATTATTACCTGCAGATCAAAAATTCATTATTGAATAAACGCCAATGCATTGGCAATTTAGGAGAGAGAGGTGAAAAAATATATCTGATAAAATCCTGCCGTTAAAAGGAATATCAAAAAGTATGGAACACCACCGGCATATGGGACTTGACTCATACAAAGGGATGAAAGAAGGCTCCCTGTTTCACTCCTGCCACAGATCACTACCCTCCTGGTACCTACCTAGCGCGGAGGTTGGCACCCTAGAGAGAATCCTACGCCAGTGGCGCCCCCACTCGACGGCGGCTATCCCTTAATACCTGTCCCTGTAGTCCCTGAATAGGACAGATAGGGAGGAGAAGCCGTACTAATGGGAATACAGGATTGATTAAAGGATACTCATTTATTGTAGCATGGGTTGGATTAGTATACAAATGTGTGCCTAAACCTGATATTGAAGGCTAGGATCCTGCCTCACGCGGGGGTTGGCACCCTAAATATGTCGCGTTGTGGCGCCCCCACTCACCGAGGACTGTCCCTACCTGAAATATCCCTATAGCCTCTATGAAAGGGCTATGTATGTGAGAAAACAGGGGGCAAAAAGAGAGGAACCAGGGGGCAAAAAGAGAGAAGGAGGAAAAAGAGGGGAGGGGGGTTCCTTATAGAAAGCAGTTATACGGTTGTAATTCATTCAGCCCTGATGGTTGGACTGTTTTGAGATAGAAAATCCATCTACTTTCTTTTTGAAGGATGAGTTTATCCCAGTCCCCCCCTCTAACAGGTGATAAAATTCTGTCTATCCCCACAAAGGTGATTTTTTGGGGGTCACCCTGGTGGAAAGAGTTCATGTGGGTTGCCACTGGAGTTTCTCTGTCATTCACAATATCCCGAAGATGTTCTCCCACCCTTTTTCGGAATTCCCTCTTCGTCTTTCCCACATACTCCAATCCACACTCACAACTTGCTTTGTAAATGGCCCCTTTAGTGCGACAATTAATGAAATGTCGGATGGTATAGGATCTGCCGGTTACATTGCTCATAAAATTCTTAGTGTTTACTATGGAGGAGCAAGCCTTGCATCTGCCACATTTGAAACAACCCTTGGCGTGATCAAGACGTGAATTGCGATTACCCTTAGGATCATAATGGCTATGAACCAGCCTATCACCCAGAGACCTCCCTTTCCTTTACGTGATTTGTGGATATGGGGAAACATGCTCTTTGATGTCCCTGTCCATTAGCAAGACCGGCCAGTGCTTTTTAAAGATATCTCTGATGTTATCTGCCCCATTGCAGTATTTAGTGATGAACCGGATAGTCATGTCATTCTCTGGCTTAGGTTTAGATACCAATAGGTCTTTTCTATCCCTCTTGACTGTCTCCTTGTAGGCCTTCTTTAACACCCTTTCAGGGTATCCTCTATCAAGGAATCTGTTACGCAGATCATTGGCCTGTTCTTGAAAGGAACTCTGGTTTGAGCAATTCCTTCGAATTCTTAAATACTGGCCCTTGGGGATCCCTTTTTTCAATGGGGTGGGATGATTACTCTCCCACCGAAGGAGGGAATTGGAAGCTGTCTCTTTTCTGTGGGTTTTGGTGGATATGGCACCATTGCTGTCTCTTTCTATAAGGATGTCCAGAAATGCCAGCCTTGTTGGGTTGGCCTCATAGGTGAAATGTAGGCCTATATTATTTACATTTAGACTCCCCACGAAGTTGGCAAAGTCATCAACACTCCCTCTCCAAATAACCAGCACATCATCGATGTACCTTAGCCATAATATGATCCTCTCATCCAGGCCCAAAGTGCCCTCACCAAAAACCACAGTTTCCTCCCACCAGCCCAGGAGCAAATTTGCATACGAGGGCGCACAGGGGCTGCCCATCGCAGTGCCCCTGAGCTGGTGGAAGTACTTGTGGTCAAATAAAAAGACATTCTTAGTTAAACAGAATTCCAATATAGTTAAGACGAACCTGTTGTGTTTGTCATATTGAATGCCCCTAGTGCTGAGGTAATGATTTATTGCCTGTAGACTTTTGTCGTGTGGGATGGAGGAATACAATGCCTCCACGTCAATGCTGCCCAATATCATATCTTCCTCCAAAAACACCCCATCCAATTTGCCCAAAAGGTCGGTGGTGTCCCGCACGTAGGAGTTTAAAGCATTAACAAATGGTTTGAGGATTTGGTCTATATACAGCCCCAATTTCTCTGTAAGACTGTTGTTGCCAGAGACTATCGGCCTACCTTTAAGGGGATTAACCCCTTTGTGTACTTTGGGGTGGCAATAAAAAGTGGGAACGACAGGATTTTTTGGCAAAAGAAAATCTCTCTCCTCTTTCCCCACTACACCATCCTTAAAACCTCTCTCAATAATAGTGTTAAGCTCCATCAAAAAGGTACCAGTAGGGTTACTATTCAAGACCTTATATTCATCTTTTTTTATCCAAGAGGGAAATGCACATGGAACGGTAATCAGTGGTATCCATGATCACCACGTTACCCCCTTTGTCAGAGGGTTTTATCGTTATACTGTGGTCTTTTTCAAGATTGCAGAGACATGCCATTTCCCCTCTAGACAAATTAAATCGTCCCTTTTTTTTGATTTCAGATAATTTCATGATGTCTTCCGTGACCAAATTTAGAAAGATGTCAATAGAACCAAGATCACCCATGGGAGGGGGCATCTTGGAACTCTTGTTTCTCAGATCTGTGAAGGGACCAGTACCATCCTGGTTAGGGATGGGGTCACTGAGGTGGAATAGTAATTGTACGTCTTGGAGCAAATCATCCGGAATGCCCAGTTCCGCACATTTTCTTTTATCCTCCTTCAAGAAGAATTTTTTCCATTTGAGGCGTCTTGTGAAAAGATTGAGGTCCTTGATGACCTCAAAAGTGTCCATATCAGAGGTGGAGACAAATGTAAGACCTTTACTCAACAGTAGTGTTTCCTCGTGGCTGAGAGGTCTGGATGATAAATTAATCACCTGTATATTTACGTTGGAGGATTGGTCCGGTTCCTGAGGGGGTAGCTTAGTTCTAAAAAACTAGTTTTTTGAGGGGATCTTTTGTTGCTCCCACGTCCCCAATTGCTACCTCTACCTCTACCTCTACCTCTGCCTCTCTGTCCACTAGATCGTGTATCACAGTCTGAAGCCTCAGCCTCTGAGGAGGAGATGTCCGTTTCAACCCTCCGTGTGGATTTAACTGTAACAAGAGAATAGGCTTTGTTTTCTTTAAAATCTTGCAAATCACGTATAAAAAATTTATGTTTTTTCTCCTGTAAGTGGTATTGAAATCTCTCCAAGGAATTCTGTAATAGTGTCTCCTTCTTAGAGAACTCTGGTTCTGTGGAGAATTTTTTTGTAATTTCAATTTGTTCCTTTAGGGAATCATTCAAACCACTCAAGTTGTGTTTTTCTTCCTCTAATAATAGTTTCATTAGTCTCAAAGAACTGTCAGTGGCTTCCTTTTCCCACTTGGCTAATAAAGCCGGGTTCTTATAGCGGTATCCTGGTGCTAGTGTGATTCTTAGGTGTCTAGGAACAATTCCAGATTTAATATAGTTGTCTAGACTCTGCACTTCCCACCAGGAGGATATCTGATCTTTATATATTTTAGTCAATTCTTTGAATGCCCCATTGAAGGATGGAACATATTTCTTTTGGGTATAGGTTCTGTCTGAAAACACATCTGTTGCCTCAGCAAACCACTGACTCGTGTCGATACCTGTCGTCAGGAAACCTGCCATATCATCAAAAATATATAAATGAGCAAGCCGGGTACTTATTCCAATAGAGGTAATATGATAAATAGCAATTGGATAAAACTTAACCTTTAATAGGTTTGTATAAAATACTCAAACATGAATGACACCACAATAACAAATGAGAAGAAAACCCCTTTTGTGTGAGTGAACCCTACCAAACACAGAGTGAAAAAGGAGAGACAATAGGGTGCCAACCTCCGCGCTAGGTAGGTACCAGGAGGGTAGTGATCTGTGGCAGGAGTGAAACAGGGAGCCTTCTTTCATCCCTTTGTATGAGTCAAGTCCCATATGCCGGTGGTGTTCCGTACTTTTTGATATTCCTTTTAACGGCAGGATTTTATCAGATATATTTTTTCACCTCTCTCTCCTAAATTGCCAATGCATTGGCGTTTATTCAATAATGAATTTTTGATCTGCAGGTAATAATTTAGTCTACATCATCTGGTCTCGGCGAGCCATTTTGACCTTGTCTGACATCGTAGTCAGGTTAAACACTGCACATATCTGATGGGGGGATGGGACCTCTTCCTAAATGGTTGGTCCATCCATATATGTACCTAGTTTCACTGATATGCTCATTATACACATTTGGGTATTACCTTCGTGCTACTCGGTCTATTTGAGACTAATTTTGAAAGTGTCTCTTTTTTAAAAACATGAGAGTATGGAGCTTACATGATTGGTGTGCCGGGCGGCGCTTGATAATGGAATGGAGCGCTTGCGTTCCATTTCCATGACGACCAGCGTTCCACAGCCCGTACGACTTGCTCTGATATACTCAACATATGGTGCGCAGGACAGGAAGCGCGTCACACGCTAGGGGCGGTGCCCTAAAGACGCGCCTCCGTACTCAGCGCTTTTAAAGCACAGATGAGGAAAGGTCTGTAAAGCGGCATTTTTTCTCACTCCCCTGATGAGTCCAATCGGACGAAACGCGTCGGGAGACGCTTCAAATGCACGGGGGGCAAGCTCATCCTCTTGAGAGATACGTTAACTCTCTCCAACAGTGGGTGAGATCTAACAGTTGATACAGGGCTCTATGCTATGAGACATACACATATGGATGCCCGGGGCAAATAGTGCCTGAAACATAAAGATGGTGGCTGCACTGTGGTAACCAATAGGGACGCCTATGCTAAGTTTACATGGGGCAGCATGGTCCCGGATTATTGACCAAACAGTGATTGGTGATTTAGCCACATAATGTTTACATAGCCTCTCTTATGCTGCTATATATTTCTGACAGTATCGATTACAGAATGGTGATACATGTGGCCTGTGTTCTTGTCCATGACTGATCATGTCAGGTTCATCTTAGCTTACAAATAAGTGACAATTAGGGTTCATTGTTCACTGTATATGATCACATGATTTGTTGCCACATATGTGTATTCATTAATAAGATATAACCGGCTATAGTCGTGGTTGAAATCCACTACTTGTTCCTAACAAATATCTCCAGTATAGCCTTATACATATGGGCCTGTTTTGTTTGGAGAATTGGGATATAGCTGTTGTGAAATTGGATTTTGGGCTCCCCCGGTGGCCACTGGTGGAATTGAACTTGTGTGCATCTTCCCCTCTGTTCACCTGTTCCCATCAGGATGTGGGAGTCGCTATTTAACCTTGCTCCGCTGTCACTTCCATGCCGGTCAACATTGTAATCAGAAGCCTTTCTGTGCATGTTCCTGCTACCAGACAACTTCCAGCTAAGTCGGACTTTTGTCCTTGTTTGTTTTTTGCATTTTGTTCCAGTTCACAGCTGCAGTTTCGTTTCTGTGTCTGGAAAGCTCTTGTGATCTGAAATTGCCACTCTGATGTTATGAGTTAATACTAGAGTCTTAAAGTAATTTCAGGATGGTGTATTGATAGGGTTTTCAGCTGACCATGAAAGTACCCTTTCTGTCTTCCTGCTATCTAGTAAGCGGACCTCGATTTTGCTAAACCTATTTTCATACTACGTTTGTCATTTTCATCTTAAATCACCGCCAATATATGTGGGGGCCTCTGTCTGCCTTTCGGGGAAATTTCTCTAGAGGTGAGCCAGGACTATATTTTCCTCTGCCAGGATTAGTTAGTCCTCCGGCCGGCGCTGGGCGTCTAGGGATAAAACGCAGGCTACGCTACCCGGCTACTGTTAGTTGTGCGGCAGGTTTAGTTCATGGTCAGTTTAAGTTTCCATCCTTCCAAGAGCTAGTTCCTATGTATGCTGGGCTATGTTCTCTTGCCATTGAGAACCATAACAGTTTGACCGGCCCACAAAGGGTTAAATTAATTGGCAGAGAAAGGAGAGAAAAAAGAAGTCTGCTGAAAAAATTTTTTTTTTTTTTTTCCTTCAGTTCTGAGTGTGCTTTCAATTGAATCACTTGCAAGTCTGCCTATATTGCAGCCTTCCTCTCTCTCTCTCCTTCTAATCCTGGAATGGCTCTGTGTTCACCTGTTTAAAATGGATATTCAGAGTTTAGCTGCAGGTTTGAATAATCTCACCACGAAAGTTCAAAATTTACAAGATTTTGTTGTTCATGTTCCTATATCTGAACCTAGAATTCCTTTGCCTGAATTTTTCTCGGGGAATAGATCTTGCTTTCAAAATTTCAAAAATAATTGCAAGTTGTTTTTGTCCCTGAAATCTCGCTCTGCTGGAGATCCTGCTCAGCAGGTCAGGATTGTGATTTCCTTGCTCCGGGGCGACCCTCAAGATTGGGCTTTTGCATTGGCTCCAGGGGATCCTGCGTTGCTCAATGTGGATGCGTTTTTTCTGGCCTTGGGGTTGCTTTATGAGGAACCTCATTTAGAGCTTCAGGCGGAAAAAGCCTTGATGTCCCTATCTCAGGGGCAAGATGAAGTTGAAATATACTGCCAAAAATTCCGTAAATGGTCTGTGCTTACTCAGTGGAATGAGTGCGCCCTGGCGGCGAATTTCAGAGAGGGTCTCTCTGATGCCGTTAAGGATGTTATGGTGGGGTTCCCTGTGCCTGCGGGTCTGAATGAGTCCATGACAATGGCTATCCAGATCGATAGACGTCTGCGGGAGCGCAAACCTGTGCACCATTTGGCGGTGTCTACTGAGAAGACGCCAGAGAATATGCAATGTGATAGAATTCTGTCCAGAAGCGAACGGCAGAATTTTAGACGAAAAAATGGGTTGTGCTTTTATTGTGGTGATTCAACTCATGTTATATCAGCATGCTCTAAGCGTACTAAGAAGCTTGATAAGTCAGTTTCAATTGGCACTTTTCAGTCTAAGTTTATTCTATCTGTGACCCTGATTTGTTCTTTATCATCTATTACCGCGGATGCCTATGTCGACTCTGGCGCCGCTTTGAGTCTTATGGATTGGTCCTTTGCCAAACGCTGTGGGTATGATTTATAGCCTCTTGAAACTCCTATACCTCTGAAGGGGATTGACTCCACCCCATTGGCTAGTAATAAACCACAATACTGGACACAAGTAACTATGCGAATTAATCCGGATCATCAGGAGATTATTCGCTTTCTTGTGCTGTATAGTCTACATGATGTGTTGGTGCTTGGATTGCCATGGCTGCAATCTCATAACCCAGTCCTCGACTGGAACGCTATGTCTGTGTTAAGCTGGGGATGTAAGGGGATGCATGGGGACGTACCTTTGGTTTCCATTTCGTCATCTATTCCCTCTGAGATTCCTGAATTCTTGTCTGACTATCGTGACGTTTTTGAAGAACCTAAGCTTGGTTCATTACCTCCGCACCGGGAGTGCGATTGTGCCATAGATTTGATTCCGGGTAGTAAATACCCTAAGGGTCGTTTGTTTAATCTGTCTGTGCCTGAGCATGCTGCTATGCGAGAATATATAAAGGAGTCCTTGGAAAAGGGACATATTCGTCCTTCGTCATCTCCCTTAGGAGCCGGTTTTTTCTTTGTGTCTAAGAAAGATGGCTCTTTGAGGCCGTGTATTGATTATCGGCTTTTGAATAAAATCACGGTTAAATATCAATATCCGTTGCCACTGCTGACTGATTTGTTTGCTCGCATAAAGGGGGCCAAGTGGTTCTCTAAGATAGATCTCCGTGGGGCGTATAATTTGGTGCGAATTAAGCAGGGGGATGAGTGGAAAACCGCATTTAATACGCCCGAGGGCCACTTTGAGTATTTGGTGATGCCTTTTGGCCTTTCAAATGCCCCTTCAGTCTTTCAGTCCTTTATGCATGACATTTTCCGTGATTATTTGGATAAATTTATGATCGTGTATCTGGATGATATTCTGATTTTTTCGGATGACTGGGACTCTCATGTCCAGCAGGTCAGGAGGGTTTTTCAGGTTTTGCGGTCTAATTCCTTGTGTGTGAAGGGTTCTAAGTGCGTTTTTGGGGTTCAAAAGATTTCCTTCTTGGGATACATTTTTTCCCCCTCTTCCATCGAGATGGATCCTGTCAAGGTTCGGGCTATTTGTGATTGGACGCAACCCTCTTCTCTTAAGAGTCTTCAGAAATTTTTGGGCTTTGCTAACTTTTATCGTCGATTTATTGCTGGTTTTTCTGATGTTGTTAAACCATTGACTGATTTGACTAAGAAGGGTGCTGATGTTGCTGATTGGTCCCCTGCTGCCGTGGAGGCCTTTCGGGAGCTTAGGCGCCGCTTTTCTTCCGCCCCTGTGTTGCGTCAGCCTGATGTTGCTCTTCCTTTTCAGGTTGAGGTCGACGCTTCTGAAATCGGAGCTGGGGCGGTTTTGTCGCAAAGAAGTTCCGACTGCTCCGTGATGAAACCTTGTGCTTTTTTTTCTCGTAAATTTTCGCCCGCCGAGCGGAATTATGATATTGGGAATCGGGAGCTTTTGGCCATGAAGTGGGCTTTTGAGGAGTGGCGTCATTGGCTTGAGGGGGCTAGACATCAGGTGGTGGTATTGACCGACCACAAAAATTTAATTTATCTTGAGTCCGCCAGACGCCTGAATCCTAGACAGGCGCGCTGGTCGTTGTTTTTCTCTCGGTTTAATTTTGTGGTGTCATACCTACCGGGTTCTAAGAATGTTAAGGCGGATGCCCTTTCTAGGAGTTTTGAGCCTGACTCCCCTGGTAATTCTGAACCTACAGGTATCCTTAAGGATGGAGTGATATTGTCTGCCGTTTCTCCAGACCTGCGGCGGGCCTTGCAGGATTTTCAGGCGGATAGACCTGATCGTTGCCCACCTGGTAGACTGTTTGTTCCTGATGATTGGACCAGTAAAGTCATTTCTGAGGTTCATTCTTCTGCGTTGGCAGGTCATCCTGGAATCTTTGGTACCAGGGATTTGGTGGCAAGGTCCTTCTGGTGGCCTTCCCTGTCACGAGATGTACGAGGCTTTGTGCAGTCTTGTGACGTTTGTGCTCGGGCCAAGCCTTGTTGTTCTCGGGCTAGTGGATTGTTGTTGCCCTTGCCTATCCCGAAGAGGCCTTGGACGCACATCTCGATGGATTTTATTTCGGATCTTCCTGTTTCTCAGAAGATGTCTGTCATCTGGGTGGTGTGTGACCGTTTCTCTAAGATGGTCCATTTGGTTCCCCTGCCTAAGTTGCCTTCTTCTTCCGAGTTGGTTCCTCTGTTTTTTCAAAATGTGGTTCGTTTGCATGGTATTCCGGAGAATATCGTTTCTGACAGAGGAACCCAATTCGTGTCTAGATTTTGGCGGGCATTCTGTGCTAGGATGGGCATAGATTTGTCTTTCTCGTCTGCTTTCCATCCTCAGACTAATGGCCAGACCGAGCGGACGAATCAGACTTTGGAGACATATTTGAGGTGTTTTGTGTCTGCAGATCAGGATGATTGGGTTGCTTTTTTGCCTTTAGCGGAGTTTGCCCTCAATAATCGGGCCAGCTCTGCCACCTTGGTGTCTCCTTTTTTCTGTAATTCGGGGTTTCATCCTCGATTTTCCTCCGGTCAGGTGCAATCTTCGGATTGTCCTGGAGTGGATGCTGTGGTGGAGAGGTTGCATCAGATTTGGGGGCAGGTGGTGGACAATTTGAAGTTGTCCCAGGAGAAGACTCAGCTTTTTGCCAACCGCCGGCGTCGGGTTGGTCCTCGGCTTTGTGTCGGGGACTTGGTGTGGTTGTCTTCTCGTTTTGTCCCTATGAGGGTTTCTTCTCCTAAGTTTAAGCCTCGGTTCATCGGCCCGTACAAGATATTGGAGATTCTTAACCCTGTGTCCTTCCGTTTGGACCTCCCTGCATCTTTTTCTATTCATAATGTTTTTCATCGGTCATTGTTGCGCAGGTATGAGGTACCGGTTGTGCCTTCCGTTGAGCCTCCTGCTCCGGTGTTGGTTGAGGGCGAGTTGGAGTACGTTGTGGAAAAAATCTTGGACTCCCGTGTTTCCAGACGGAAACTCCAGTATCTGGTCAAATGGAAGGGATACGGTCAGGAGGATAATTCTTGGGTGACTGCCTCTGATGTTCATTCCTCCGATCTGGTCCGTGCCTTTCATAGGGCTCATCCTGATCGCCCTGGTGGTTCTGGTGAGGGTTCGGTGCCCCCTCCTTGAGGGGGGGGTACTGTTGTGAAATTGGATTTTGGGCTCCCCCGGTGGCCACTGGTGGAATTGAACTTGTGTGCATCTTCCCCTCTGTTCACCTGTTCCCATCAGGATGTGGGAGTCGCTATTTAACCTTGCTCCTCTGTCACTTCCATGCCGGTCAACATTGTAATCAGAAGCCTTTCTGTGCATGTTCCTGCTACCAGACAACTTCCAGCTAAGTCGGACTTTTGTCCTTGTTTGTTTTTTGCATTTTGTTCCAGTTCACAGCTGCAGTTTCGTTTCTGTGTCTGGAAAGCTCTTGTGATCTGAAATTGCCACTCTGATGTTATGAGTTAATACTAGAGTCTTAAAGTAATTTCAGGATGGTGTATTGATAGGGTTTTCAGCTGACCATGAAAGTACCCTTTCTGTCTTCCTGCTATCTAGTAAGCGGACCTCGATTTTGCTAAACCTATTTTCATACTACGTTTGTCATTTTCATCTTAAATCACCGCCAATATATGTGGGGGCCTCTGTCTGCCTTTCGGGGAAATTTCTCTAGAGGTGAGCCAGGACTATATTTTCCTCTGCCAGGATTAGTTAGTCCTCCGGCCGGCGCTGGGCGTCTAGGGATAAAACGCAGGCTACGCTACCCGGCTACTGTTAGTTGTGCGGCAGGTTTAGTTCATGGTCAGTTTAAGTTTCCATCCTTCCAAGAGCTAGTTCCTATGTATGCTGGGCTATGTTCTCTTGCCATTGAGAACCATAACATATAGCCCAGCATACATTATATATTTGAGTGTATCCTGATTGGAGCACAGAAGGAAGGAGATTTACGGAACCATCGTCCCAACTATACGTATGGTCTTAAGTGACTCCTTGATACTGTCAGATGTGTTTGTTTTTTTGTTTTTATATTGTCTCTTTTTTCACTCTGTGTTTGGTAGGGTTCACTCACACAAAAGGGGTTTTCTTCTCATTTGTTATTGTGGTGTCATTCATGTTTGAGTATTTTATACAAACCTATTAAAGGTTAAGTTTTATCCAATTGCTATTTATCATATTACCTCTATTGGAATAAGTACCCGGCTTGCTCATTCGTATAATTTGGTGCGAATTAAGCAGGGGGATGAGTGGAAAACCGCATTTAATATGCCTGAGGGCCATTTTGAGTATTTGGTAATGCCTTTCGGCCTTTCTAATGCACCTTCTGTCTTTCAGTCCTTAATGCATGATATTTTCCGTGAATATTTGGATAAATTTATGATTGTGTACTTGGATGATATTTTGATTTTTTCTGATGACTGGGAGTCTCATGTTCAGCAGGTCAGGAGGGTTTTTCAGGTTTTGCGGGAGAATTCTTTGTGTGTAAAGGGTTCAAAGTGTGTTTTTGGGGTTCAAAAAATTTCCTTTTTGGGGTACATTTTTTCCCCTTCTTCTATTGAGATGGACCCTGTCAAGGTTCGGGCTATTTACGACTGGACGCAGCCTACTTCTCTGAAGAGTCTTCAGAAATTCTTGGGCTTTGCTAATTTTTATCGTCGATTTATAGCTGGTTTTTCTGGCGTTGCTAAACCTCTGACGGATTTGACTAAAAAGGGTGCTGATGTTGCCAATTGGTCCCCTGCTGCTGTGGAGGCCTTTCGGGAGCTTAAGCGCCGCTTTTTGTCTGCCCCTGTGTTGCGCCAGCCTGATGTTTCTCTTCCCTTTCAGGTTGAGGTCGATGCTTCCGAGATCGGAGCGGGGGCGGTTTTGTCGCAGAGAAGTTCCGACTGCTCAGTGATGAGACCTTGTGCGTTCTTTTCGCGAAAATTTTCGGCCACCGAGCGAAACTATGATGTTGGTAATCGGGAGCTTTTGGCCATGAAGTGGGCATTTGAGGAGTGGCGTCATTGGCTTGAGGGTGCCAGACATCAGGTGGTAGTTTTGACTGATCACAAGAATTTAATTTATTTGGAGTCTGCCAGGCGCCTGAATCCTAGACAGGCACGTTGGTCGTTGTTCTTTTCCCAGTTTAATTTTGTGGTCTCGTACTTACCGGGTTCTAGGAATGTGAAGGCAGATGCTCTTTCTAGGAGTTTTGAGCCTGACTCTCCTGGGAATTCTGAACCTGCTGGTGTCCTTAAGGATGGGGTGGTTTTGTCTGCTGTCTCTCCAGATCTGCGACGTGCTTTGCAAGAATTTCAGGCGGAGAGACCTGATCGTTGTCCGTCTGGTAGACTGTTTGTTCCTGACGATTGGACCACTAGAGTCATCTCGGAAGTTCATTCTTCTACTCTGGCAGGTCATCCGGGAATTTTTGGCACCAGAGATTTGGTGGCTAGATCCTTCTGGTGGCCGTCCCTGTCTCGAGATGTGCGTGTTTTTGTGCAGTCTTGCGATGTGTGTGCTCGGGCCAAGCCTTGTTGTTCTAGGGCTAGTGGGTTGTTGTTGCCCTTGCCTATTCCTAAGAGGCCTTGGATGCACATCTCTATGGACTTTATCTCGGATCTCCCTGTTTCTCAGGAGATGTCTGTCATCTGGGTGGTGTGTGACCGTTTTTCTAAAATGGTTCATTTGGTGCCATTGCCTAAGTTGCCTTCCTCATCTGAGTTGGTCCCTCTGTTTTTTCAAAATGTGGTTCGCTTGCATGGTATTCCGGAAAACATCGTTTCTGACAGGGGTACCCAGTTCGTGTCTAGATTTTGGCGGGCAGTCTGTGCCAGGTTGGGCATTGATTTGTCCTTTTCGTCTGCATTCCATCCTCAGACCAATGGCCAGACGGAGCGAACTAATCAAACTTTGGAGACTTATTTGAGGTGTTTTGTGTCTGCGGATCAGGATGATTGGGTTGCCTTTCTGCCGTTGGCGGAGTTTGCTCTTAATAATCGGGCTAGTTCTGCCACTTTGGTTTCTCCTTTCTTTTGCAATTCAGGGTTTCATCCGCGGTTTTCATCTGGTCAGGTTGAATCTTCAGATTGTCCTGGAGTGGATGCGGTGGTGGATCGGTTGCATCGGATTTGGGGACAAGTGGTGGATAATTTGGAATTGTCCCAGGAGAGGACTCAGCAGTTTGCTAACCGTCGTCGTCGTGTTGGTCCCCACCTTCGTGTTGGGGACTTGGTGTGGTTGTCTTCCCGTTTTGTCCCTATGAGGGTTTCTTCTCCCAAATTTAAGCCTCGGTTCATCGGTCCTTATAGGATTTTGGAGATTCTTAACCCTGTTTCCTTTCGTTTGGACCTCCTGGCATCTTTCGCTATCCATAATGTGTTCCATCGGTCGTTGTTGCGGAGATATGAGGTACCGGTGGTTCCTTCTACTGAACCTCCTGCTCCTGTGCTGGTGGAGGGTGAATTGGAGTACGTTGTAGAGAAGATCTTGGACTCCCGTATTTCCAGACGGAGACTTCAATATCTGGTTAAATGGAAAGGCTATGGTCAGGAAGATAATTCTTGGGTAACTGCCTCTGATGTTCATGCCTCGGATTTGGTTCGTGCCTTTCATAGGGCTCATCCAGATCGCCCTGGCGGTTCTTGTGAGGGTTCGGTGCCCCCTCCTTAAGGGGAGGGTACTGTTGTGTATCCACTTTTTGGGCTCCCCTGGTGGTTGCTGGTGGTACTGGTGACTTGTTTGCACTTTGCTGCTTCTGTTCACCTGCTTCCATCAGTGTTTGGGAGTTTCCTATTTAGCCTTGCTCTCCAGTCATTTCCTTGCCGGTCATCATTGTATCCAGAGCCTTCGGTTGCATGTTCCTGCTACTAGTCTGCTGATCAGCTAAGTGGACTTTGTCCTTTTGTTTTGTACCTTTTGTCCAGTTTGCAGTTTTTGTAATTCTCTGTAGCTGGAAGCTCTTGCGGGCTGAAATTGCCACTCCTGTGTCATGAGTTGACACAGGAGTCTTAAAGTAATTTCAGGATGGTTTTTGAAAGGGTTTTCAGTTGACCGTGAAGTCCTCTTTTGTATCCTTCTGCTATCTAGTAAGTGGACCTCTCTTTGCTAAATCTACTTTCATACTGTGTATGTCTTTTCCTCTTAATTCACCGTTATTACATGTGGGGGGCTGCTGTCATCTTTTGGGGTATTTCCCTAGAGGTAAGCCAGGTCTGTTTCTTCCTCTACCAGGCGTAGTTAGTCCTCCGGCTGGCGCGTGGCATTTAGGAAGCCGTAGGTATGCTCCCTGGCTACTGTTAGTTGTGTGGTAGATTTAGCTCACGGTCAACTCGAGTTTCCATCACCCGAGAGCTCGTTCGTTATTTATATGTTTCTTACGTTCCCTTGCCATTGGGAACCATGACAGGGGTCTGCCATACCAAGATAGGTTATTACACTTGGGGCTATTTAGTTTGGAAAAATGAAGACTAAGGGGTGATCTTATGTTAATGTATAAATATATGAGGGGACAGTACAAAGACCTTTCTGCTGATCTTTTTAATCATAGACCGGTGACAGGGACAAGGGGGCATCCTCTACATCTGGAGGAAAAAAGTTTTAAGCATAATAACAGACGCGGATTCTTTACTGTAAGAGCAGTGAGACTATGGAACTCTCTGCCATATGATGTTGTAATGAGTGACTCATTGCTTCAATTTAAGAGGGGGCTGGATACCTTTCTGGAAAAGTATAATATTACAGGGTATATATATTAGATTCCTTGATAAGGCGTTGATCCAGGGAACTAGTCTGATTGCCGTATGTGGGGTCGGGAAGGAATTTTTTTCCCCATGATGGAGCTAACTCTTACCACATGGGGTTTTTTTGCCTTCCCCTGGATCAACATGTTAGGGCATGCTAGGCTATGGGTTGAACTAGATGGACTTAAAGTCTTCCTTCAACCTTAATAACTATGTAACTATGTAACTATGTATACTGGTATAAATATTTCTAACAGAGAGCTTACCAATAAATACCAGGTGGGGTAAATGGCACCAGAATTGGATCAGACAGAGCTCCCAACATATGTTTTGCTTTTTGATTTTATGGTTTTCTCAAGAGGAACTAGATAGATAGATAGATAGATAGATAGATAGATAGATAGATAGAGAGATAGATAGATCTCACTAAGCACAAGATGTCTCAAGTAATAAGTAGTCAGAACTCAATAAATATTTTGCAATTTTCCAACTTTGAATTTTCATGCCCTTAAATCACAGAGATATGTCACACAAAATAGTTAATAAATACATGTACAGTACAGACCAAAAGTTTGGACACACCTTCTCATTTAAAGATTTTTCTGTATTTTCATGACTATGAAAATTGTAAATTCATACTGAAGGCATCAAAACTATGAATTAAAACATGTGGAATTATATACTTAACAAAAAAAGTGTGAAAAAACTGAAAATATGTCTTATAATCTAGGTTCTTCAAAGTAGCCACCTTTTGCTTTGATGACTGCTTTGCACAGTCTTGGCATTCTCTTGATGAGCTTCAAGAGGTAGTCACCGGAAATGGTCTTCCAACAATCTTGAAAGAGTTCCCAGAGATGCTTAGCATCTTAGCATGTTGGCCCTTTTGCCTTCACTCTGCGGTCCAGCTCACCCCAAACTATCTCGATTGGGTTCAGGTCTGGTGACTGTGGAGGCCAGGTCATCTGGCGTAGCACCCCATCACTCTCCTTCTTGGTCAAATAGCCCTTACACAGCCTGGAGGTGTGTATGGGGTCATTGTCCTGTTGAAAAATAAATGATGTTCCAACTAAACGCAAACCGGATGGAATAGCATGCCGCTGCAAGATGCTGTGGTAGCCATGCTGGTTCCGTATGCCTTCAATTTTGAATAAACCCCCTACAGTGTCACCAGCAAAGCACCCCCACACCATCACACCTCCTCCTCCATGCTTCACGGTGGGAACCAGGCATGTAGAGTGCATCCGTTCACCTTTTCAGCATCGCACAAAGACACGGTGGTTGGAACCAAAGATCTCAAATTTGGACTCATCAGACCAAAGCACAGATTTCCACTGGTCTAATGTCCATTCCTTGTGTTCTTTAGCCCAAACAAGTCTCTTCTGCTTGTTGCCTGTCCTTAGCAGTGGTTTTCTAGCAGCTATTTTACCATGAAGGCCTGCTGCACAAAGTCTCCTCTTAACAGTTTTTGTAGAGATGTGTCTGCTGCTAGAACTCTGTGTGGCATTGACCTAGTCTCTAATCTGAGCTGCTGTTAACCTGCGATTTCTGAGGCTGGTGACTCGGATAAACTTATCCTCAGAAGCAAAGGTGACTCTTGGTCTTCCTTTCCTGGGGCTGTCCTCATGTGAGCCAGTTTCTTTGTAGCGTTGGATGGTTTATGCAACTGCACTTGAGGACACTTTCAAAGTTTTCCCAATTTTTCGGACTGACTGACCTTCATTTCTTAAAGTAATGATGGCCACTGCTTTTTTCTTGCCATAATACAAATTCTAACAGTCTATTCAGTAGGACTATCAGCTGTGTATCCATCAGACTTCTGCTCAACACAACTGATGGTCCCAACCCCATTTATGAGGCAAGAAATCCCACTTATTAAACCTGACAGGGCACACCTGTGAAGTGAAAACCATTCCCGGTGACTACCTCTTGAAGCTCATCAAAGAGAATACCAAGAGGGTGCAAAGCAGTCATCAAAGCAAAAGGTGGCTATTTTGAAGGACCTAGAATATAAGACATAAGTTGTTTCACACTTTTTTTTTTAAGTATATACTGTAATTCCACATGTGTTAATTCATAGTTTTGATGCCTTCAGTGGTAATTTACAATTTTCATAGTTATGAAAATACAGAAAAATCTTTAAATGAGAAGGTGCGTCCAAACTTTTGGTCTGTACTGTACATCAGCACAATTTTGGAAGCAAAATTCTATTTTGTTAGGAAGTTATAAGGGTTAAAAATTGACCAGTGATTTTTCATTTTTACAGCAAAATTTACAAAACCATTTTTTAGGAACCACATCATGTCTGAAGTCACTTTGAGAGGACTATATGATAGAACATACCCAAAAGTGACACCATTCTAAAAACTGCACCCCTCAAGGTGCTCAAAACCACATTTAAAAAGTTTATTAACCCTCTAGGTGCTTCACATGAATTATTTGAAAAAAATCAATAAATTAACATTTAACTTTTTTTGCAAAAAATTGACTTCAGATCCAATTTGTTTTTGACAAGTCTAACAGAAAAAAATGGACCCCAAAATGTTCTGTGTAATTTCTCCTAAGCATGCCGATACCTCATATGAGGGAGAAAACCACGGTTTGTGCGCTCAGCAGAGCTTGGAAGGGAAGGAGTGCCATTTGACTTTTTGAATGCAAAATTTGCTGGAATAATTGACAGATGCCATGTTTCATTGTGAGAGCCCCTGATGTGCCTAAACAATGAAAATCCCCCATAAGTGGCACCATTTTGGAAACTAGACCCCTCAAGGAACTGATATAGATGTGTGGTGAGTACATTGAACCCTCAGGTGCTTCACAGAAGTTTATAATATTGAGCCGTAAAAATAAAAAAATAAAAATTTCCCCACAAATGTTTTTAGCACCAAATATTGCATTTTCATAAGGGTAACCGAAGAAATTACACCATACAATTTGTTGTGCAATTTCTCCTGAGTACGCAGATACCCAAAATGAGGGAGAAAACTACTGTTTTGGGCGCACGGCAGGGTTCGGAAGGGAAAGAGGGTCATTTGTATTTTTAAAATTTCCTGGAATCAATAGCAGATGTCATATCCCATTTGGAGAGCCCCTGATGTGCCTAAACAGTGGAAACTCCCCACAAGTGACCCCATTTTGGCAACTAGAACCTGCAAGGAATGTACTTAAATGCATGGCGAGCACCTTGAACCCCCAGGTACTTCACAGAAGTTTATAACATTGAGCCGGGAAAATAATGAAAATGAAAAATTGAGCCGTGAAAATAATAAAATCATATTTTGCTCACAAAAAATTATATTTTAGCCCCAAATTTTGCATTTTCATAAGGGTAACAGAAGAAATTGCACCATACAATTAATTCTGAGTAAGACGTTACCCCAAATGAGGGAGAAAACTACTGTTTGCACACACGGCAGGGCTCAGAAGGGAAGGAGCATCATTTGACTTTTTCAATGTAAAATTTGCTGGAATCATTAGCAGACGTCATGTCCCATTTTGAGAGCCCCTGATGTGCCTACACAGTGGAAACCCCCCACAAGTGACCCCATTTTGGAAACTAGGCTCCTCAAGGAATGTACTTAAATGCATGGTGAGCACCTTAAACCCCCGGGTACTTCACAGAAGTTTATAACATTGAGCCGTTAAAATTAAAAAAATCACATTTTCCCCACAAATATGCTATTTTGGCCACAAATTTTGCATTTTCATAAGGCTAACAGGAGAGATTGCACCATACAGTTTGTTGTGCAATTTCTCGTGAGCATGGCAATACCCCATATGTGTGGGAATATTAATATTCTGACCTTTTATGAGCAGCAGTTAAATATTCATAGCGTAGTACCAGTTACAACTAGTGATGAGCGAGTATACTCGTTGTTCGGGTTTTCCCGAGCACGCTCGGGTGATCTCCGAGTATTTGTAAGCACTCGGAGATTTAGTTTTTGTTACCTCAGCTGCATAGACAGCTTGAATACATGTAGGGATTCCCTAGTACATTCGCTCATCACTAGTTACAACCCTTAGAGGTGATTAGCTACCCATTTATCCTGTTTTTTGTATACTTTATTTCTCCTTTAAAGAAACAGTGTGTTCTGGTCAGAACCGCCCTTTTAGTTTCCCGGGGAAAACAAGATATGCAAACATCTTTCTCAGGGCTGTCTTAGTAATGCACATATGTTCCTGGCTCACTCCCTACAATCACTCCTCCTGTCCAGATGCATTTATGTATGGAGTAGGGCAATGTTAGTAGCATTTCTGCATTATGCACCCTGTATCATTCTTTGCTGTAATGTCCCAGTTACTTATGTAATTGCACCCTGTATCATGCTGTTGTTGCTGTGACATGCCAGTACTGATATGCTGTTTATTCTTTGCAGTTTTTACCAATATCATCCAGTATTATCGTCCATCAATATCATCCACTATTATTGTCCACCATTAATGTTCACCGTTATCATTCACATCATCATCTCAAAAAATATAGACTTAAGAATCCATACAATCTGTTTACTGGGAAGTGGCTGAGGGTTTAGCCATATGCTGAAATCCATACAGCATCATACGTGGAGAAAGGCAGAACAACTACTTTTGAGGCACAGTGCAAAGCTCAGAAGGGAAGAGGCGCCATGTTGAGTTTAGATTTTGCTGGAATGGTTTGAGAGTGCTATGTCACATTGGCAGAGCACCTGAGGGGCCAGAACAACAGAAACCACATATATGTGAAATCATTTTACAAACTACTCTCCCCAATTAAACCATCTAGTGTTGCAGTGATCATATTGACACCATATGTGCCTGACAGAATTTTAGACCACTGAGCGGTGAAGAAAGAATAAATTAAATTTTTACCACTAAAATGTTGTTTTAGCCCCAAGTTTTTAATTTTTCTAAGGGCTATTAGGATTTATTTTTACAGCAAACTGAGGTCCATTTTATTCCTGAGTGCATCAATACCCTATATGTAATCAGGAAACATTTTCATATAGGGGTGCAGTTGTAAGATATCAAGCAGGAACGCATGATGCAGTGACGGTCGGGAGGCAGAGCAAGGGTTAACAGGTTTATTTACAGGGGAGATACTCCACGCAGGGAGGTAAAGTGTTAACGGTATTAAAGGCATGGTAAAATGCAACAGTTCAAACACAACAAATAGGAAGCAAAAGTATATGGAAGTTCTCACACTGCAGCTCCTGCTGCGCACTAAATAGTGTCAGCAACGGCAGGCGCAGTGCCTCCTCCTGGAGGGTACTGTAGTCGCTGGTTCCGTCTTCTGCCAGCCATGGTCGGTCTCTGGTACCTTCCACTGGGCCTAGTCCATATAGTAATGTGGCTATTAATGGCATGGGCCACAGTCCAGTGCGAGCCCAACGTGGCTGATTAACTATCTCAAATGGGGATAGTCAGGTAACAGACGGTCAGGACAACTATTCTCTCCCCACATCAAGGTGCAACTCTGTCCCTTGTGTGATCTCTCTTGGGGGCAACGTGTGTGCGGTACTCAGGGTCACATCGTGTACAGCACCTGGTACTCTCTGGCTATCATTAGGCACACACCGCACTTCCCTCTCTCCCAGGTCCCACTGTTGGTGGCAGGCGACGCTTGTCTCTTTGGCGCTGGTGCTCCTGACCGGAGCACTCCTATCTATGTCTGCAGGGGCACCCAGCTCAGCTCCACTCTGTGTGCATGGCTCTTCACACCTCTGTTCTGCATGGCTCTGCTCCACTCTGCACAGCTCTGCAGAGGTCTCTCTCTTGCATGCTACTGTTCACGTGAGTCGCCCGCCAGGGGCGTGGGGTACCCGGTACCGGGTCCGGTGCTCACAGAGGGATGTCACGGTGGCGGCAACCCGGTCCGTGGCCTTGGGTGCCCATCTAAAAGGGGACAGTCTTTAAAGGGATTTGGTGAATAGAGTTTGTTCGTGACGCCACCTGTGGTATTATTGTGTTATGGCATCTAGATGGTATAACTTCCCACAGATGATGTATATCCCCAGGGCTCCCGGTGTGTACATGGAAGATGGTGAATGGCACAGTAGAGAACGAGGACAGAGGTTTGCAGTCTCTTTTCTTGGTTTACTGTAGGCTTCAGGCAACTGCAGTCCAGGGTACTAGATCACAGGGAAGGCAGAGTCCGGCCAGCTTGGAAGCAAATTCAGAGTCCCCTTTACCAGGTGGAGTTAAAAGCTTTCCTCTAGCGCGGTGGTGTTGTAGTCCCTTACTGCCTATGGCTTCTGATAAGGTCCTCACTGTTCTTCTCTGTCCCCCATATAGGATAGGACAATAACCCATATGACAGGAGACTCAAGCCTTTTTACAGGGACTCTATCATGCCCCGGGCTCTATGCATCACTGTGCCTCCTGGGTATTGAAGCAGACAGGAAACTTGCAGTTCAGCTGTCCTGCCGGTCTCCGCTGTAAATCGTAGAGTCCCTAGCAACCTCGGTATTCCAGCTACCGGTTATCTGCGCTTCAGAGGGAGGCAGCTCATTCGCAGCTGGCCTCCATTGATATCACTCTCCTGTGCTTCACTCTCCTTCACGCTTACTGAACGATGTTCTGCTTTCGGCATTATCTCTGCCCAGGAGCTACAGCACTTTCTCGTGGCTGCATGGCTCCTCATACATTCTTCCTGCCTCAGACTGCTCCAGTCTGCTCTCTGGCACTATCTGACTGACTTTCCCTCCAAACCACAATATCTATAGGGGAGTCACCTAAGAATAGGATCAAAAGCTACCCCTTGTGGCCTGGAGTGTGAACATGTTGTGTGCATTGTGATTACCTGATAAAGAGATATCCTTCATTGCTTCCAAGCATAACATCACTCTCCCCATGAGGAAAGCAATATCTCTGTGATGACCAGGACCCTGGAGCGTCACACTATCCCCCTTCCCCCGGGGGGAAGAAGAACAACAATACAAATTAGCAAAAAGACATACACATTTTTAAATGCTTGTAAACAGGTAGAACAAGTTAATTAATGTTCACTGGAGCTTCCCTTTATGGGAGGAATTGATGCTTGAATGTTACAAGAACATATTTACATGGTGGGCATACTTACTACAACTGACTATGAAATGCAATTACCCTCTAAGGGTATACTATTACTTTCTTTCATTAAAGTGCAAAACAAATGTTATCTTTATTTTCTTCAAAGTGCAGAACTTTTCTTTCAAATGGCGACTACCCCTACGGGTATACTTCATCAGGTCTGCTCAATTCAAAAGTGCAACATTAGGCATACTATAATCTTCAACACTTTCTGCACATAACACTATCTGGCATATATAATAGATGAATGTGGATAAAATCTGCGCTGCTGTAACAAATAATGAATCCAGATATAGTTGTAAGGTGTTCGGGTGGTTTATTCAACGCGTTTCGAAGCTCATGGCTTCTTCTTCAGGAAGTTTCCACACAAAGATATCTTTGTGTGGAAACTTCCTGAAGAAGAAGCCATGAGCTTCGAAACGCGTTGAATAAACCACCCGAACACCTTACAACTATATCTGGATTCATTATTTGTTACAGCAGCGCAGATTTTATCCACATTCATCTATTATAACGTCTCTAAGAGGTCACAGCGCCGACCTGTGGATCTGCAGCAGCTGACAAATTACACGCCTTTACTTTGCACCATCAGGTGAGCAGTTCTCTCATAATTCTTTAAGAGCAGTCCTGAGGATAAGACCCTATTTGCGCTTTTTTGTCTCCTATTTCTTCTATACTATCTGGCATATAAAATACAGTTCTAACTCACTTCTCTGACACTAGCAAACATCACTTTAATAAAGTGCAGCAAATCAACTTCTCTTTAAGGATGCAAACATTTTTCAAGTCTTTCTACATTTTCCTTCACTTCTAACTAGATTAAACATTTTTGCTGCCCTAACGAGCAACACATTTAACTTTTTATACTGAGGTAGCATATTTTAAAGGTGCAATTTATCATTCAAGTTAATATTCAAGTCCATTAATAGCTTTATACAGCAGCAACGATGCGAGGGACCCGTCATGAACCCCCAATGTAGGCTTGGGCAGGCTTCAAGGCGTGTATCCAGACCTGTAATCCTGCCGCACCAAACGGGTTTTTCTTCAGGTCTCTGTAAAACAAGGCAATTTTTACAGCAATATTAGAAACAGTTTCTTTAAAGCTTCTTTGTAAAACCAGTAGGAAGCACCTAAATAGGTGCCAACTATTTACAACAAAGTTTGTGAATCATTCACTGTCCATGATCTGAATGTCATTTAAACAGTTAAACTTATCAGTGCAAAAAACCTTGGTCAGGTAAGCGAACTTTTAAACAGTTAAACTTATTCATAGTTATTTTCTTGTTTTAATTTACTTGGGCTGTCTCCATGGTAATATTTGGTGTTGGTTGTTTCCTGGCCTGGGAAGTTCATGAGCCAAAGTTATACCTGGTAACAAGTAGACATCATGTGTCTTGTATTCGTGTATGGTTAGGTCATGTCCTGCAAAGGGAGTTTGCGTGGCCTGGGTACGCGTGATGACTGGTGCTGTAGCCACGGCTGTTTCAGTTGTGGTTATGGTGCACACTTGTTTTAGTGATGGCTTTAGAGGCTGGTATCACAGTAGGAGTAGTAGTGGTGGTGGCTACTCTGGCACTAGGTGGGGCTACTGGTGTCTGTGGTCTGGTTTCCTAAGTGTCTCTTAGTTTCCTGACGTTTAAGGTGTACCACCCCTTGTCACCAAAATGCCTGGTGTAAGTCACAGTATCCCCTGTGTACAGGTCCCTGTCCGGGTCTCCTTCTCTGAGCTGAGACTCCACATCTCTCCTGTTGAAAAACACTTCAGCGTACAGGCCTGGCTCCTTAAGAAACCCCTAGCCTCTTTTTAGCTTGAAGGCCACTACAGTGCCCTGCCTCAGCGGGGCCTGGTATATTTGTTTGTCCCTGCGGGCCTGAGCCTTACCGCATAGGTCCCTTTCATCAAAGGCTATGCACCCAGCCTGGTACTCCTTGTTCTTTTCCTCTCACTTATAGGCGAGCTGCTATTGATACTCCTCCCAGCTAAGGACATCCATGACCTCTCCTTCCTTCCTTTCCATCCCGGGGAACCCCATTAGATCTGTCCCAGGGCTCACCCAGTGGTATACAGTCTTTTCGGCGTATATATTTTGCCGGGCATACTGGTGGGCTGGATCGGGGCTCTCATGTGGCTTTCCATCCCCGTGGCCAGGTCCCATTCTCCCAGGATTTGAATCCATCCAGATCCATAGTGTGGTGGTGCAGCTAGCGGGCCCACTAGGAGTTCCTTAGCTACCAGGGCAGGGTCAGTTTCCTTACCTGCCGCTGCAGTGTCTCCAGTCCTGTTCTCCTCTGCTGGAATCAGGGACCGCCGGATAGGACACTGCTCCTGCAGTTTTACTCCCAGCACTACCTTCCACCTAGTCTCAGCGCTCAGCTGCATCCGCAGGAGTTGGTCGCTCAGCTTCTCCACTTACAGGAACTCCGGGACTTCTGGTGACAGCTCGCTGCACCTTCCATCCTGGTAGCTGGGGGAGTCCTTGGCTTCCAACCCACACTCCGGGTCTGGGCTGCTCGCCATATCATCCTCCACGTTCCTTGCTGTGTCCTCGTCCCTTTCCCGCACTCTCCTGCAAGGGCGGAGCTTCTTCTTCCTCTTTCTCCTGCCATTCAAAATCAGGAGGCAGATCTCAGATGCTGATGGGCATGTCCGCATGGTACAGAAGTATTTGGAGTGGGCGGCCATTACTTTCACGCCACGCAGTTAGTTCCCGCCCACGATAGTGCACCCTTCTTTTCCAGCCCTCCTTGTGGCCTTATAATGGCGGCAGTTTTGGCAGCAATTCACAAGTAACAGTCTCTCAGCACAACAAAGTCTTTTAGGCGCACATGAACCAATTTGCTGGGTCAGTCCATCCTGTTCATGATGCCAAGATGAGTCGCCCGCCAGGGCCGTGGGGTACCCGGTACCGGGTCCGGTGTTCAGATGTCACACTGGCGGTGACCCGGTCCATTGCCCTGGGCACCCATGTAAAAGGGGAAAGTCTTTAAAGGGATTTGGTGAATAGAGTTTGTTCATGACGCCACTAGGGTTGAGCGAAACGGGTCGATCATTTTCAAAAGTCGCCGACTTTTGGCTAAGTCGGCGTCTCATGAAACCCGATCCGACCCCTGTGCTTGTCGGCCATGCGGTACGCGACTTTCGCGCCAAAGTCGCGTTTCAATGACGCGAAAAGCGCCATTTCTCAGCCAATGAAGGTGAACGCAGAGTGTGGGCAGCGTGATGACATAGATCCTGGTCCCCACCATCTTAGAGAAGGGCATTGCAGTGATTGGCTTGCTGTCTGCGGCGTCACAGGGGCTATAAAGGGGCGTTCCCGCCGACCGCCATCTTACTGCTGCTGATCTGAGCTTAGGGACAGGTTGCTGCCGCTTCATCAGAAGCAGGGAGAGCGTTAGGCAGGGTCCACTAACCACCAAACCGCTTGTGCTGCAGCGATTTCCACTGTCCAACACCACCTTCGGTGTGCAGGGACTGTGGAAGCTATTTTTTTTTTTTTTTCCCCTCAGCGCTGTAGCTCATTGGGCTGCCCTAGAAGGCTCCGTGATAGCTGTATTGCTGTGTGTACGCCACTGTGGAAACCAACTGCTTTTTTCAAAGCACATATCCTCTTGTTCCTTCCTTTCTGCACAGCTATCTTTTCTGTTTTTCCACACTTTTTATTTAATTTGTGCATCAGTCCACTCCTATTGCTGCCTGCCATACCTGGCTTACATTACTGCAGGGAGATAGTAATTGTAGGACAGTTTTTTTTTTTTTTTTGTTTTTTTTTTTTGTGGGAGATTAAGATTGGCATTTCTGCTACAGTGCCATCCCTGTGTGTGCCATCTCTCACTGAGTGGGCCATAGAAAGCCTATTTATTTTTTCCGTGATTTGTGTTCTAAAATCTACCTCAACACAAAAACAGTACATCAATCAGTGGGAGAAAAATATTGGCCTCAGTCAGGGCTTGTGTGCCACTGCTGTGTGTGCTATCTCTCATTCAGTGGGCTATAGCAAGCCTATTTTTTTTTTTTTTTTTTAATATTATTTGGTTTCTAATTCTCCCTGAAAAAAAAAAAAAAAACCTAAAAAAACAGTGGGAGAATAATATTGCCCTTTCAGCTTGTGTGCCAGTCTTGACTCCTGGGTGTGCCACCTCTCTCCCTCTCATTCAGTGGGCCATAGAAAGCCTATTTATTTTTTTTTTTAAATATTATTGGGTTTCTAAAGTCTCCCTGAAAAAACAAAAAATACATAAAAAAACAGTGGGAGAGTAATATTGCCCTTTCAGCTTGTGTGCCAGTCTTGACTCCTGGGTGTGCCACCTCTCTCCCTTTCATTCAGTGGGCCATAGAAAGCCTATTTATTTTTTCCGTGATTTGTGTTCTAAAATCTACCTCAACACAAAAACACTACATCAATCAGTGGGAGAAAAATATTGGCCTCAGTCAGGGCTTGTGTGCCACTGCTGTGTGTGCTATCTCTCATTCAGTGGGCTATAGCAAGCCTATTTTTTTTTTTTTTTTTTTTTTTAATATTATTTGGTTTCTAAAGTCTCCCTGAAAAAAAAAAAAAAACATAAAAAAACAGTGGGAGAGTAATATTGCCCTTTCAGCTTGTGTGCCAGTCTTGACTCCTGGGTGTGCCACCTCTCTCCCTTTCATTCAGTGGGCCATAGAAAGCCTATTTATTTTTTGGTTTTTTTAATATTATTTGGTTTCTAAAGTCTCCCTGAAAATAAAAAAAAAAAATACATAAAAAAACAGTGGGAGAGTAATATTGCCATTTCAGCTTGTGTGCCAGTCTTGACTCCTGGGTGTGCCACCTCTCTCCCTCTCATTCAGTGGGCCATAGAAAGCCTTGTTTTTTTGTTTTTTTTTTAATATTATTTGGTTTCTAAAGTCTCCCTGAAAATAAAAAAAAAAAACATAAAAAAACAGTGGGAGAGTAATATTGCCATTTCAGCTTGTGTGCCAGTCTTGACTCCTGGGTGTGCCACCTCTCTCTCTAATTGTGGGCCATAGAAAGCCTATTTATTTTTTGGTTTTTTTAATATTATTTGGTTTCTAAAGTCTCCCTGAAAATAAAAAAAAAAAATACATAAAAAAACAGTGGGAGAGTAATATTGCCCTTTCAGCTTGTGTGCCAGTCTTGACTCCTGGGTGTGCCACCTCTCTCCCTTTCATTCAGTGGGCCATAGAAAGCCTATTTATTTTTTGGTTTTTTTAATATTATTTGGTTTCTAAAGTCTCCCTGAAAATAAAAAAAAAAAATACATAAAAAAACAGTGGGAGAGTAATATTGCCATTTCAGCTTGTGTGCCAGTCTTGACTCCTGGGTGTGCCACCTCTCTCCCTCTCATTCAGTGGGCCATAGAAAGCCTTGTTTTTTTGTTTTTTTTTAATATTATTTGGTTTCTAAAGTCTCCCTGAAAATAAAAAAAAAAAACATAAAAAAACAGTGGGAGAGTAATATTGCCATTTCAGCTTGTGTGCCAGTCTTGACTCCTGGGTGTGCCACCTCTCTCTCTAATTGTGGGCCATAGAAAGCCTATTTATTTTTTGGTTTTTTTAATATTATTTGGTTTCTAAAGTCTCCCTGAAAATAAAAAAAAAAAATACATAAAAAAACAGTGGGAGAGTAATATTGCCCTTTCAGCTTGTGTGCCAGTCTTGACTCCTGGGTGTGCCACCTCTCTCCCTTTCATTCAGTGGGCCATAGAAAGCCTATTTATTTTTTGGTTTTTTTAATATTATTTGGTTTCTAAAGTCTCCCTGAAAATAAAAAAAAAATACATAAAAAAACAGTGGGAGAGTAATATTGCCATTTCAGCTTGTGTGCCAGTCTTGACTCCTGGGTGTGCCACCTCTCTCTCTAATTGTGGGCCATAGAAAGCCTTTTTATTTTTTTCCTTCATTTGTGTTTTAAAATCAACCTCAACACAAAAACACTACATCAATCAGTGGGAGAAAAATATTGGCCTCAGTCAGGGCTTGTGTGCCACTCCTGTGCGTGCCATCTCTCATTCAGTGGGCCATAGAAAGCCTTGTTTTTTTGTTTTTTTTTTAAATATTATTTGGTTTCTAAAGTCTCACAGAGAAAAAAAAAAAAATAAATTAGGTGGGAGATTAATATTGACATTAGTGCTTGAGTGACAGTCCTGCGTGTGTGTCATCTCTGTGATTTGGTGTCACAGAAAACAGAGTGTGTAACATTGTGCCTGATTTTCCTTGTGGTCTCACCAACCTGTTAAGGGATATTGAAATCATACTGAAGTTATAGCTCACCGTGTAAGTTGTTTGACAGCAACAAATAAAGTTAGTTTGGTTACGATTTTTAAACAATGAGGAAGTCTGGTGCAAGAGGTCGTCGTGGGCGTTCATTGTCAGCTGGTAATGATGGTAGTGGTAGTGGAGCATCAGGTGGTCGTGGGGATAAAAATATTCCACCTAAGTCTGGAGCTGTGGAGCCAGTTTCGTCGTCAGGCTACACAAGGCCTCGAACGCTCTCTTTTCTGGGAGTAGGAAAACCGCTTTTAAAGGCTGAGCAGCAACAGCAAGTTTTGGCTTACATTGCAGACTCAGCCTCTAGCTCTTTTGCCTCCTCTTCCGAAACTGGTAAATGTAAAAGCAGCGCGTCGCTTGTGGATGTTCACGGTCAGGGACAAGTCGCTTCCTTGTCCTCCTCAGCAAAAACTACAACAAGAGAGAAGGATGCAGCAGGCGACACAACGGGTCACTCCATGGAGCTCTTTACACATACCGTCCCTGGCTTAGAAAGTGAAACATTTAACAGGCCATGCCCATTACAAGTAGATTCTGACATGGAGTGCACTGATGCACAGCCACAGCCAGAGTACTATGCTGCTCCTTTGACTCAGACCACCACATTGCCCTCTCAGGGTACAGATCCACAATCAGACCCTGATGAGACTATGTTGCCCCGCCACGAACGCTATACCACCGACCGACACAGTGACACAGACGAAGTTGCACACGAGCTCGAAGAGGAGGTAATAGATGACCCAGTTATTGACCCCGATTGGCAGCCATTGGGGGAACAGGGTGCAGGCGGCAGTAGTTCAGAAGCGGAGGTGGAGGAGGGGCCGCAGCAGGCATCAACATCGCAACAGGTTCCATCTGCCGGGCCCGTATCTGGCCCAAAACGCGTGTCAAAGCCAAAACCTGTTGGAGGACAGCGTGGCCATCCGGTTAAAGCTCAGTCTGCAATCCCTGAAAAGGGATCCGAGTCTAGGAAGAGTGCAGTCTGGCATTTTTTTAAACAACATCCAACTGATCAGCGCAAAGTCATCTGTCAAAAATGTTCAACTAGCTTAAGCAGAGGTCAGAATCTGAAAAGTCTAAATACTAGTTGCATGCATAGACACTTAACCACCATGCATTTTCAAGCCTGGACTAACTACCAAACGTCCCTTAAGGTTGTAGCACCCTCGGCCAATGAAGCTAGTCAGCAACGCAACATCCCTTCCGTCACTGTAAGGCCACCATTTTCCGCACCACCGGCAGTATCTGTGCAGGTTTCTTTGCCAGCCAAAAGCAGTCAGGGTCAGGGAATCACCAGTTTAGTAGGAGGAAATATTGCATCTAGGGCACCGGCGGAAACAATACCGTCTCCAACCGTCTCTCAGTCTGCCATGTACACCGGCACACCCGAAAGTTCCACGATCTCCTGCTCTCCAGTCCAGCTCACCCTACATGAGACTCTGGTTAGAAAAAGGAAGTACTTATCCTCGCATCCGCGTACACAGGGTTTTAACGCCCACATAGCTAGACTAATCTCGTTAGAGATGATGCCCTACCGTTTAGTTGAAAGCGAAGCTTTTAAAGCCCTGATGGAGTACGCTGAACCACGATACGAGCTACCTAGTCGACACTTTTTTTCCAGAAAAGCCATCCCAGCCCTGCACCAGCATGTTAAACAGCGCATCGTCCATGCACTTAGGCAATCTGTGAGTACAAAGGTGCACCTGACTACAGATGCATGGACCAGTAGGCATGGCCAGGGACGTTATGTGTCCATCACGGCACACTGGGTGAATGTGGTGGATGCAGGGTCCACAGGCGACATCAATTTAGGGACAGTTGTGCCTAGCCCACGGTCTAGGAAACAGTTGGCTGTAGGCGTTCGCACCCCCTCCTCCTCCTCCTCGTCCTCCTGCAGAAGCTACAGCTCTTCCACAGAACGCAGTCGGCCAACCACTCCATCGGCAGATGACACTGTTGCACACCAGTTGTCCCATTATGGGCCAGCTACTGCCAAGCGTCAGCAGGCTGTATTGGCTATGAAGTGTTTGGGCGACAACAGACACACCGCGGAAGTTCTGTCCGAGTTCTTGCAACAAGAAACGCAGTCGTGGCTGGGCACAGTAGATCTTGAGGCAGGCAAGGTAGTGAGTGATAACGGAAGGAATTTCATGGCTGCCATCTCCCTTTCCCAACTGAAACACATTCCTTGCCTGGCTCACACCTTAAACCTGGTGGTGCAGTGCTTATTGAAAACTTATCCTGGGTTCTCCGACCTGCTCCTCAAAGTGCGTGCACTTTGCTCACATATCCGACGTTCGCCTGTACACGCCAGCCGTATGCAGACCTATCAGCGGTCTTTGAACCTTCCCCAGCATCGCCTAATCATAGACGTTGCAACAAGGTGGAACTCAACACTGCACATGCTTCAGAGACTGTGCGAACAGAGGCGTGCTGTTATTTATTTGTGGGAGGATACACGGGCAGGCAGTAGGATGGCAGACATGGAGTTGTCAGGTGTGCAGTGGTCGAAGATACAAGACATGTGTCAAGTCCTTCAGTGTTTTGAGGAATGCACACGGCTGGTTAGTGCAGACAACGCCGTAATAAGCATGAGCATCCCCCTAATGCGTCTGCTGATGCAAAGTTTGACGCACATAAAGGAGCAGGCGTCTGCACCAGAGGAAGAGGGAAGCCTTGATGACAGTCAGCCATTGTCTGGTCAGGGCAGTGTACAGGACGAGTTAGCGGGCGAAGAGGAGGTGGAGGACGAGGAGGATGATGGGGATGAGTATATTTTTAATGCGGAAACTTTCACGGGGGCACAGGAAATTGGTTGCGTGTCACGGCCGGGTTCTGGTTTTTTGAGGGACACAAGTGACGTAGATTTGCCTGCAACTGCCCCTCAACCAATCACAACCGGAGATTTGACAACTGGAACTTTGGCCCACATGGCGGATTATGCCTTACGTATCCTAAAAAGGGACACACGCATTACGAAAATGATGAACGATGACGATTACTGGTTGGCCTGCCTCCTTGATCCACGCTATAAAGGCAAATTGCAAAATATTATGCCACATGAGAACTTGGAACTAATATTAGCAACCAAACAATCAACTCTTGTTGACCGTTTGCTTCAGGCATTCCCAGCACACAGCGCACGTGATCGTTCTCACACAAGCTCCAGGGGGCAGCAGACTAGGAGTGTTAGGGGTGCACACATCAGAAGTGGCGTTGGACAGAGGGGTTTTCTGACCAGGTTGTGGAGTGATTTTGCTATGACCGCAGACAGGACAGGTACTGCTGCATCAATTGAAAGTGACAGGAGACAACATTTGTCCAGTATGGTTACTAACTATTTTTCATCCCTTATCGATGTTCTCCCTCAACCGTCATTCCCATTTGATTACTGGGCCTCCAAATTAGACACCTGGCCAGAATTGGCAGAATATGCATTGCAGGAGCTTGCTTGCCCGGCAGCAAGTGTCCTATCAGAAAGAGTATTCAGTGCTGCAGGTTCAATATTAACCGAAAAAAGGACTCGTCTGGCTACCCAAAATGTTGACGATCTAACATTCATTAAAATGAACCACAACTGGATTTCGAAATCTTTTGCCCCACCTTGCCCGGCCGACACCTAGCTTTCCTATGAAAAGCTCTTGCCTGTGAATTACTTTTCTAATGTCTAATTTGCTGCAGCTGATTGTACAGCATACGACATGTTTACACCTCCCTAAATGGCAAAACTCCCCACACGGGGCCGTGGTATCGCGACTTGGCGCAAGCACCCGTGAGACTGCTGTTTGTCTGAAGAGGTGGGTGTGCTCGCTTTTGGTTGACGGCATTGCTACTGGGTCCCTCATAGTACAATGTAGTGTCTCTGGCGGTGGTGGTGCGCACCCAACGTCAGACACACCGTTGTAACATGAGGGGCCCTGGGGCGGTCCCGCCGGCCTCAAGAGAGTTCCCCCCTACCCCAGCTCAAAATGTGCTCTACCACGTGCAAAATTATGTCGCACAGCTCCACCAATCTTTAGTCTATTCGCTGACATCATTCAATGTCTGGCACTGACAATACAAATTTGTAGACATCTATGATGCAACTTAAAGTAGTCTGTGTCTGTGTCCTATATTGGCACCATTAAATAGTTACTGCCAAATTACAATGTCAGAAACTCAGTAGATGAGCCCACCCCTGTACCTAAGTATGCCACCTTTTTTTTTTGTTTTGGTTGTTTTGCGAGACATTAACATCTATTTATATTTTGGGAGTACTGGGACAGACACTCCTTGCACTACTCCTCCACTCACCACCAAGCTGCCTGTGTATCCATGTAACCGCTGTAAAACTGCCATGAGCCTATTGTTTGTTATTTTAGGCCTTTGATAGCCTGTCTGCGGTCCCTACTTTAAATACTCCTCCACTGACCACCAAGCTGCCTGCCCGTGTATCCATGTAACCGCTGTGAAACTGCCATGAGCCTATTGTTTGTTATGTTAGGCCTTTGATAGCCTGTCTGCGGTCCCTACTTTAAATACTCCTCCACTGACCAGACCACTGCTGCCCGTGTACCCCTGGAACCAATTATAAAGTGCCTACAGCCAGCCCATTTTCTTATGTTAGGCCTTTGAAGCCTGTCTGCGGTCCCTACTTTAAATACTCCTCCACTCACCACCACCAAGCTGCCTGCCCGTGTATCCATGTAACCGCTGTGAAACTGCCATGAGCCTATTGTTTGTTATTTTAGGCCTTTGATAGCCTGTCTGCGGTCCCTACTTTAAATACTCCTCCACTCACCACCAAGCTGCCTGCCCGTGTATCCATGTAACCGCTGTGAAACTGCCATCATGAGCCTATTGTTTGTTATGTTAGGCCTTTGATAGCCTGTCTGCGGTCCCTACTTTAAATACTCCTCCACTGACCAGACCACTGCTGCCCGTGTACCCCTGGAACCAATTATAAAGTGCCTACAGCCAGCCCATTTTCTTATGTTAGGCCTTTGATAGCCTGTCTGCGGTCCCTACTTTAAATACTCCTCCACTCACCACCAAGCTGCCTGCCCGTGTATCCATGTAACCGCTGTGAAACTGCCATCATGAGCCTATTGTTTGTTATGTTAGGCCTTTGATAGCCTGTCTGCGGTCCCTACTTTAAATACTCCTCCACTGACCAGACCACTGCTGCCCGTGTACCCCTGGAACCAATTATAAAGTGCCTACAGCCAGCCCATTTTCTTATGTTAGGCCTTTGAAGCCTGTCTGCGGTCCCTACTTTAAATACTCCTCCACTCACCACCACCAAGCTGCCTGCCCGTGTATCCATGTAACCGCTGTGAAACTGCCATGAGCCTATTGTTTGTTATTTTAGGCCTTTGATAGCCTGTGTGCGGTCCCTACTTTAAATACTCCTCCACTCACCACCAAGCTGCCTGCCCGTGTATCCATGTAACCGCTGTGAAACTGCCATGAGCCTATTGTTTGTTATTTTAGGCCTTTGATAGCCTGTGTGCGGTCCCTACTTTAAATACTCCTCCACTCACCACCAAGCTGCCTGCCCGTGTATCCATGTAACCGCTGTGAAACTGCCATGAGCCTATTGTTTGTTATGTTAGGCCTTTGATAGCCTGTCTGCGGTCCCTACTTTAAATACTCCTCCACTGACCAGACCACTGCTGCCCGTGTACCCCTGGAACCAATTATAAAGTGCCTACAGCCAGCCCATTTTCTTATGTTAGGCCTTTGAAGCCTGTCTGCGGTCCCTACTTTAAATACTCCTCCACTCACCACCACCAAGCTGCCTGCCCGTCTATCCATGTAACCGCTGTAAAACTGCAATGAGCCTATTGTTTGTTATTTTAGGCCTTTGATAGCCTGTCTGCGGCCCCTACTTGCAATACTCCTCCACTGACCACAATGCTGCCTGGAGTGCCTGCCTGTGTATCCATGTAACCGATGTAAAACTGCCATGACTGCCTACTGTTTGTTATTTTAGGCCTTTGATAGCCTGTCTGCAGCCCCTACTTGCAATACTCCTCCACTGACCACACCAATGCTGCCCGTGTACCCCTGGAACCTATTTAAAAGTTCATAGAGCCTAGTTATATATTTTATTTACTATTAATAAGGCCATGATGGACTACGCTGTACCACGCTACAAGCTAACCAGTCGACACTTCTTTTGCGAGAAAAGCCATCCCAACCCTCCACCAGCATGTAGAAGACCGCATTGTCCATGCACTCTGGCAATCTGTGAGTACAAAGGTGCACCTGACAACAGACGCATGGACCTGTAGGCATGGCCACGGAAGATTACGTGTCCATTACGGCGCAATGGGTTAATGTGGTGGATGCATGGTCCACAGGGGACAGCCTACTAAGTCTGTCTGCAGTCCCTAATTCAAATTGTGCTCCACTGTCTAAATCGGAACTTCCACCTTCTGGCTTTCGGCCTATAGTATCAGAAATTAAACTGCATTTGGCCTTCAACTTTGGTTAGGGCCTACTAACGGCTTCTGCCCCTCCCTGGTGTTGCCCTCAACTAAATAAAGCTGAGCTTCAACCTTCTGCTCCAAATTACCATTTTGAAAAATGCAATAGGCTTTTCAGGCCTACTAAAGGAGTCTGTCTGTGTGCCCCTCCCTGGTGTTGTCCTCAACTAAATAAAGCTGAGCTTCAACCTTCCGGCTCTCATTATGTGGTTTTAAAAAAAAAAAAGGTGGTTAGGGCCTACTAACGGCTTCTGCCCCTCCCTGGTGTTGTCCTCAACTAAATAAAGCTGAGCTTCAACCTTCCGGCTCTCATTATGTGGTTTTAAAAAAAAAAATGGTGGTTAGGGCCTACTAACGGCTTCTGCCCCTCCCTGGTGTTGTCCTCAACTAAATAAAGCTGAGCTTCAACCTTCCGGCTCTCATTATGTGGTTTTAAAAAAAAAAAAGGTGGTTAGGGACTACTAACGGCTTCTGCCCCTCCCTGGTGTTGTCCTCAACTAAATAAAGCTGAGCTTCAACCTTCCGGCTCTCATTATGTGGTTTTAAAAAAAAAAAAGGTGGTTAGGGCCTACTAACGGCTTCTGCCCCTCCCTGGTGTTGTCCTCAACTAAATAAAGCTGAGCTTCAACCTTCCGGCTCTCATTATGTGGTTTTAAAAAAAAAAATGGTGGTTAGGGCCTACTAACGGCTTCTGCCCCTCCCTGGTGTTGTCCTCAACTAAATAAAGCTGAGCTTCAACCTTCCGGCTCTCATTATGTGGTTTTAAAAAAAAAAAAGGTGGTTAGGGACTACTAACGGCTTCTGCCCCTCCCTGGTGTTGTCCTCAACTAAATAAAGCTGAGCTTCAACCTTCCGGCTCTCATTATGTGGTTTTAAAAAAAAAAAAGGTGGTTAGGGCCTACTAACGGCTTCTGCCCCTCCCTGGTGTTGTCCTCAACTAAATAAAGCTGAGCTTCAACCTTCCGGCTCTCATTATGTGGTTTTAAAAAAAAAAAAGGTGGTTAGGGCCTACTAACGGCTTCTGCCCCTCCCTGGTGTTGTCCTCAACTAAATAAAGCTGAGCTTCAACCTTCCGGCTCTCATTATGTGGTTTTAAAAAAAAAAAAGGTGGTTAGGGCCTACTAACGGCTTCTGCCCCTCCCTGGTGTTGTCCTCAACTAAATAAAGCTGAGCTTCAACCTTCCGGCTCTCATTATGTGGTTTTAAAAAAAAAAAAGGTGGTTAGGGCCTACTAACGGCTTCTGCCCCTCCCTGGTGTTGTCCTCAACTAAATAAAGCTGAGCTTCAACCTTCCGGCTCTCATTATGTGGTTTTAAAAAAAAAAAAGGTGGTTAGGGCCTACTAACGGCTTCTGCCCCTCCCTGGTGTTGTCCTCAACTAAATAAAGCTGAGCTTCAACCTTCCGGCTCTCATTATGTGGTTTTAAAAAAAAAAATGGTGGTTAGGGCCTACTAACGGCTTCTGCCCTTCCCTGGTGTTGTCCTCAACTAAATAAAGCTGAGCTTCAACCTTCCGGCTCTCATTATGTGGTTTTAAAAAAAAAAAAGGTGGTTAGGGCCTACTAACGGCTTCTGCCCCTCCCTGGTGTTGTCCTCAACTAAATAAAGCTGAGCTTCAACCTTCCGGCTCTCATTATGTGGTTTTAAAAAAAAAAAGGTGGTTAGGGCCTACTAACGGCTTCTGCCCCTCCCTGGTGTTGTCCTCAACTAAATAAAGCTGAGCTTCAACCTTCCGGCTCTCATTATGTGGTTTTAAAAAAAAAAAATGGTGGTTAGGGCCTACTAACGGCTTCTGCCCCTCCCTGGTGTTGTCCTCAACTAAATAAAGCTGAGCTTCAACCTTCCGGCTCTCATTAAGTGGTTTTAAAAAAAAAATGGTGGTTAGGGCCTACTAACGGCTTCTGCCCCTCCCTGGTGTTGCCCTCAACTAAATAAAGCTGAGCTTCAACCTTCTGCTCCAAATTACCATTTTAAAAAATGCAATAGGCTTTTCCGGCCTACTAAAGGTGTCTGCCCCTCCCTGGTGTTGTCCTCAACTGAACAAAGCTGAGCTTCCACATTCTGGCTTTCGCCCTATACTATCAGATATTAAACTGCATTTGGCCTACTAGTGTGGTTAGGCCCTTGAAACAGTGTCTGCTGCTCTTGGGTTTGCTACTCCACTGAACAAAGCAATGCCGCCTGTTTAGTCCTGTTACCAATTTTGAACTGCATGTAGCCTACTTTATTCTTTGGCCCTATATCTGTTTCCTCCTCATCCTGCCCATTGCCCAGCCACTGCTAAATGAGTCTGCTGGTACATTGACCGAGACCACTACATTCCCCTTGTACTCTACACAGCCAGAATCTGTCCCTGCTGAAAGTAAGGTTCCCCTTCCCGCATGTTATACCACCTTACACAGGGACAAAGAGGAAGGTGCAGATGAAAGTGCAGGTTCCTTCATCAGGTGGGGGGGCATACTCGTTGGCGACGTCACTGGCACAGGGCCCCTCAGAGTACGCAAAAGTGTCGCTGCTGGTGGGAGGCGCCCCCGCCATGCAAACACACCGCCGTACTTTGAGGGGCCCTGTGCCAGTGGCAATGCGAACGAGTGGGCCCCCCCCCTGCTTGCTCAGGATCACAGCACTTGCAACTTTTAAATAATTACCTTTCCCTGCAACACCGCCGTGACGTAGTCCGCATTTCCTGGGCCCACGAAAAACTTGAGCCGGCCCTACTCCCCCCACAACTTTTGCCAAATGACCCCCAATTCCCTATGCCCAACTATTATTATAAAGTTAATTAAGATTGACAAGCTTCAGAAACAAGAATGGATGTTTTTGGCATTAAAATGGGCACTGTAGGTGTTTTCCTGGCCTCCACTCACTGCCGACTATGCTTCCCCATTGACTTGCATTGGGTTTCGTGTTTCGGTCGATCCCCGACTTTTAGCGATAATCGGCCGACTGCACTCGACTCGACTCTGGACAAAATCGGGTTTCCCAAAACCCTACTCGATCTTAAAAAAATGAAAGTCGCTCAACCCTAGACGCCACCTGTGGTATTCGGTCAGTGGGGACCGACACTGCTTTAAGGGTCCTCTGGGGTGATATTATGGCAGCTAGATGGTATAACTTCCCACAGGTGAAGTATATCCCCAGGGCTCCCGGTTTGTAGATGGTGAATGGTGAGAGGCACAGTAAAGAATGAAGACACAGGTTTGCAGTCTATTTTCCTGGTTTACTGTAGGCTTCAGGCAACCGCAGTCCAGGGTACCAGATCATATGGCAGGCAGAGTACGGCCAGCTTGGAAGCGAATCCCCTTTACCAGGTGGAGTTAAAAGCCTTCCTTTAGTGCAGTGATGTTGTAGTCACTCACTGCCTATGGCTTCTGATAAGGTCCTCACTGTTCTTCTCTGTCCTCCATATAGGATAGGACACAAACCCGTATGACAGGTGACTCGAGCCTTTTAACAGGGACTCTATCATGCCTCCTGGGCATTGAGGCAGACAGGTAACTTACAGTTCAGCTGTCCTGACGGTCTCTGCTGTAAGTTGTAGAGTCCCTTACAACCTCGGTATAACGGCTACTGGTTATATGCGCTTCAGAGGGAGGCAGCTCATTCGCAGCTGGTCTCCCCTGATATCACTCTCCTGTGCTTCGCTCTCCTTCACGTTAACTGAATGATGTTCTGCTTTCGGTATTATCTCTGCCCAGGAGCTGCAGCACTTTCTCGTGGCTGCACGGCTCCTCATACGTTCTTCCTGCCTCAGACTGCTCCAGTCTGCTCTCTGGCACTATCTGACTGACTTTCCCTCCAAACCACAATATACAGTTAGGTCCATATATACCGTGGTTGGACAAAATAATGGAAACACCTAACGTTTTGGCATCATAATCTTCGAACATGTGATAAACTTGCAAACCGTGACATATGGTAATGTTTTGTAGTTGATTATTTGTGTTATGTGATATGTGTATGTAAATTAACTGTTTGTTTTGCATAATTGTAAGAACATTGATGAGAACCTGATACCAATGGCAGACCTTTCGGATTTTCAAAGAGGCCAAATTGTTAGTGCTCGTATGGCAGGCGCTAGTGTAACAGAAAGTTCCCGAATGCTTGGTGTGTCAAGAGGTACTGTCTCCAAAGTAATGACTGCGTTTGAAAGAGAAGGAAAAACGTCCACAGCAAAGCACAGGTCCGGCCAAAAGTCAAAGTTGACTGAGAGAGACCGTCGGACTCTAAAGCGAATTGTGAGAGAGGATCGCAAGACCACGGCTCCGAAAATCACTGCTGAGCTCAATGAACACCTACAGAACCCAGTTTCAACACAAACTGTTTATCGGGAGCTGCACAAATCTGGATTGCACGGAAGAGCTGCAATTAGAAAACCGCTGCTGTCAATGACAAATGTTTCCAAGCATTTAGAGTGGTGTAGAAACCTCCAGAATTGGTCCCTCGAGCAGTGGAAATATGTGATATTCTCAGACAAATCATCGTTTACACTATTTCCGACCTCCGGCCAAATGTACGTTTGGAGACAGCCGAAAGAAGCATTCCATCCAGACTGACTTCTCCCAACCTTAAAACATGGTGGAAGTTCTGTGATGATCTGGGGTGCTATTTCGTGGAGATCCGCCGGGCCAATGATATCCCTTCATGGAAGAAATAACAGCCGAGATTATTTAGGCATTTTGGGCGACCAAGTGCATCCAATGGTTCAAGCACTGTTCCAGAAGGGGAACGCCATCTTTCAGGATGACAATGCACCAATTCATACAGCTAGAATCGTTAAAGCATGGCACGAGGAACATTCTAATGAAGTTGAGCATCTCATCTGGCCCCCACAATCCCCAGACCTCAACATTATTGAGCATTTATGGTCGATTTTAGAGATTCAATTAGGCGTCGAATTCCGCCGCCATCGTTGCTCAAAGAACTGGAGGGTTTTTTAACTGTAGAATGGGCTAAAGTTCCTTTGGAAACAATTCAGACCTTGTATGAACCCATACTTCAGAGAATTGAGCCTGTAATTGCCACAAAAGGTGGACCTACACCATATTAAACTAACTTTTGTTGATGTTTCTAGGTGTTTCCATTATTTTGTCCAACCCCTGTATTTTGACTGAGACAACATTTTTCTAATTTTAGTTATAGACATTACCACAATGAATTTTAAACAAAACAATTCAGATGCAGTTGAAGTTCCGACTTTCAGCTTTCATTTGAGGGTATCCACATTAAAATTGGATGAAGGGTTTAGGAGTTCAGCTCCTTAACATGTGCCACCCTGTTTTAAAGGGACCAAAAGTAATTGGACAGATTCAATTATTTAAAATAAAATGTTAATTTTTAGTACTTGGTTGAAAACCCTTTGTTGGCAATGACTGCCTGAAGTCTTGAACTCATGGACATCACCAGACGCTGTGTTTCCTCCTTTTTGATGCTCTGCCTGGCCTTCACTGCAGTGGTTTTCAGTTGCTGTTTGTTTGTGGGCCTTTCTGTCTGAAGGTTAGTCTTTAACAAGTGAAATGCATGCTCAATTGGATTGAGATCAGGTGACTGACTTGGCCATTTAAGAATATTCCACTTCTTTGCTTTAATAAACTACTGGGTTGCTTTGGCTTTATGTTTTGGGTCATTGTCCATCTGTAGTATGAAACGACGACCAATCAGTTTTGCTGCATTTGGCTGGATCTGAGCACACAGTATGTCTCTGAATACCTCAGAATTAATTCGGCAGATTCTGACATGTGTCACATCATCAATAAACACTAGTGACCCAGTGCCACTGGCAGCCATGCATGCCCAAGCCATCACACTGCCTCCGCCGTGTTTTACAGATGATGTGGTATGCTTTGGATCATGAGCTGTACCACGCCTTCACCATTCTTTTCTCTTCCCATCATTCTGGTAGAGGTTGATATTGGTTTCATCTGTCCAAAGAATCTTATTCCAGAACTGTGCTGGCTTTTTTAGATGTTTTTTTTTTTAGCAAAGTTCAGTCTAGCCTTTTTATTCTTGATGCTTAGGAGTGGCTTGCACCATGCAGTGAGCCCTCTGTATTTACTTTCATGCAGTCTTCTCTTTATGGTAGATTTGTATATTGATACGCCTACCTCCTGGAGAGTGTTGTTCACTTGGTTGGCTGTTGTGAAGGGGTTTCTCTTCACCATGGAGATTATTCTGCGATCATCCACCACTGTTGTCTTCCGTGGGCGCCCAGGTCTTTTTGCATTGATGAGTTCACCAGTGCTTTCTTTCTTTCTCAGGATGTACCAAACTGTAGATTTTGCCACTCCTAATATTGTAGCAATTTCTCAGATGTTTTTCTTTTCTTTTTGCAGCTTAAGGATGGCTTGTTTCACCTGCATGGAGAGCTCCTTTGACCGCATTTTAACTTCACAGCAAAACCTTCCAAATGCAAGCACCACACCTCAAATCAACTCCATGCCTTTTATCTGCTTAATTGAGAATGACATAACGAAGGGATTGCCCACACCTGTCCATGAAATAGCCTTGGAATCAATTGTCCAATAACTTTTGTCCCTTTAAAAACAGGGTGGCACATGTTAAGGAGCTGAAACTCCTAAACCCTTCATCCAATTTTAATGTGGATACCCTCAATTGAAAGCTGAAAGTCGGAACTTCAACTGCATCTCAATTGTTTTGTTTAAAATTCATTGTGGTAAATAACCAAAATTAGAAAAATGTTGTCTCTGTTCAAATATATATAGACCTAACTGTATATAGGGGAGTCACCTAGGAATAGGATCAAAAGCTACCCCTTGTGGCCTGGAGTGTGAACATGTTGTGTGCATTGTGATTACCTGATAAAGAGATATCCTTCATCGCTTCCAAGCATAACATCACACTCCCCGTGAGGAAAGCAATGTCACTGTGACGACCAGGACCCTGGGGTGTCACACACGCCTGTCTCTGCAGGTGATGAGGCCCCCTCTATGCGGCCTGCTACAGCACCAGTCCTCCCTGAGGGCAAGGGAGGCCGAGCACGCCACTCACTGCTCTGCACGCTGTGCTGTTCTGGCCCGCAACTCTCCTCTTGGTGCGCTTTCTCCTCTCCGGCTGCATGCCATTTTTAGGCTCTCCCCACCCCCTCCTCTCAGCAGGAAACTCTGTCTCTCTCAAGCTTCCCTCATGTAGCAGGGAAAGGTCCGTCCCACTCAGGCTTCCCCCTGGGAACAGAGGATGCAGCCTCTCCGGTTCCGGACCCAGCATGCAGGTACACTATGTCCGGTCTATCTCCTTACATAGTGATCATATTGACACCACAGATATTTTAGACATGAATACATACCTTATGGCTGCATATTTGATTGTGGATCCCTCAATTTTCTCCTTCTTTAGGTAATGATATTCTGTTCATACACGCAGGGTGTATGGAAGGTATTCAGACCCCTTTAAACTTTTCACTCTTTTTTTCACTGTAGCCATTTGGTAAATTCAAAAAAGTTCATTTTTTTTCTCTTTAATGTATACTCTGCACCCCATCTTGACTGAAACAAAAACAGAAATGTAGTAATTTTTGCAAATTTATTAAAAAAGAAAAACTGAAATGTCACATGGTCATAAGTATTCAGACCATTTGCTCAGTATTGAGTAGACGCAACCTTTTGAGCTAGTACAGCCATGAGTCTTCCTGGGAATGATGCAACAAGTTTTTCTTACCTGGATTTGGGGATCCTCTGCCATTCTTCCTGGCAGATCCTCTCCAGTTCCGTCAGGTTGGATGGCGAATGTTGGTGGACAGCCGTTTTCAGGTCTCTGCAGAGATGCTCAATTAGGTTTAGGTCAGGGCTCTGGCTGGTCCAGTCAAGAATAGTCACAGAGTTGTTCTGAAGCCACTCCTTTGTTATTTCAGCTGTGTGCTTAGGGTCATTGTCTTCTTGGAAGGTGAACCTTTGGCCAAGTCTGAGGTCCAGAGCATTCTGGAAGACGTTTTCCTCCAGGATATCTCTGTATTTGGCCGCATTCATGTTTCCTTCAATGACAACCAGTCGTTATGTCTCTGCAGCTGAAAAACACCCCCATAGCATGAGGCTGCCACCACCATGTTTCACTGTTGGGATTGTATTGGGCAGGTGATGAGCAGTGCCTCATTTTCTCCACACAAACTGCTTAGAATTATCACGAAAAAGGTCTATCTTCGTCTCATCAGACCAGAGAATCTTATTTCTCATAGTCTGGGATTCCTTCATGTGTTTTTTAGCAAACTCTATGCAGGCTTTCATATGTCTTGCACTGTGGAGAGGCTTTTGTCGGGCCACTTTGCCATAAAGGCCCGACTGGTAGAGGGCTGCAGTGATAGTTGACTTTCTGGAACTTTCTCCAATCTCCCTACTGCATCTCTGGAGTTCAGCCACAGTGATCTTGAGTTTCTTCTGTACCTCTCTCGCCAAGGCTCTTCTCCCACAATTGCTCAGTTTGGCTGGACGGCCAGGTCTAGGAAGACTGGTGGTCTCAAATTTCTTCCATTTAAGTATTATGGAGAACACTGTGTGCAGCGCCCCAGAGTCCTGGTCGTTGCAGTACTGTGGCTCCGCCGCTAAGGGGGGCTATGGTACGTCTGATGGCACTGAAGGAGTTCATCTGACCAGGTATCACATACACCAATACATTTCACAGTCTGGCCTCCAGGGGGAGCTAAGGGTACTATTCATTAGGCCACTCCTCACAGTCTGGTAAAACTGGGGGTTAGACAGGAAGTTAGAGAGAACGCTGACTGGGTTGGAACCAGGCAACACCTTGTGGCAGAGGGTGTTGTGGGGGAAGATTCGGTAGGGTCCCTGTCAGGGGTGGGATCCTGACAGAGGCCTGGCAAACGGAGAGAAATCTACGGGACCGCGCCTGCACTTCATAGCGGCGGTGCCCTAAGAAAGGACAAGAAGTGAGATTTATTGTGCTGAGTGAGAAACGAGATCAACGCAACAGGGAGAAATACCAGTAGGAGTCGTGCTGTTAGACCGAGGCAACATCCTACTGAGGCGTAACTAACCGGTGGCCGGAACGCCGAGGAAGTACAGAGCTCTAAGCATTACTTCAAACCAATGGCAGGGCAGAGAGCTATAGGCTGGCTGTCTCACCTACATCACCTATGCAGACATAGGGGGCAACTTGTGGAGAGGGGCGACTCTAGGGTCCCGGAAGAGCTCCGAGCCTTCCCGTCATACGGGTGCGTCCTACCATAAGATCTGGGGGACGAGATTAAGAAGAACATCAGAATCGAGTTGTGAGGGAACACGAGAAACAGACACAACAGTTGTGGGGACTATCCCGTAAGCACAGCAGGGGAGGACCACAACACATAAGCGCTAGAAGGAAGGCACAGATTTCCACCTGCGAAGGGAACTCTGGAGGTGCCATCAGGCCGGCCGGACTTGCGCAGCCCGGCTAACCGTATTCCGGACTGAGGACCCAGAAGCCTTCAGTAAAGAGGTAAAGAGACTGCAACCTGGTGTCCTCGTTATTTACTGCTCTGCACCACCACCACCATCCACATCTATTACTGTACGCCCCTCAGCAGGGTCACGGACCGGGTCTAGCCACCGTGACAACCCCAGAGCAGAGACTCAGAGGCCCGGTACCGGGTACCCCTCGGCCCTGCGGCAGTGGGGGCGCTACAACTGCTCTTAGGAACCTTGAGTACTGAAGAAATTCTGTTGTAACCTTGGCCAGATCTGTGCCATGCTACAATACAGTCTCTGAGCTCCTTGGCCTGTTCCTTTGACCTCATGATTCTCATTTGGTCTGACATGCACTATGAGCTGTGAGGTCTTTTATAGACAGGTGTGTGCCTTTTCAAATCAAGTCCTGTCAGTTTAATTAAATGGATAGCATGTGACTTAAATATGAGTGTCTGAGCAAAGGGTCTGAATACTTATGACTAGTGTTGAGCATTCCGATACCGCAAGTATCGGGTATCGGCCAATATTTGCTGTATCGGAATTCCGATACCGAGATCCGATACTTTTGTGGTATCGGGTATCGGTATCGAAACAACATTAATGTGTAAAATAAAGAATTAAAATAAAAAATATTGCTATACTCACCTCTCCGACGCAGCCTGGACCTCACCGAGGGAACCGGCAGCGTTCTTTGCTTAAAATGCGCGCTTTTCCTTCCTTCCGTGATGTCACGGCTTGTGATTGGTCGCGTGCCGCCCATGTGGCCGCGACGCGACCAATCACAGCAAGCCGTGACGTAATTTTCAGGTCCTTCTAGGCATTCAGTATTTTAAAATTACGTTCCGGCTTTGTGATTGGTCGCGTCGCGGTCACATGGGCGACGCGACCAATCACAAGCCGTGACGTCACGGGAGGCAGGAAACGCGCGCATTTTTAAAATTACGTCGCGGCTTGTGATTGGTTGCGTGCCGCCCATGTGACCGCGACGCGACCAATCACAGCAAGCCGTGACGTAATTCAGGTCCTGAATGCAGAAATAGGCATCAGGACCTGAAATTACGTCACGGAGTTTCCTCTCCTTCAGACCCTGGGAACCATCAGGGATACCGTCCGATACTTGAGTCCCATTGACTTGTATTGGTATCGGGTATCGGTATCGGATTAGATCCGATACTTTGCCGGTATCGGCCGATACTTTCCGATACCGATACTTTCAAGTATCGGACGGTATCGCTCAACACTACTTATGACCATGTGATATTTCAGATTTTCTTTTTTCTTAAATTTGCAAAAATTTCTACATTAATGTTTTTTTTCAGTCAAGCTGGGGTACAGAGTGTACTTTAATGTGAAAAAAAATTAACTTGTTTGAATTTACCAAATGGCTGCAATGAAACAATGAATGAAAAATTTATATAGGTATGAATACTTTCCGTACCCACTGTATTTTTAATAGTGTGTTTATTTATTTCAATCAAATAGTTTTCTTAAGGTTGAAAATACTCTATGGCTCCCATTATGCTTTTTATTTTTCTTCATTGTTATATATATTGATACAAGCATAATTTGCATGGTATAGATTGTTTACTATTTTAGCCCTTTTATAGCCACAGTTAAAATATATAGGTAGTAGTCTGTAAAGTAATGAAACAACTAAAATTAATATTTCCCTTCGAAATCATCCATAACGCAAATACCAAAACGTTGACAGATGAAACAGAATGTTGGAGATAACTTGTTTTATTTGCATTGGCATCCAGTATGCAAATAGATTAGATGACAAGAATAACTTGGATAATTGAATAATTCTGGAACAAAGTGCCATCACTATTGGTTTAGGAAATAATTAAGATAAGCTCTATTAGTAACACTCCATTAACATTCATACATGCTGATATGAAATGACAACACTAAAGGTACCTTCACACTAAACGACTTTGCAACGATAATGATAGCGATCCGTGACGTTGCAGCGTCCTGGATAGCGATATCGTTGTGTTTGACACGCAGCAGCGATCTGGATCCCGCTGTGATATCGCTGGTCGTTGCTGAAAGTCCAGAACTTTATTTGGTCGTCAGATCGGCGTGTATCGTCGTGTTTGACAGCAAAAGCAACGATTCCAGCAATGTTTTACAATGGTAACCAGGGTAAATATCGGGTTACTAAGCGCAGGGCCGCGCTTAGTAACCCGATATTTACCCTGGTTACCACTGTAAAAGTAAAAAAAAAAACACTACATACTCACCCTCTGATGTCTGTCACATCCCCCGGCGTCCGCGCTGCTGCTCAGAGCTTCCTGCACTGAATGTGTCAGTGCCGGCCGGAAAGCAAAGCACAGCGGTGACGTCACCGCTGTGCTTTAGGGCCGGCGCTTACACAGTGCAGGGAAGCTGAAGGCAAGGGACGCGACAGACACGGCAATGTAAGTATGTACTGTTTGGGTTTTTTTACATTTACACTGGTAACCAGGATAAACATCGGGGTACTAAGCGCGGCCCTGCGCTTAGTAACCCGATGTTTACCCTGGTTACCTGGGGACTTAGGCATCGTTGGTTGCTGGAGAGCTTTCTGTGTGACAGCTCTCCAGCGACCACACAGCGACGCTGCAGCGATCGGCATCGTTGTCGATATCGCTGCAGCGTCGCTTAAAGTGATTGTACCTTTAGAGCACAGAATACAAGCAACCGGTTCCCATTTCAGTGACTATAGTAAATATAGATGTAACAATAAGACAATGTATTCAGTATTTAACTAGCAGAATTTCACATGTTTACAATGGCATGTAAGGTTACATTCACACATCCCTGTGTCATGGTCTGAATTGGGATCACAATGTACTGATGTACTGATGTACTGATCGGCTACTAGTCTCCTGACCCAAACTCAACAGTCTCATAGGCATATATGAGGCTGTTGAATTTGGGTCAGGGGTCAGGGGACCCATGACTCGTACGTGTATTGTGATCCATACTCTGACATCAACACATGGAAGTATAAATGTATCCTAAGTGTAAGAGCTTGCTCTCACTGATGTATAACACGGCTGAGTAATATATTTTATCGGATAGCACTTGGCCCAATGTTATACTATGGGGCAGTGCAGACCTTTTCGGCATGGGAAAACAATCACCGTATGCTGCGGGTGCAGTCGATGATAGGATCATGCGCAGGGCTTCCACTAGGAATTTCAGGGCCCTATACTGACAAAATTTTTGGGCCCCCTTGAGACTCCACCCAGGCTCTACCCCAGCTCCGTCTCCATCCCTCGAACCTTCCACAATCCCACCTCCCACTTTTGGAAAAACTCCACTTCTGCACCATGTCATCTCCAATCACACAGTAACAGTTCCCATGAAGACCAGATCACATACATGGCCAGCAGCTTTTGTTTTGGCCGAAAGATTTTTTGAGCCGCCATCACGACTAGGTAAATTCTTTTGGTGGGGCCCTACTCTACTCTAATCTATTAAAAATTTCTTAAAATATCCAATACTCTTTTTAGGTATATTTTTATTTATTTTTCTTTAAGGGAATGTGTCTCAAACACTTTTTAAAATGACTATTAATGCCACAGGCAAGGGACAAATACCGTCACACCATGACAGGATCACATATTACCACCACTTACAAGTGAGAAATACTGTCACATCATGATAGGATCACATATTACTAACACTTAGGGATCGAATAATACCACATACAAGGGACAAATACCACCACATGACCAAACCACATATTATCATCATATAGTAACTGAATAATGCCACATGCAAGGAAGAAATATGGCCACACCATGACCAGAACACATATTACCACCACATAGTGACTGATTCCTACAATTCTGATCATTAATAAAAAAAGATACAATACCAAGTGCCATTGTAGACAGGAGCTCTGTATATAGTGTCAGTGTAAAGGTAATACAGTTATCACCAGTGTATCCTTCATTACAGGATACAATTCAAAGCACTTGTTCTCACCCACAAAGCGCTCCACAGTGCGGCACCCCCTTACATCTCATCCCTCATTTCTGTCAATCGGCCTAACCGACCACTGCGCTCTGCAAATGACTTTCGACTAACTTCTGCACTAATCTGTACCTCCCACTCCCGACTCCAAGACTTCTCCCGTGCTGCGCCAGTCCTCTGGAAAGTTCTACCTCAAGATATTAGGACCATCCACAATTTGTATAGGTTTAGGCGCTCGCTCAAAACACATTTGTTCAGAGCGGCCTACCACGTTCACTAATCAAAGTCATTTTATGTTTGTGTGTAGCCCATTCACTACTTCCATCTATCCCCCACCCCCTGAAGATGGCTGGACCATGATTGTAAATACATCAATGTAAATACACACCTGTACTTTGTATCTCCCCCTCCTCATGGTAGATTGTAAGCTCTCACGAGCAGGGTCGTCTTATTTTGCTTTAATTATTGTATTGCTAACGTTGCTACTTATGACTGTTGTGTTTGAAACTGTTCAACTGTAAAGCGCTGCGGAATATGTTGGTGCTATATAAATAAAGATTATTATTATTATTATTATTATTATTATTATTATTACCCAGGAGCTATGTATATAGTGTATAGTGTACAGGTAATACCGTGATCACCAGTGCCATTATACACAGGAACTCTGTATATAGTGTCAGTGTACAGATAATACAGTGATCACCAGTGACATTATACACAGGACCTCTGTATATAGTGTATAATGTACAGGTAATTGTTATGACCCCAATGGCAGAGGGTCTCAGAAGTACATACTAAGTCTGCAAACACAAAAAACCAGCTCATAGGGCAATGGTAACTGGGCTGACCGAATATCTAATCCTAGCACCACAAATAGCAGCAGCCGGGGAACGTGCCTACGTTGGTTCTAGACGTCTCGCACCAGCCGGAGAACTAACTAACCCTAGAAGGGAAAAGATAGACCTTTCTTGCCTCCAGAGAAAAGACCCCAAAAGTTGGATACAAGCCCCCAACAAATAATAACGGTGAGGTAAGGAGAAAAGACAAACGTAAGAATGAACTAGATATTTAGCAAAGAGAGGCCAACTGAATAATAGCAGAATATAGTAAGATGACTTATACGGTCAGCAAAAACCCTATCAAAATTTCCACGCTGGATATTCAAGAACCCCCGAACCGACTAACGGCCCGGGGGGAGAACACCAGCCCCCTAGAGCTTCCAGCAAAATCAGGAATCACATTTAGTACAAGCTGGACAAAAAATAAGAGCAATGAAATAACCAAAAAACAAAGAAGCAGGACTTAGCTTAATTTTGCAAGAACCAGGACCAGCAGACAGGAGCAAACAGAAAGGAACTGATTACAACGATGCCAGGCACTGGACTGAGAATCCAGGAAGTCTAAATAGCAACACCCCTGGACTAACGACCCAGGTGGGTGCCAAACTGAGAAAAGACAATCCCAGAGTCATATCACTAGTGACCACAAGAGGGAGCCAAAAAAGTCTAATTCACAACAGTACCCCCTCTTTAAGGAGGGGTCACCGAACCCTCACCAAGACCACCAGGGCGATCAGGATGAGCAGCGTGAAAGGCACAAACTAAATCAGCCGCATGCACATCAGAGGCAACCACCCAGGAATTATCCTCCTGACCATAGCCCTTCCACTTGACCAGATACTGAAGCCTCCGCCTGGAGAGACGAGAATCCAAGATCTTCTCCACCACGTACTCTAACTCGCCCTCAACCAACACCGGAGCAGGAGGCTCAACAGAAGGAACCACAGGTACAACGTACCGCCGCAACAAAGACCTATGGAACACGTTGTGAATGGCAAACAACACCGGAAGATCCAAGCGAAAGGACACAGGATTAAGGATTTCCAATATCTTGTAAGGACCGATGAAGTGAGGCTTAAATTTAGGAGAGGAGACCTTCATAGGAACAAATTGAGAAGACAGCCATACCAAATCCCCAACACGAAGTCGGGGACCCACACCGCGGCGGCGGTTGTCAAAACGCTGAGCCTTCTCCTGTGACAACTTCAAGTTGTCCACCACATGATTCCAGATCTGCTGCAACCTATCCACCACGGAATCTACCCCAGGACAGTCAGAAGGCTCCACATGTCCCGAGGAAAAACGAGGATGGAAACCAGAGTTGCAAAAAAAAGGCGAAACCAAAGTAGCGGAACTAGCCCGATTATTAAGGGCAAACTCAGCCAACGGCAAGAAGGTCACCCAATCATCCTGATCTGCAGAAACAAAACACCTCAAATAAGCCTCCAGAGTCTGATTAGTTCGCTCCGTTTGTCCATTAGTCTGAGGATGAAAGGCAGACGAAAACGACAAATCAATGCCCATCCTAGCACAAAAGGATCGCCAAAACCTGGAAACAAACTGGGATCCTCTGTCAGACACAATATTCTCAGGAATGCCGTGTAAACAAACCACATTCTGAAAGAACAAAGGAACCAGATCGGAAGAGGAAGGCAGTTTAGGCAAAGATACCAAATGGACCATCTTGGAAAAGCGATCACATACCACCCAGATGACGGACATGCCCTGAGACACCGGAAGATCTGAAATGAAATCCATGGAAATGTGTGTCCAAGGCCTCATCGGGACAGGCAAGGGCAAGAGCAACCCGCTGGCATGAGAACAGCAAGGCTTAGCTCGAGCACAAGTCCCACAGGACTGCACAAATGACCACACATCCCGTGACAAGGAAGGCCACCAAAAGGACCTAGCCACCAGATCTCTGGTGCCAAAAATTCCCGGATGCCCTGCCAACACCGAGGAATGAACATCGGAAATGACTCTGCTGGTCCACTTATCAGGAACAAACAGTCTGTCAGGTGGACAAGAGTCAGGTCTACCAGCCTGAAATCTCTGCAACACACGTCGCAAATCCGGAGAAATTGCTGACAAGATAACTCCCTCTTTAAGAATACCAACTGGTTCTGCGACTCCAGGAGAGTCAGGCACAAAGCTCATTGAAAGAGCATCAGCCTTCACATTCTTTGAACCTGGTAAATACGAGACCACAAAGTCAAAACGGGAGAAAAACAATGACCAGTGGGCCTGTCTAGGATTCAGGCGTTTAGCAGACTCGAGATACATCAGATTTTTGTGATCAGTCAAGACCACCAACCGATGCTTAGCACCCTCGAGCCAATGACGCCACTCCTCAAATGCCCACTTCATGGCCAACAACTCCCGATTGCCAACATCATAATTCCGCTCAGCAGGCGAAAACTTCCTAGAGAAAAAAGCACATGGTCTCATTACAGAGCAACCAGGGCCTCTCTGCGACAAAACGGCCCCTGCCCCAATCTCAGAAGCATCCACTTCAACCTGAAAGGGAAGTGAGACATCAGGCTGGCACAAAACAGGCGCCGAAGTAAACCGGCGCTTCAACTCTTGGAAAGCTTCCACGGCTGCAGGAGCCCAGTTAGCAACATCAGAACCTTTCTTGGTCATATCCGTCAAAGGTTTAACAACGCTAGAAAAATTAGCGATAAAACGACGGTAGAAGTTAGCAAAACCCAAGAACTTCTGAAGACTCTTAACTGACGTGGGTTGAGTCCAATCATGAATAGCTCGGACCTTGACTGGGTCCATCTCCACCGCAGAAGGGGAAAAAATAAAACCCAAAAAGGGAACCTTCTGTACTCCAAAGAGACACTTTGAGCCCTTAACAAACAAAGCATTCTCACGCAAAACCTGAAACACCATCCTGACCTGCTTTACATGCGAGTCCCAATCATCAGAAAAAAACAGAATATCATCCAGATAAACAATCATAAATTTATCCAGATACTTCCGGAAAATATCATGCATAAAGGACTGAAACACTGAAGGAGCATTAGAGAGCCCAAAAGGCATCACCAAGTACTCAAAATGGCCTTCGGGCGTATTAAATACAGTTTTCCATTCATCTCCTTGCTTAATGCGCACAAGGTTGTACGCACCACGAAGATCTATCTTGGTGAACCACTTGGCACCTTTAATCCGGGCAAACAAGTCCGACAACAGAGGCAAAGGATACTGAAATTTAACAGTGATTTTATTCAGAAGCCGATAGTCAATACAAGGTCTCAAAGATCCGTCCTTCTTGGCCACAAAAAAGAATCCCGCACCAAAAGGGGAAGAAGATGGACGGATATGCCCCTTCTCCAGAGATTCCTTGATATACGAACGCATTGCGGTATGCTCAGGTACAGACAGATTAAATAATCTTCCCTTAGGAAATTTACTACCTGGAATCAAATCTATAGCGCAGTCGCAGTCCCTATGAGGAGGAAGAGCACTGGACCTGGACTCGCTGAATACATCCTGATAATCAGACAAATACTCAGGAACTTCCGAAGGAGTAGAGGAAGCAATAGACACCGGCGGAGAATCACCATGAATTCCCTGACAGCCCCAACTTGACACAGACATTGCCTTCCAATCTAAGACTGGATTATGGGTCTGTAACCATGGCAGACCCAAAACGACCAAATCATGCATTTTATGCAGAACAAGAAAACGAATCACCTCCCGATGTTCAGGAGTCATGCACATGGTTACCTGTGTCCAAAACTGCGGTTTATTTTCCGCCAATGGCGTAGCATCAATACCTCTAAGAGAGATAGGATTTACCAACGGCTCAAGAACAAAACCACAGCGCTTGGCAAATGACAGATCCATAAGACTCAGGGCAGCACCTGAATCCACAAACGCCATAACAGGGTAGGAGGACAATGAGCAAATCAAAGTTACAGACAAAATAAATTTAGGTTGCAAATTACCAATGGCGACAGGACTAACAACCCTAGTTAGGCGTTTAGAGCATGCTGATATAACATGTGTAGAATCACCACAGTAAAAACACAACCCATTCTGACGTCTATGATTTTTTCGTTCATTTCTAGTCTGAATTCTACCACATTGCATTAAATCAGGTGTTTGTTCAGACAACACCACCAGAGGATTCGCGGCTTTGCGCTCCCGCAAACGCCGGTCAATTTGAATAGCCAGCGCCATGGAATCATTCAGACTTGTAGGAATGGAGAAACCCACCATCACATTCTTAATGGCTTCAGAAAGGCCATTTCTGAAATTTGCGGCCAGAGCACACTCATTCCACTGAGTAAGCACGGACCATTTCCGAAATTTTTGGCAATACACTTCAGCTTCATCCTGACCCTGAGAAATAGCCAGCAAGGCTTTTTCTGCCTGAATTTCAAGATTGGGTTCCTCGTAAAGCAATCCGAGCGCCAGAAAAAACGCATCAATATTTGCCAATGCCGGATCTCCTGGCGCTAGCGAGAAGGCCCAATCCTGAGGGTCGCCCCGTAAGAAAGAGATAACAATTTTAACTTGCTGAGCTGAGTCTCCAGATGAACGGGGTCTCAGAGATAGAAACAATTTACAATTATTCCTGAAATTCCTAAACTTAAATCGGTCTCCAGAGAACAGTTCAGGAATTGGTATTTTAGGTTCAGACATAGGACTACTAGTAACAAAATCTTGTATGCCCTGCACACGAGCAGCAAGCTGATCCACACTTGTAATCAAGGTCTGGACATTCATGTCTGCAGCAAGCACAAGCCACTCAGAGGTAAAGGGGAGGAAAAAAGAGAGGAAGAAAAAAACAAAAAAAAAACTCAGACTTTCCTTTCTTATAATCCCACTTCTGCAATGCATTAAACATTCAACTTTGGCCTGGCATACTGTTATGACCCCAATGGCAGAGGGTCTCAGAAGTACATACTAAGTCTGCAAACACAAAAAACCAGCTCATAGGGCAGTGGTAACTGGGCTGACCGAATATCTAATCCTAGCACCACAAATAGCAGCAGCCGGGGAACGTGCCTACGTTGGTTCTAGACGTCTCGCACCAGCCGGAGAACTAACTAACCCTAGAAGGGAAAAGATAGACCTTTCTTGCCTCCAGAGAAAAGACCCCAAAAGTTGGATACAAGCCCCCAACAAATAATAACGGTGAGGTAAGGAGAAAAGACAAACGTAAGAATGAACTAGATATTTAGCAAAGAGAGGCCCACTGACTAATAGCAGAATATAGTAAGATGACTTATATGGTCAGCAAAAACCCTATCAAAATTTCCACGCTGGATATTCAAGAACCCCCGAACCGACTAACGGCCCGGGGGGAGAACACCAGCCCCCTAGAGCTTCCAGCAAAATCAGGAATCACATTTAGTACAAGCTGGACAAAAAATAAGAGCAATGAAATAACCAAAAAACAAAGAAGCAGGACTTAGCTTAATTTTGCAAGAACCAGGACCAGCAGACAGGAGCAAACAGAAAGGAACTGATTACAACGATGCCAGGCACTGGACTGAGAATCCAGGAAGTCTAAATAGCAACACCCCTGGACTAACGACCCAGGTGGGTGCCAAACTGAGAAAAGACAATCCCAGAGTCATATCACTAGTGACCACAAGAGGGAGCCAAAAAAGTCTAATTCACAACAGGTAATACAGTGATCACCAGTTCCATTAAAAACAGGAGCTCTGTATATAATGTCAGTGTACAGGTAATACATTGATCACCAGTGACATTATACTGGCACTTTCTAAATAACATTTAATGACTTATTCATTTATTATATCACTAAGATCTACAACAAATCATCACTCATGATCTGGCTGTGTTGATATCCGACTTAAATAGTTCATTTCAGACACAATATATTTACATATATATGACGTCATCACATATGCGCCATCACCTGACTAGAAGTCTAGAGAAGGCGGAGGGAGCGGGAGCTTCTCAGCCGTTCAGGTAAGACTGCCATGGAGCTCTGAGACAAACTCCCAGTGCCATGTGTGCGCCAAGCACAGCACTTCACTGCACGATGTGGCCTGGGTAACAGAAGCACAATAGGGGGGGCCCGGGGCCCTCCTCTGTACTGCTGCTCATCGGGCCCCATACAGCAGAAAGGGAAGTATTGCCCTGATGGCGGCCTTGGTCGTGCGTACTCATACGAGTCTATGAGTGCATGTGAGACATTGTATTGCACTCGGATGTCATCTGACTGTAGTCCAATTTACACAAACACAGAATGGATAAGATAGAGAAATTAAGCTATCCGTCTTCTCTACACCTGTACTGCGATTCTCTCATACCACAGAATCAGAACATATTAATGTGAAACTGGGGTAAAACTCAGACACAGTTTGATCCAAATGACATTACCTTAATCATCCTGATTCTCTTGCATGAGAAAATATACGGCAGTGTGATCCCTACATAAGGAATGCTATATAAATGAACCAGGAAATAGTTTATAACTTGTCATAATGTTCCTTCATATTTCTGGAAATACTCTCTGAATACTCAAACTGAAAATTAATATGCTGAAAAAGATTGGACAAAATATTTAATAACTACAACTACGCTTTTCCTATGGGGGTTCTGTGCAAAACAAGGATATAGATAGAATTTACAAATGTCTACCTATAATTTAAGAAATATACATAAGATTATAAAGAGGGGTTTCTAAACATACAATTGCCAAAAGTGGAAATGTAAAAATGCCCTTAGTCATATATCCAAATGTATATATATCCAAATATCCAAAGTCATATGCCAAATATCCACGTACTACCTCGTGCAGATATTCCTCTGGATAGTATGTGATTCCACCCAAAAAATATTTGCCCCAAACCATGCCTATTTTTGGAGGCTAAACCCCTCCACATCCTGTTCTCTATCCCTTGTGTGTTGTGCTATGTGTCTGTGCTCACTCATCTATGTTGGCCTCACAACCTGGCAATTAAAAGTCTGTGTACGTGAACACGTGCTAGGTATCAGCTCAGCCAACATAGAGGACATTACCACATTAAAAACTCTCCCACGTCACTTCAGACTATACCATGACTGTGACCCTGTGGGACTCAAGGTCATTGGTATTGATCGCATTTTACCCAACATTAGAGGTGGTAAGATCACCACCGCCCTGACAAGATTAGAGACCAAATGGATTTGGACCCTGAGAACTGTAACCCCCATGATCTCAATGAGAACCTATGTTTTGTATCTTTTTTGTAGACCCTGCGTGTCCCCTGAACCATTGGGAGATGGTTTAGTGTATTTTAATCTTTTGTACATACTCTTTTACTTGTTTTAATTATTTTCATTTTCCTCCCTTTCCTTTTAGCATTTACTTACTCATACTTCCATGCCAAATCCTCTTGATAGCAGTCGTGTGGAGTTTCTTCGTTGTCCCGTTTGACTCAAGCGGTGAAGTTGTCCCTCTTCCTATGACAAGACAGATTTAGATATTTATGGTTATTTACTTACCCCTGAACACTCCACTTACCCCCCCCCCCTTTCTTAATCATTATGTCATGCATGCATACCTATGTTTATAGATGTGTGCTGTTTCTTTGTCACTTGTCATCTACCCATCTATTTATTATTTATGTGCTGCATTACATGTATCATTATTTTGATATATTATACTATATGTAGCATTTTATTTGTTATTTGTATTTTAATCTACTTTATTATGACTTAGCATTTTATATGCACACTTCTAATTCTGCACAATTTTTTTTTTACCTATCTATGGCGGGTTCTTCTATACTGTATTTTTTTGTATTGTGTTTATATTTTTGTACTTGTCTTTTGACATTTTTTGGATATTTTTTTACTTCACTGTTTCTTGTTCTATATTGTCTCCTACACATTTGTTTTAATTTCACACATATATTGCTGTGATGTAACCTTTGTATATATTTTTAACAAAACATTCCCCTTCCCCCATGCACGCCATTTTCCCACATCCATTTGCCATGTACTTGCATGTATTTTGCCTATTCCCTCCCTGTTATTATTTACGGATGTAGAGTCGGTGCTTTCTCACAGTGTGCACTTGTATGTATCAATTATATATAGTATTTATATTTAAGATTGATCTACCCTGATTTTTCATGTCCTTATATGCATTATTGGACACACATTTCTTGCCATTTCCTGCTCCTCCCTCACTTCTCTTTCCCACATACTCCCCCACTTCCATTTCATTTCCCATCGCATTGTTTATCTCTTACATTCACTTCTGCACACATCTGTCACCCTTGTATACCATGCACGTCCCCACCATCTCGCTATCTCTATGGTTACCACTTACCCATACGGTGTTACTGGCTGTGCGCATGCACAGTCTCGTGTCCCAGCTGCAGACTGTCCCCTATGTCTCTATGTGCCTGACGAGTCAAATCACATGGTGTCTCCGAAGTCATCGGTCACATGACGTGCGATCATGCCAATTCTGGGTTCCTTAAGCAGCGCATGTGCCACATCATCCAGTATTACCCTATTGGAATCTCTGCTATTTAAACCCCTCAGTTCGTATTGGACACTACTCCCTGACGAGGACGCAGTCTGAAACATGCATCGGGTACATACTACACAAGTACCACTTACCACCAAGTAATCTAATACATTCCTGTAAGACCTATATATTTTAATTGCACTTGTGACTTGTACACCTGTGACATGCATATGCAATGGCACCCTTCACTCTGCGTGCTTACAATTGCATATTGATTTAGTGCCTTTAATTTTCATTACATTCTTTGGTTGCCTGGTGTGCTATCCTCATTTAATCACAGTATCTATCATTACTAGTGTTGAGCATTCCGATACTGCAAATATCGGGTATCGGCCGATATTCGCTGTATCGGAATTCCGATATCGAGTTCCGATATTTTTATCGGAAATCGGAATCGGGATCCATATTCATGTAAAAAATAAAGAATAAAAAATATGGATATACTCACCCACCGACGGCCCCTGGCTCTCAGCGGTGCAACCGGCAGCCTCCGTTCCTAAGAATGCAGTGAGTATAGGACCTGCGATGACGTTGCGGTCTTGTGATTGGTCGCGTGACCGCTCATGTGACCGCTCATGTGACCGCGACATCATCGAAGGTCCTTCACTCACTGCATTCTTAGGAACGGAGGCTGCCGCTTGCACCGCTGAGGTCCAGGGTCCGTCGGAGGGGTGAGTATATCCATATTTTTTATTTTTATTCTTTATTTTTTACATGAATATGGATCCCAGCGCCTGAAGGAGAGTTTCCTCTCCTTCAGACCCTGGGAACCATCCAGGATCGCTCCCTATTACATTCCGATATTTGTGTCCCATTGACTTGGTATCAGTATCGGCGATATCCAATATTTTTTGGATATCGGCCGATCCAATCCGATACCGATACTTTCAAATATCGGAAGGTATCGCTCAACACTAATCATTACTCATCATTGGTACATAAGACACTTTTGTATTAATTGAATTACTTTGTACCTTTGTATGTGTATTGTTAATCTGATTACCAGTACCACTATTTTGTACCTTTTTTGGAGGTTTTATCCACTTTTTTCTGTGATTCATTATTTGTTTCTATGTGGTATGTTGCTGTACTTTTCATATATTTATTCTCTGATTGCATGTGTGGACACCTCTGCTGGTTGTGCCATCTTTTCACCAAATTGCTATAATAAATGTGTTTTATCTTTCACCTTCTATTCACTGTGTTGGGACCTTTATTTGTTTTTTTCTCCATTGTCTTTATCCTGTTCCCTATGCAGCAAGTGCTATTTAACGTGGTGACTAAGATGGGAAAGCACCGATTGTCATGCACGGCAAATCAAGGAAATTTTGGTGGTGTCTACTCTGATAGACTCAACCTTTTTCCTGGGCTCTCTTTTTTCGGGATTTGAATTATATTCTTAAAATGGTTTTGATGGTAATAATAAATTATAATTAGAGAAAAATTACAATTTTTTAATTCACTTTACATATTTCCAAATTCTTTATGAGTCATAGCTCTGATTTTCAGATATAAGACTCTAAAAATAAAACTTTTCTTCAGCAGCTTTCCAATGCCATTACATGAGGATTTATATAACTTCTGTTAAACTAAACAATCCTTATACAGTATGTTCCTTCTGTTGTCAGGGGATATTTTATTATTTTACTGAATTGTTTTTTTCTAAATAGCTATGGAGGTCCATGAAATTAGGAAACCTGCAAATTGTGTTCCTACTGATAAGAAGTAGTTTGCTTAAAAAATATATCAAATTTACAAATCTATTCCTTTATCATGAATTATCCTCATTTTTGTAAGTGTCTGGAATCGAATGTGCTTAACTTTTAATTTTTGGACATTGAAAATGTTCTTGACTCAGAATTTTAATAATACTAATCTTGAGAGAATTATTTGGGCTTTTACACATGCCCTTTCGATGCACATTTCATGTCTCTTAAAAGTGGAAAAAGCACATTATGTAAGATAACTTGAAGCAAGTGAACAGCTGTCACAATATACAGTAAATAGTCAAATCCCGCCATTCTCTTATCTCATATTTCTTTTGTGACATGTGAATTCCTTGCCCTAATCAATATTGTTTTCTAAAGGGTTTCTAATGGGGTGAGGGAACATGTTTGGTGATACTCGGATATCATTCGAGTATCTGGGTGCTTGAATGTGCTCGGCACTCGGCAAGCATTAGCCAGTCCTCAATTTCAAACACAAATCCGTGCCTCACATATTTGGCACCTGTTGCACAGCAAATAAGCATGTGGGGAGTACCTACAAGTCACTGTAATGGCAAAAACAATAATCAAAAAGCACAATTTATATATTAATGCAGAAAGCTTATTAAAGTCAAACTCTCCCAACATGTAATAATCATATAATTACTGAGGTGGAGTACTCCAGACAATATATCCAAAACTAAAGAAAAAAGAGTAGCGAGAGAACTACCAAAAAATAAATCAATAAATAGATTTTATTAAAAGACTAGATGGCAGCCCGATTCTAAAGAATCGGGAGTCTAGAATCCATATATACTTTATTTATTCAAATGTAAGAATAATACAATTAATAAATAATAGTAAGAAAGAACAAAAAATGGCTGCACTCACCAGCTCTTGACAATTCTTGACAGTACGGCACATTTCTGATTGGTCGCTCGCGGCAGGCGGCAACCAATCAGAAAAGTGCCGCGCACCACGAAGGCATATATCTTTGTCCACCCTGAGCGGGTGTAGGACGCTGGTGACGTCACTTATCTCCGGACATTATCTCCGGACAAAGCCACGGAAGTTGGCACAAATTGCCGGAAGTAGTATTCTAGGCAATTATATATTAGATTTTAATGTTATCAGTGTTTACCTTTGAACGTTTATATTGTATTGTCCTGTCACCAGCCATGTGTACGATTATCGGCCGAAAGCCTCTCTGGAACCAATAATCACCCCATGTAAAGGTATCTTTATAAGTTAAAGATTCAGAATACTATGACTTTTATCATATCCTGAACAGTCAAGTTTTTTATGAACCGTTAAGGTTTTCTGGTTGAAGTAAAAAAAACTCTGAGTGTTTACAGTTTGAAACCATAACATGTTGAAAAATTATGTCATTCTTGAGTATATCACTCAATGGTGCTCATAAACGTGTCAAATTTGATCTATAATATACTTTAATATACGTTACTTTAATCTTTAATATACTTAAGAACAGGGCCCCAGACATCACACAGGGGGTCTGAAACACCGCACAGTGGTCCAAAATATCGCTGTGCTCTGCCTGGGGCCCCATATTCTGCCTGGGGCCCCTGTGCTCTGCCTGGGGCCCCATATGCTGCCTGGGGCCCATGTGCTCTGCCTGGGGCCCCTGTGCTCTGCCTGGGGCCCCATGTTCTGCCTGGGGCCCCTGTGCTCTGCCTGGGGCCACTGTGCTCTGCCTGGGGCCCCATATGCTGCCTGGGGCCACTGTGCTCTGCCTGGGGCCCCATAGGCCGTCTGGGGCCCCTGTGCTCTACCTGGGACCACTGTGCTCTGCCTGGGGCCCCATATGCTGCCTGGGGCCCCTGTGCTCTGCCTGGGGCCCCATATGCTGCCTGGGGCCCCTGTGCTCTGCCTGGGGCCCCTGTGCTCTGCCTGGGGCCCCATGTTCTGCCTGGGGCCACTGTGCTCTGCCTGGGGCCCCATAGGCTGGCTGGGGCCCCTGTGCTCTGCCTGGGACCACTGTGCTCTGCCTGGGGCCCCATATGCTGCCAGGGGCCCCTGTGCTCTGCCTGGGGCCACTGTGCTGTGCCTGGGGCCCCATATGCTGCCTGGGGCCCCTGTGCACTGCCTGGGGCCCCATATGCTGCCTGGGGCCCCTGTGCTCTGCCTGGGGCCCCTGTGCTCTGCCTGGGGCCCCATGTTCTGCCTGGGGCCCCTGTGCTCTGCCTGGGGCCCCTGTGCTCTGCCTGGGGCCCCATATGCTGTCTGGGGCCCCTGTGCTCTGCCTGGGGCCCCTGTGCTCTGCCTGGGGCCCCATGTTCTGCCTGGGGCCCCTGTGCTCTGCCTGGGGCCACTGTGCTCTGCCTGGGGACCCATATGCTGCCTGGGGCCCCTGTGCTCTGCCTGGGGCCCCATACGCTGCCTGGGGCCCCTGTGCTCTGCCTGGGGCCCCTGTGCTCTGCTTGGGGCCCCATATGCTGCCTGGGTCCCCTGTGCTCTGCCTGGGGCCCCTGTGCTCTGCCTGGGGCCCCTGTGCTCTGCTTGGGGCCCCATATGCTGCCTGGGGCCCCTGTGCTCTGCCTGGGGCCCCATGTTCTGCCTGGGGCCCCTGTGCTCTGCCTGGGGCCACTGTGCTCTGCCTGGGGACCCATATGCTGCCTGGGGCCCCTGTGCTCTGCCTGGGGCCCCATATGCTGCCTGGGGCCCCTGTGCTCTGCCTGGGGCCCCTGTGCTCTGCTTGGGGCCCCATATGCTGCCTGGGGCCCCTGTGCTCTGCCTGGGGCCCCTGTGCACTGCCTGGGGCCCCATATGCTGCCTGGGGCCCCTGTGCTCTGCCTGGAGCCCCTGTGCTCTGCCTGGGGCCCCATGTTCTGCCTGGGGCCCCTGTGCTCTGCCTGGGGCCACTGTGCTCTGCCTGGGGCCCCATGTTCTGCCTGGGGCCACTGTGCTCTGCCTGGGACCCCATAAACTGCCTGGGGCCCCTGTGCTCTGCCTGGGACCACTGTGCTCTGCCTGGGGCCCCATATGCTGCCTGGGGCCCCTGTGCTCTGCCTGGGGCCACTGTGCTCTGCCTGGGGCCCCATATGCTGCCTGGGGCCACTGTGCTCTGCCTGGGGCCCCATATGCTGCCTGGGGCCCCTGTGCTCTGCCTGGGGCCCCATATGCTGCCTGGGGCCCCTGTGCTCTGCCTGGGGCCCCTGTGCTCTGCCTGGGGCCCCATGTTCTGCCTGGGGCCACTGTGCTCTGCCTGGGGCCCCATAGGCTGGCTGGGGCCCCTGTGCTCTGCCTGGGACCACTGTGCTCTGCCTGGGGCCCCATATGCTGCCAGGGGCCCCTGTGCTCTGCCTGGGGCCACTGTGCTGTGCCTGGGGCCCCATATGCTGCCTGGGGCCCCTGTGCTCTGCCTGGGGCCCCTGTGCTCTGCTTGGGGCCCCATATGCTGCCTGGGGCCCCTGTGCTCTGCCTGGGGCCCCTGTGCTCTGCCTGGGGCCCCATGTTCTGCCTGGGACCCCTGTGCTCTGCCTGGGGCCACTGTGCTCTGCCTGGGGCCCCATATGCTGCCTGGGGCCCCTGTGCTCTGCCTGGGGCCCCATATGCTGCCTGGGGCCCCTGTGCCCTGCCTGGGGCCACTGTGCTCTGCCTGGGGCCCCTGTGCTCTGCCTGGGACCACTGTGCTCTGCCTGGGGTCCCATATGCTGCCTGGGGCCCCTGTGCTCTGCCTGGGGCCACTGTGCTCTGCCTGGGGCCCCATATGCTGCCTGGGGCCCCTGTGCTCTGCCTGTGTGTAGGACACTGGTGACGTCACTTATCTCCGGACATTAGCTCCGGACATTAGCTCCGGACATTATCTCCGGACATTAGCTCCGGACATTAGCTCCGGACATTAGCTCCGGACAAAGCCACGGAAGTTGGCACAAATTGCAGGAAGTAGTATTCTAGGCAATTATATATTAGATAACATATAAAATCAAAATTGACACAGTACAAATACAAATAAAGGAAAAGGAGGAGACATGAAAGTAAGAAAGGGAAAGACTGTAGGTCAGAATAGGACTTAGACAAGCAGGGAAAAGAATAATCACAGTAAGTATGCATGGAAATAGCATAAGCTGTCAAATGCGGTAGATGGTTGAAGGATATACCTATAGGATGAAGTACTATAGTAATAGGATGAAGTACTTGCTTACTCATAATAGATCCAGACCATAACAGCCTTCCCTATGACCCCTAAAGTCACTGTAGTGCAATAGCCATCTTGGTAGTGACATTAGTGTGATTGGTTGGCTGTATAACATCATCAGAGGTTACTAAAAGACAGGTGCCACCAGGCTTGGCACACTGGCACCATTTCACACCTCTGTAGTTGTTATTGGAGCAAGAGACTGCTTTTCAAAGTGTGTGTGTGCACAGTTTAAGAAGTCAGAGTCCTGTAGTGTTGATACTGGTGCTAAAGCTGAACCATCATACTAACAGTCCTTGAAAGGGCTAATTTTGTACTTTGCTGTTTGTATCAGATACAATTTGCATTTAGCCTAGGGTAGAAGAGAGTTGCAGGAACAGGGAGAGTGGCTCAATACTCTCTAGGTAGGGACTAGGGCTTTGCAGTCTATTGCTAAATATATAGCTGTGGCAGTTGACCACATTTTTATGTTTTGGGTCAAAAAATTAACTATACTGTCATCCATAGTGCATTAGATGCTTTGTGGTACATATCTGTGTTACATAATACTACAAAAAAGCATTGAAACATTTTCCTGTATTCAATTACTCACCTATAAAGTATTAGATGCTTTGCGGTATATTTCAGTGTTATATAACAGTCCCAAAAAGCATTGAAACATTTTTCTGTATTCAATTACTCATCCATATACTATTATAGGTATGTGGTACATTTCGTTCTTATATAGCACTCCCAAAAAGCGTTGAAACATTGTCAAGAAGTCAATTACTTATTCGTATATTATTATGTGGTCTAAGGTACAGTTTCCAATTACTCATCCATAGAGTAAATTAGATCTCCTCTGAAGTATCTTTTTCTAAGCTAAACAAGCCCAACTTCTCTAAACTTTAAATCATATCAGAGGCCTTCCATCCCCAGTTGCCTGCCTTTGAACTGACTCTAACTTCTGAATATCCTTTTGAATATGTGGCACCCAAGACTGGATCCCATATTATAGATGTGACTTTACAAGTGATTTATAAACCAATTACGTTGGGATCACGGGATTTTATCTCTTTTTATACACCCTAAAATTTTGTTTGCTTTTGCGGCTGCTGCTTGACATTGAGTACTACTGATCAGCATACTTGTAACCGGAATACATAAGTCCTTCTGTACTGTTCTACCATTTAATGTATATGCAGCAATAGGATTATTCCACCTTAGATGCATTACTATTAGTGTTGAGCGATACTTTCCGATATCGGAAAGTATCGGTATCGGAAAGTATCGGCCGATACCGTCACAGTATCGGAATCCAATCCGATACCGATACCCGATCCCAATGCAAGTCAATGGGACGAAAATATCGGAATTAAAATAAACCCTTTCTTTCCTTGTAGGTTAATTCTACATGAAGGAAAACAACTAAGAATAATGTAGGATGTATTGGGGGAGGTGGCGGAGACATTAAAGGCACAGGGGTTTATCCCAATCAAATAGAATAGCAGTATTTTTATTTTTTTTATGACGTTCGGCGTTAGAAAGAATTTGACTATGTTAATTTTTTATTTATTTTGTCAGATATTGATGTTTCACTACTTCCACGCCCTTCACCCTATTTTTTACTTCTCCCACACTTTCTTCTTCATTATCCTCATCATCAGCTTCTGTGACATCAACTTCTTCACCTTATTCATCTTCTTCTTTTCTACGTATATATATATTTTTTTTTTTACATTGTTCATATTCTTTTTATTTAACTATTATCTTTTTTATATTCAACTTCTTCATCATATTCTTATTTGTGACAGGCATTCCCGTAGTTGTTATCTATAAAAGTTTGAAGATTACACCTTCCGTTCTGCCTGTCACAAAACAGTTACATTTGTCCGCGTTCAGTTTGGCCTGCAGCATCAGGCTTTATCCAGGGGCACCACGAGGAGGAACGGACTCACCCCCATACACTGCTTAGTCTTCTTCTGCTTATAATTTAGATAATATCTTTTGCTCTGATATTTAGTCTTATGCTTAATGTTCTTCTGCTCTTTGTTCTGCAGCCTCTTGTTCTTCTGCTTCTCGGTCTTCCAGGTTGTCGTCGTCATCTCCAGGGTCGTCATCTCCAGGGTCGTCGTCATCGGGGTCGTCGTCATCGGGGTCGTCGTCATCGGGGTCGTCTTCAGGGTCATCGTCTCCAGGGTCGTCGTCATCTCGGTGGTTGTCGTCTCTGGTGTCGTCATCATCTTAGGGGTGGTCTTCCGGGTCATCGTCTTTCGGGTCTTGAACTTGGAAATGTAGCAGAAGGTACAAGAAGGCTGAGAAAATGCCGAGAAACAGCTGATGGAACTGGAACTCGGATGGCTACCCGAAGGTCCAAGAGCCAATGGAACTACCGAGGACCAGCTGACGTTACTGGAACCCGGTTACTAAGCAGGAGGTACCCGTGCCTGAAAGCACTACCAAGGACCACCTGACGTTGGTGGAACTCGGATACCCAGAGGGAGGCACCTAAGCCAAAGGCTCTGCCCGGAACCAGCTGACGGTACTGGAACCAGGATGGGGAGCAGAAGGTACAAGAGCAAAAGACACTGCCGAGAACCAGCTGACGGTACTGGAACCCGGATGGGTAGCCGAAGGTCCAAGAGCCAATGGAACTACCGAGGACCAGCTGACGTTACTGGAACCCGGTTACTAAGCAGGAGGTACCCGTGCCTGAAAGCACTACCAAGGACCACCTGACGTTGGTGGAACTCGGATACCCAGAGGGAGGCACCTAAGCCTAAGGCTCTGCCCGGAACCAGCTGATGGTACTGGAACCAGGATGGGGAGCAGAAGGTACAAGAGCAAAAGACACTGCCGAGAACCAGCTGACGGTACTGGAACCCGGATGGGGACCTATTCAAGCTTGTCTTCCTAGGGCCCCAACTGGCGGTGTGTTAGAGCCCAGGGACAGCAGGAGGAGGAGCAGGGGGAGGGGAGTGTAGGCCGAAGCCTGCACAGGCGGCAGCTTTGGGTGTGTTGTGTCTGCGTGGCTTTTGCAGGACACGTTGCCGGCTACACAGCAGGGGAACAGCTGGCGGTGCTGGACCCCACTGACACATTGGCGAGGTGTTTGGCTCTGTGCAGCCAGCACTTCCGGACAGCAACTAGCGTTGTTGGAGCCCGGGCTCTGCAGGTGGAGCAGAGTGTAGGCCGAAGCCTAATTGAACCGATTTCAAAAGTCACCTTTAACCCCCCCTCAGGGGTTACAAAGTAGAAGAGCCACAGCTTATGCAGCAGCAGTGCTGCGCAAGTCAAAGGTTGCTCTTGTAATTTTTCTCCTTGCACACGCTGAATGGAACACGTATAACATTTAGCCCTTTATACAGTCAAACTGTGTAATGGAGGCGAGAGTTCCCTTTGTAATGAGACGCAGCACAGGTGTCAAGAATCCCACCTTGGTGCTGGGTGCAGCCTCCCGAGCGTTGTTATTTGCTGTACAGGAGTCTGCGCTGTCGTGTTATCCCCTGGCCTAGCGCCGTTAGCGCTGCCCATCTTCTGGCATCATGTAATGTCGGCCGGTGCGGTTCGCGATGCCCCTGAATCCCAGCCCCGCAGTGTCTTAACATTGTTAAAACACTGCGGGGCTGGGATTCAGGGCCTGGCGCAGCACATATGTTCGCCTCTCACACTCGGGTCCTTACACCCGCTTCAGACTGTGCGGCGTCATCTGATCCCTTATCGCATGCCACGGCCATGAAGCCGCACAGTCCGAAGAAGGCAGAAGGAGAGGAGGGACAGGCGAACTGATGCACTGATCCTGCCCATCAATCACACCCTCGCAGTCCCAATAAATAAGACACCGAGGGGCGTTGTGTGGGTCAGGGCGGCCGCAAAGGCGCAGCCAGCCAAACAATGATGCCAGAAGACGGGCAGCGCTACCAAGGGGGTTGCAGCGTGTCATTACAAAGGAAAGTCACACCACCGGGACGGTTAAATGGTCACACAGAGGACACATTTCAGACGTGTTTTCAGTTCCACATGTGCGAGGAGAATACGTTTCTGAGCCACCTTGCACACATGCAGCATTACCGCTGTACAAGGTGGCTGGATAACGTAAAAACGCCTGGGGGAGGGGGGACAGGTTCCCTTCAATTTCAGTTCTTGTGTCTGCGTGGCTTTTGCAGGACACGTTGCCGGCTGCACAGCAGGGGAACAGCTGGCGGTGCTGGACCCCACTGACACATTGGCTGGTGTTTTTCTCTGTGCAGCTAGCACATCTGGGCCCCAACTGGCGGTGTGTTAGAGCCCAGGGACAGCAGGAGGAGGAGCAGGAGGAGGAGGAGCAGGGGGAGGGGAGTGTAGGCCGAAGCCTGCACAGGCGGCAGCTTTGGGTGTGTTGTGTCTGCGTGGCTTTTGCAGGACACGTTGCCGGCTACACAGCAGGGGAACAGCTGGCGGTGCTGGACCCCACTGACACATTGGCGAGGTGTTTGGCTCTGTGCAGCCAGCACTTCCGGACAGCAACTAGCGTTGTTGGAGCCCGGGCTCTGCAGGTGGAGCAGAGTGTAGGCCGAAGCCTAATTGAACCGATTTCAAAAGTCACCTTTAACCCCCCCTCAGGGGTTACAAAGTAGAAGAGCCACAGCTTATGCAGCAGCAGTGCTGCGCAAGTCAAAGGTTGCTCTTGTAATTTTTCTCCTTGCACACGCTGAATGGAACACGTATAACATTTAGCCCTTTATACAGTCAAACTGTGTAATGGAGGCGAGAGTTCCCTTTGTAATGAGACGCAGCACAGGTGTCAAGAATCCCACCTTGGTGCTGGGTGCAGCCTCCCGAGCGTTGTTATTTGCTGTACAGGAGTCTGCGCTGTCGTGTTATCCCCTGGCCTAGCGCCGTTAGCGCTGCCCATCTTCTGGCATCATGTAATGTCGGCCGGTGCGGTTCGCGATGCCCCTGAATCCCAGCCCCGCAGTGTCTTAACATTGTTAAAACACTGCGGGGCTGGGATTCAGGGCCTGGCGCAGCACATATGTTCGCCTCTCACACTCGGGTCCTTACACCCGCTTCAGACTGTGCGGCGTCATCTGATCCCTTATCGCATGCCACGGCCATGAAGCCGCACAGTCCGAAGAAGGCGGAAGGAGAGGAGGGACAGGCGAACTGATGCACTGATCCTGCCCATCAATCACACCCTCGCAGTCCCAATAAATAAGACACCGAGGGGCGTTGTGTGGGTCAGGGCGGCCGCAGAGGCGCAGCCAGCCAAACAATGATGCCAGAAGACGGGCAGCGCTACCAAGGGGGTTGCAGCGTGTCATTACAAAGGAAAGTCACACCACCGGGACGGTTAAATGGTCACACAGAGGACACATTTCAGACGTGTTTTCAGTTCCACATGTGCGAGGAGAATACGTTTCTGAGCCACCTTGCACACATGCAGCATTACCGCTGTACAAGGTGGCTGGATAACGTAAAAACGCCTGGGGGAGGGGGGACAGGTTCCCTTCAATTTCAGTTCTTGTGTCTGCGTGGCTTTTGCAGGACACGTTGCCGGCTGCACAGCAGGGGAACAGCTGGCGGTGCTGGACCCCACTGACACATTGGCTGGTGTTTTTCTCTGTGCAGCTAGCACATCTGGGCCCCAACTGGCGGTGTGTTAGAGCCCAGGGACAGCAGGAGGAGGAGCAGGAGGAGGAGGAGCAGGGGGAGGGGAGTGTAGGCCGAAGCCTGCACAGGCGGCAGCTTTGGGTGTGTTGTGTCTGCGTGGCTTTTGCAGGACACGTTGCCGGCTACACAGCAGGGGAACAGCTGGCGGTGCTGGACCCCACTGACACATTGGCGAGGTGTTTGGCTCTGTGCAGCCAGCACTTCCGGACAGCAACTAGCGTTGTTGGAGCCCGGGCTCTGCAGGTGGAGCAGAGTGTAGGCCGAAGCCTAATTGAACCGATTTCAAAAGTCACCTTTAACCCCCCCTCAGGGGTTACAAAGTAGAAGAGCCACAGCTTATGCAGCAGCAGTGCTGCGCAAGTCAAAGGTTGCTCTTGTAATTTTTCTCCTTGCACACGCTGAATGGAACACGTATAACATTTAGCCCTTTATACAGTCAAACTGTGTAATGGAGGCGAGAGTTCCCTTTGTAATGAGACGCAGCACAGGTGTCAAGAATCCCACCTTGGTGCTGGGTGCAGCCTCCCGAGCGTTGTTATTTGCTGTACAGGAGTCTGCGCTGTCGTGTTATCCCCTGGCCTAGCGCCGTTAGCGCTGCCCATCTTCTGGCATCATGTAATGTCGGCCGGTGCGGTTCGCGATGCCCCTGAATCCCAGCCCCGCAGTGTCTTAACATTGTTAAAACACTGCGGGGCTGGGATTCAGGGCCTGGCGCAGCACATATGTTCGCCTCTCACACTCGGGTCCTTACACCCGCTTCAGACTGTGCGGCGTCATCTGATCCCTTATCGCATGCCACGGCCATGAAGCCGCACAGTCCGAAGAAGGTGGAAGGAGAGGAGGGACAGGCGAACTGATGCACTGATCCTGCCCATCAATCACACCCTCGCAGTCCCAATAAATAAGACACCGAGGGGCGTTGTGTGGGTCAGGGCGGCCGCAGAGGCGCAGCCAGCCAAACAATGATGCCAGAAGACGGGCAGCGCTACCAAGGGGGTTGCAGCGTGTCATTACAAAGGAAAGTCACACCACCGGGACGGTTAAATGGTCACACAGAGGACACATTTCAGACGTGTTTTCAGTTCCACATGTGCGAGGAGAATACGTTTCTGAGCCACCTTGCACACATGCAGCATTACCGCTGTACAAGGTGGCTGGATAACGTAAAAACGCCTGGGGGAGGGGGGACAGGTTCCCTTCAATTTCAGTTCTTGTGTCTGCGTGGCTTTTGCAGGACACGTTGCCGGCTGCACAGCAGGGGAACAGCTGGCGGTGCTGGACCCCACTGACACATTGGCTGGTGTTTTTCTCTGTGCAGCTAGCACATCTGGGCCCCAACTGGCGGTGTGTTAGAGCCCAGGGACAGCAGGAGGAGGAGCAGGAGGAGGAGGAGCAGGGGGAGGGGAGTGTAGGCCGAAGCCTGCACAGGCGGCAGCTTTGGGTGTGTTGTGTCTGCGTGGCTTTTGCAGGACACGTTGCCGGCTACACAGCAGGGGAACAGCTGGCGGTGCTGGACCCCACTGACACATTGGCGAGGTGTTTGGCTCTGTGCAGCCAGCACTTCCGGACAGCAACTAGCGTTGTTGGAGCCCGGGCTCTGCAGGTGGAGCAGAGTGTAGGCCGAAGCCTAATTGAACCGATTTCAAAAGTCACCTTTAACCCCCCCTCAGGGGTTACAAAGTAGAAGAGCCACAGCTTATGCAGCAGCAGTGCTGCGCAAGTCAAAGGTTGCTCTTGTAATTTTTCTCCTTGCACACGCTGAATGGAACACGTATAACATTTAGCCCTTTATACAGTCAAACTGTGTAATGGAGGCGAGAGTTCCCTTTGTAATGAGACGCAGCACAGGTGTCAAGAATCCCACCTTGGTGCTGGGTGCAGCCTCCCGAGCGTTGTTATTTGCTGTACAGGAGTCTGCGCTGTCGTGTTATCCCCTGGCCTAGCGCCGTTAGCGCTGCCCATCTTCTGGCATCATGTAATGTCGGCCGGTGCGGTTCGCGATGCCCCTGAATCCCAGCCCCGCAGTGTCTTAACATTGTTAAAACACTGCGGGGCTGGGATTCAGGGCCTGGCGCAGCACATATGTTCGCCTCTCACACTCGGGTCCTTACACCCGCTTCAGACTGTGCGGCGTCATCTGATCCCTTATCGCATGCCACGGCCATGAAGCCGCACAGTCCGAAGAAGGCGGAAGGAGAGGAGGGACAGGCGAACTGATGCACTGATCCTGCCCATCAATCACACCCTCGCAGTCCCAATAAATAAGACACCGAGGGGCGTTGTGTGGGTCAGGGCGGCCGCAGAGGCGCAGCCAGCCAAACAATGATGCCAGAAGACGGGCAGCGCTACCAAGGGGGTTGCAGCGTGTCATTACAAAGGAAAGTCACACCACCGGGACGGTTAAATGGTCACACAGAGGACACATTTCAGACGTGTTTTCAGTTCCACATGTGCGAGGAGAATACGTTTCTGAGCCACCTTGCACACATGCAGCATTACCGCTGTACAAGGTGGCTGGATAACGTAAAAACGCCTGGGGGAGGGGGGACAGGTTCCCTTCAATTTCAGTTCTTGTGTCTGCGTGGCTTTTGCAGGACACGTTGCCGGCTGCACAGCAGGGGAACAGCTGGCGGTGCTGGACCCCACTGACACATTGGCTGGTGTTTTTCTCTGTGCAGCTAGCACATCTGGGCCCCAACTGGCGGTGTGTTAGAGCCCAGGGACAGCAGGAGGAGGAGCAGGAGGAGGAGGAGCAGGGGGAGGGGAGTGTAGGCCGAAGCCTGCACAGGCGGCAGCTTTGGGTGTGTTGTGTCTGCGTGGCTTTTGCAGGACACGTTGCCGGCTACACAGCAGGGGAACAGCTGGCGGTGCTGGACCCCACTGACACATTGGCGAGGTGTTTGGCTCTGTGCAGCCAGCACTTCCGGACAGCAACTAGCGTTGTTGGAGCCCGGGCTCTGCAGGTGGAGCAGAGTGTAGGCCGAAGCCTAATTGAACCGATTTCAAAAGTCACCTTTAACCCCCCCTCAGGGGTTACAAAGTAGAAGAGCCACAGCTTATGCAGCAGCAGTGCTGCGCAAGTCAAAGGTTGCTCTTGTAATTTTTCTCCTTGCACACGCTGAATGGAACACGTATAACATTTAGCCCTTTATACAGTCAAACTGTGTAATGGAGGCGAGAGTTCCCTTTGTAATGAGACGCAGCACAGGTGTCAAGAATCCCACCTTGGTGCTGGGTGCAGCCTCCCGAGCGTTGTTATTTGCTGTACAGGAGTCTGCGCTGTCGTGTTATCCCCTGGCCTAGCGCCGTTAGCGCTGCCCATCTTCTGGCATCATGTAATGTCGGCCGGTGCGGTTCGCGATGCCCCTGAATCCCAGCCCCGCAGTGTCTTAACATTGTTAAAACACTGCGGGGCTGGGATTCAGGGCCTGGCGCAGCACATATGTTCGCCTCTCACACTCGGGTCCTTACACCCGCTTCAGACTGTGCGGCGTCATCTGATCCCTTATCGCATGCCACGGCCATGAAGCCGCACAGTCCGAAGAAGGCGGAAGGAGAGGAGGGACAGGCGAACTGATGCACTGATCCTGCCCATCAATCACACCCTCGCAGTCCCAATAAATAAGACACCGAGGGGCGTTGTGTGGGTCAGGGCGGCCGCAGAGGCGCAGCCAGCCAAACAATGATGCCAGAAGACGGGCAGCGCTACCAAGGGGGTTGCAGCGTGTCATTACAAAGGAAAGTCACACCACCGGGACGGTTAAATGGTCACACAGAGGACACATTTCAGACGTGTTTTCAGTTCCACATGTGCGAGGAGAATACGTTTCTGAGCCACCTTGAACACATGCAGCATTACTGCTGTTCAAGGTAGCTGTAAAACATAGAAACACCTGGGGGAGGGGGGACAGGTTCCCTTCAATTTCAGTTCTTGTGTCTGCGTGGCGGTCGCAGGACACGTTGCCGGCTACACAGCAGGGGAACAGCTGGCGGTGCTGAACCCCACTGACACATTGGCTGGTGTTTTTCTCTGTGCAGCTAGCACATCTGGGCAAAAAGTGGCGGTGTTAGAGCCCAGGGTCAGCAGGAGGAGCAGGGGGAGCGGAGTGTAGGCCGAAGCCTGCACTCGAGCAAGTTGAAAGGAAACCTTTAACCCCCCCCTGTCATGATCTCAATGGCAAGAGAACATAGCATAAGCATATATAGGAACTAGCTCTTGGAAGATGGGAACTGAGCTGACCATGAACTAAACCTAACGTACAACTAGCAGTGGCCGGGTAGCATGCCTACGTTGGTTCTAGATGCCCAGCCCAGCCGGAGGACTAAATAAAGCTAGCAGAGGAAAATATTAGTCCTAGCTCACCTCTAGAGAAATACCCCGAAAGGAGACAGAGGCCCCCCACATGTATTGGCGGTGAGTTGAGATGAAATAACAAACGTAGTATGAAAATAGGTTTAGCAAATTTGAGGTCCACTTACTACATAGCAGAAGACAGAAAGGACACTTTCATGGTCAGCTGAAAACCCTATCAAAAAACACCATCCAGAAATTACTTTAAAACTCTGGCATTAACTCATAACACCAGAGTGGCAATTCCCGTTCACAAGAGCTTTCCAGACACAGTAACGAAACTACAGCTGTGAACTGGAACAAAATGCAAAAACAAACATGGACAAGAGTCCAACTTATCTAGTAGTTGTCTAGGAGCAGGAACAAGCACAGAGAGGCTTCTGATAACATTGTTGACCGGCAAGCAACTAACAGAGCAGCAAGGTTATATAGCGACTCCCACATCTTGATGGGAACAGGTGAACAGAGAAGATGAAGACACCAGTTCAATTCCACCAGTAGCCACCGGGGGAGCCCAGAATCCAAATTCACAACAGTACCCCCCCCTCAAGGAGGGGGCACCGAACCCTCACCAGAACCACCAGGGCGATCAGGATGGGCCCTATGAAAGGCACGAACCAGATCGGAGGCATGAACATCAGATGCATTCACCCAAGAATTATCCTCCTGGCCGTATCCCTTCCACTTGACCAGATACTGGAGTCTCCGTCTGGAAACACGAGAGTCCAAAATTTTCTCCACAACGTACTCCAACTCACCCTCAACCAACACCGGAGCAGGAGGCTCAACGGAAGGCACAACCGGTACCTCATACCTGCGCAATAATGACCGATGAAAAACGTTATGAATAGAAAAGGATGCAGGGAGGTCCAAACGGAAGGAAACAGGGTTAAGAATCTCCAATATCTTATACGGGCCGATAAACCGAGGCTTAAACTTAGGAGAAGAGACCCTCATAGGGACAAAACGAGAAGACAACCACACCAAATCCCCAACAGAAAGCCGAGGACCAACACGACGGTGGCGATTGGCAAAAAGCTGAGTCTTCTCCTGGGACAACCTCAAATTGTCCACCACCTGCCCCCAGATCTGATGCAATCTCTCCACCACAGCATCCACTCCAGGACAATCCGAAGATTCCACCTGACCAGAGGAAAATCGAGGATGAAACCCCGAATTACAGAAAAACGGGGACACCAAAGTGGCAGAGCTGGCCCGATTATTGAGAGCGAACTCCGCCAATGGCAAAAAAGCAACCCAATCATCCTGGTCAGCAGACACAAAACACCTCAGATATGTCTCCAGGGTCTGATTAATCCGCTCGGTCTGGCCATTCGTCTGAGGATGGAAAGCGGACGAAAAAGATAAATCTATGCCCATCCTAGCACAGAATGCCCGCCAAAATCTAGACACGAATTGGGTCCCTCTGTCAGAAACGATATTCTCAGGAATACCATGCAAACGAACAACATTTTGAAAAAACAGAGGAACCAACTCGGAAGAAGAAGGTAACTTGGGCAGAGGAACCAAATGGACCATCTTAGAAAAACGGTCACACACCACCCAGATGACAGACATCTTCTGAGAAACAGGCAGATCTGAAATAAAATCCATCGAGATGTGCGTCCAAGGCCTCTTAGGAATAGGCAAGGGCAACAATAATCCACTAGCCCGAGAACAACAAGGCTTGGCCCGAGCACAAACGTCACAAGACTGCACAAAGCCTCGCACATCTCGTGACAGGGAAGGCCACCAGAAGGACCTTGCCACCAAATCCCTGGTACCAAAAATGCCAGGATGACCTGCCAACGCAGAAGAATGAACCTCAGAGATGACTCTACTGGTCCAATCATCAGGAACAAACAGTTTATCAGGTGGGCAACGATCAGGTCTCTCCGCCTGAAACTCCTGCAAGGCCCGCCGCAGGTCTGGAGAAACGGCTGACAATACCACTCCATCCTTAAGGATACCTGTGGGCTCAGAGTTACCAGGCAAGTCAGGCTCAAAACTCCTAGAAAGGGCATCCGCCTTAACATAAAATAATGACCAGCGCGCCTGTCTAGGATTCAGGCGCCTGGCGGTCTCAAGATAAATCAAATTTTTGTGGTCAGTCAATACCACCACCTGATGTCTGGCCCCCTCAAGCCAATGGCGCCACTCCTCAAAAGCCCACTTCATGGCCAAAAGCTCCCGATTCCCAACATCATAATTTCGCTCAGTGGGCGAAAATTTACGGGAAAAGAAGGCACAAGGCCTCATCACGGAGCAGTCAGAACTTTTCTGCGACAACACTGCCCCAGCTCCGATCTCAGAAGCGTCGACCTCAACCTGAAAAGGTAGAGCAACATCAGGCTGACGCAACACAGGGGCAGAGGAAAAACGGCGCTTAAGCTCCCGAAAGGCCTCCACAGCATCAGGGGACCAATCAGCAACATCAGCACCCTTCTTAGTCAAATCGGTCAATGGCTTAGCAATATCCGAAAAACCAGCAATAAATCGACGATAAAAGTTAGCAAAGCCCAAAAATTTCTGAAGACTCTTAAGAGAAGAGGGCTGCGTCCAATCACAAATAGCTTGAACCTTGACAGGATCCATTTCAATGGAAGAGGGGGAAAAAATATATCCCAAAAAGGAAATCCTCTGTACCCCAAAAACACACTTAGAACCCTTCACACACAAAGAATTAGACCGCAAAACCTGAAAAACCCTCCTGACTTGCTGGACATGAGAGTCCCAGTCATCCGAAAAAATCAGAATATCATCCAGATACACAATCATAAATTTATCCAAATAATCGCGAAAAATATCATGCATAAAGGACTGGAAAACTGACGGAGCATTAGAAAGACCAAAAGGCATCACTAAATACTCAAAGTGGCCCTCGGGCGTATTAAATGCGGTTTTCCACTCATCCCCCTGCCTGATTCGCACCAAATTATACGCCCCACGAAGGTCAATCTTAGAGAACCACTTGGCCCCCTTTATGCGAGCAAACAAATCAGTCAGCAACGGCAATGGGTATTGATATTTAACAGTGATTTTATTCAAAAGCCGATAATCAATACATGGTCTCAAAGAGCCGTCTTTTTTTGACACAAAGAAAAAACCGGCTCCTAAGGGAGATGACGATGGACGAATATGTCCCTTTTCCAAGGACTCCTTTATATATTCTCGCATAGCAGCATGTTCAGGCACAGACAGATTAAATAAACGACCCTTTGGGTATTTACCACCCGGGATTAAATCTATGGCACAATCGCACTCTCGGTGCGGAGGTAACGAACCAAGCTTGGATTCTTCAAAGACGTCACGATAGTCAGACAGGAACTCAGGAATTTCAGAGGGAATGGATGATGAAATGGAAACCACAGGTACATCCCCATGAGCCCCCTTACATCCCCAGCTCAACACAGACATAGCTCTCCAGTCGAGGACTGGGTTGTGAGATTGCAGCCAAGGCAATCCTAGCACCAAATCATCATGTAGATTATACAGCACCAGAAAGCGAATAATCTCCTGGTGATCCGGATTAATACGCATAGTTACTTGTGTCCAGTATTGTGGTTTATTATTAGCCAATGGGGTGGAGTCAATCCCCTTCAGAGGAATAGGAGTCTCCAAAGGCTCTAAATCATACCCACAGCGTTTGGCAAAGGACCAATCCATAAGACTCAAAGCGGCGCCAGAGTCGACATAGGCGTCCGTGGTAATAGATGACAAAGAGCAAATCAGGGTCACAGATAGAATAAATTTAGACGGTAAGGTGCAAATGGAAACAGATTTACCAAGCTTTTTAGTGCGCTTAGAGCATGCTGATATAACATGAGTAGAATCACCACAATAGAAACACAACCCATTTTTCCATCTAAAATTCTGCCGCTCGCTTCGGGACAGAATTCTATCACACTGCATACTCTCTGGCGACTTCTCAGTGGACACCGCCAGATGGTGCACTGGTTTGCGCTCCCGCAAACGCCTATCGATCTGAATAGCCATTGTCATGGACTCATTCAGACCCGCAGGCACAGGGAACCCCACCATAACATCCTTAATGGCATCAGAGAGACCCTCTCTGAAAGTCGCCGCCAGGGCGCACTCATTCCACTGAGTAAGCACAGACCATTTACGGAATCTTTGGCAGTAAATTTCCGCTTCATCTTGCCCCTGAGATAGGGACATCAAAGTTTTTTCTGCCTGAAGCTCCAAATGAGGTTCGTCATAAAGCAACCCCAAGGCCAGAAAAAACGCATCCACATTGAGCAACGCAGGATCCCCTGGTGTCAATGAAAAAGCCCAGTCTTGAGGGTCGCCCCGGAGCAAGGAAATCACAATCCTGACCTGCTGTGCAGGGTCTCCGGCAGAGCGAAATTTCAGAGACAAAAATAATTTGCAATTATTTCGAAAATTCTGAAACCCGGATCTATTCCCCGAGAAAAATTCCGGCAAAGGAATTCTCGGCTCAGATACAGGTGCATGACAAACAAAATCTTGCAAATTTTGTACCTTCGTGGCGAGATTATTCAAACCTGCAGTTACACTCTGAAGATCCATTACAAACAGGTGGACACAGAGCCATTCAAGGGTTAAGAGGAGGTAAGAAGCAGCTAGACAGCAATTAAGGGCTAGGCAGCAAAACTCTGAGGGGGAAAAAAAAAAAAAAAAAAAAAATTTCCCTTCAACACTTCTTTTTCTCCTGCTTCAGCCCAAACAATTAACACTTTGCGGGCCGGTCAAACTGTCATGATCTCAATGGCAAGAGAACATAGCATAAGCATATATAGGAACTAGCTCTTGGAAGATGGGAACTGAGCTGACCATGAACTAAACCTAACGCACAACTAGCAGTGGCCGGGTAGCATGCCTACGTTGGTTCTAGATGCCCAGCCCAGCCGGAGGACTAAATAAAGCTAGCAGAGGAAAATATTAGTCCTAGCTCACCTCTAGAGAAATACCCCGAAAGGAGACAGAGGCCCCCCACATGTATTGGCGGTGAGTTGAGATGAAATAACAAACGTAGTATGAAAATAGGTTTAGCAAATTTGAGGTCCACTTACTACATAGCAGAAGACAGAAAGGACACTTTCATGGTCAGCTGAAAACCCTATCAAAAAACACCATCCAGAAATTACTTTAAAACTCTGGCATTAACTCATAACACCAGAGTGGCAATTCCCGTTCACAAGAGCTTTCCAGACACAGTAACGAAACTACAGCTGTGAACTGGAACAAAATGCAAAAACAAACATGGACAAGAGTCCAACTTATCTAGTAGTTGTCTAGGAGCAGGAACAAGCACAGAGAGGCTTCTGATAACATTGTTGACCGGCAAGCAACTAACAGAGCAGCAAGGTTATATAGCGACTCCCACATCTTGATGGGAACAGGTGAACAGAGAAGATGAAGACACCAGTTCAATTCCACCAGTAGCCACCGGGGGAGCCCAGAATCCAAATTCACAACACCCCCCCCCCCCCCAGGCGTTTGTAGCTGAAAGAGCCATTGTGTACAGCACTAATGCTGGAAAAGGTAAACTTAGCTCTTTTAATTATGGTCCTTGTACATGCGGAACCTAACATTTATGAAATGTGTCTCCTCACAGCGTTAAACCGTCCGGTAGGTGGAACTTTCCTTTGTCGTGTGACGCAGCACAGCCATCATTTTTACCCCCTTGGCGCCGTGCGCCGCCTCCTCAGCGTTGTTTAAATCTGTCCCGGAGCCTGCGCTGTTAGGTTAGCCCTTGGCCATGCACACATGTTGCGCTGCCCGTCTTCTGACCTCATTTGGTGTCAGGCTGGCTGCGCCTGTGCGGGTGCGCTGGCCGAGATCCCGCCTCGCAGTGTCGTCTAATGTAATCCCACCGCGGGCCTGTGATCCGTGCCCGTGCGCAGTGCATATCCTCTCCTCTCACTCCCCTCCCTACGGCTTTTTCAGACTGTGCGGTGTCACGGCCGTGGCATGCTATTAGGGACCAGCTGACATCGCACAGTCTGAAGAAGCCGTAGGGAGGGGAGTGAGAGGAGAGGATATGCACTGCGCACGGGCACGGATCACAGGCCCGCGGTGGGATTACATTAGACGACTGCGAGGCGGGATCTCGGCCAGCGCACCCGCACAGGCGCAGCCAGCCTGACACCAAATGAGGTCAGAAGACGGGCAGCGCAACATGTGTGCATGGCCAAGGGCTAACCTAACAGCGCAGGCTCCGGGACAGATTCAAACAACGCTGAGGAGGGGGCGCACGGCGCCAAGGGGGTAAAAATGATGGCTGTGCTGCGTCACACGACAAAGGAAAGTTCCACCTACCGGACGGTTTAACGCTGTGTGGGGACACATTTCATAAGTGTTTGGTTCAGCATGTGCAAGGAGCATCACGAAAAGAGGCACTTTTTCCCTTTGCATCATTACTGCTGCACAAGGTGGCTCCTTCAGTAACAAACGCCTGGGGGGGGGGGGGGGTCAGATTCCCTTACATTTAACTTGTTGTGTCTGCGTGGCGGTCGCAGTACACGTTGCCGTATACACAGCAGGGGAACAGCTGGCGGTGCTGAACCCCACTAACACATTGGCGAGGTGTTTGGCTCTGTGCGTACAGCACTTCTGGACGGCAACTAGCGGTGTTGGAGCCCAGGGACAGGTGGAGGAGGAGGAGGTTGGAGGAGGTAGGAGGAGGTAGGAGGGATTGCCACACACACAGCAGGGGAACAGCTGACGTTACTGAACCCCAATAACAGAGGAGGGACTGTTGACTGTGCGTACAGCACTTCTGGACGGCAACTGGCGGTGTTGGAGCCCAGGGACAGGTGGAGGAGGAGGAGGTTGGAGGAGGTAGGAGGAGGTAGGAGGGATTGCCACACACACAGCAGGGGAACAGCTGACGTTACTGAACCCCAATAACAGAGGAGGGACTGTTGACTGTGCGTACAGCACTTCTGGACGGCAACTGGCAGTGTTGGAGCCCAGGGACAGGTGGAGGAGGAGGAGGTTGGAGGAGGTAGGAGGGATTGCCACACACACAGCAGGGGAACAGCTGACGTTACTGAACCCCAATAACAGAGGAGGGACTGTTGACTGTGCGTACAGCACTTCTGGACGGCAACTGGCGGTGTTGGAGCCCAGGGACAGGTGGAGGAGGAGGAGGTTGGAGGAGGTAGGAGGAGGTAGGAGGGATTGCCACACACACAGCAGGGGAACAGCTGACGTTACTGAACCCCAATAACAGAGGAGGGACTGTTGACTGTGCGTACAGCACTTCTGGACGGCAACTGGCGGTGTTGGAGCCCAGGGACAGGTGGAGGAGGAGGAGGTTGGAGGAGGTAGGAGGGATTGCCACACACACAGCAGGGGAACAGCTGACGTTACTGAACCCCAATAACAGAGGAGGGACTGTTGACTGTGCGTACAGCACTTCTGGACGGCAACTGGCGGTGTTGGAGCCCAGGGACAGGTGGAGGAGGAGGAGGTTGGAGGAGGTAGGAGGAGGTAGGAGGGATTGCCACACACACAGCAGGGGAACAGCTGACGTTACTGAACCCCAATAACAGAGGAGGGACTGTTGACTGTGCGTACAGCACTTCTGGACGGCAACTGGCGGTGTTGGAGCCCAGGGACAGGTGGAGGAGGAGGAGGTTGGAGGAGGTAGGAGGGATTGCCACACACACAGCAGGGGAACAGCTGACGTTACTGAACCCCAATAACAGAGGAGGGACTGTTGACTGTGCGTACAGCACTTCTGGACGGCAACTGGCGGTGTTGGAGCCCAGGGACAGGTGGAGGAGGAGGAGGTTGGAGGAGGTAGGAGGAGGTAGGAGGGATTGCCACACACACAGCAGGGGAACAGCTGACGTTACTGAACCCCAATAACAGAGGAGGGACTGTTGACTGTGCGTACAGCACTTCTGGACGGCAACTGGCGGTGTTGGAGCCCAGGGACAGGTGGAGGAGGAGGAGGTTGGAGGAGGTAGGAGGAGGTAGGAGGGATTGCCACACACACAGCAGGGGAACAGCTGACGTTACTGAACCCCAATAACAGAGGAGGGACTGTTGACTGTGCGTACAGCACTTCTGGACGGCAACTGGCGGTGTTGGAGCCCAGGGACAGGTGGAGGAGGAGGAGGTTGGAGGAGGTAGGAGGGATTGCCACACACACAGCAGGGGAACAGCTGACGTTACTGAACCCCAATAACAGAGGAGGGACTGTTGACTGTGCGTACAGCACTTCTGGACGGCAACTGGCGGTGTTGGAGCCCAGGGACAGGTGGAGGAGGAGGAGGTTGGAGGAGGTAGGAGGAGGTAGGAGGGATTGCCACACACACAGCAGGGGAACAGCTGACGTTACTGAACCCCAATAACAGAGGAGGGACTGTTGACTGTGCGTACAGCACTTCTGGACGGCAACTGGCGGTGTTGGAGCCCAGGGACAGGTGGAGGAGGAGGAGGTTGGAGGAGGTAGGAGGGATTGCCACACACACAGCAGGGGAACAGCTGACGTTACTGAACCCCAATAACAGAGGAGGGACTGTTGACTGTGCGTACAGCACTTCTGGACGGCAACTGGCGGTGTTGGAGCCCAGGGACAGGTGGAGGAGGAGGAGGTTGGAGGAGGTAGGAGGAGGTAGGAGGGATTGCCACACACACAGCAGGGGAACAGCTGACGTTACTGAACCCCAATAACAGAGGAGGGACTGTTGACTGTGCGTACAGCACTTCTGGACGGCAACTGGCGGTGTTGGAGCCCAGGGACAGGTGGAGGAGGAGGAGGTTGGAGGAGGTAGGAGGGATTGCCACACACACAGCAGGGGAACAGCTGACGTTACTGAACCCCAATAACAGAGGAGGGACTGTTGATTGTGCGTACAGCACTTCTGGACGGCAACTGGCGGTGTTGGAGCCCAGGGACAGGTGGAGGAGGAGGAGGTTGGAGGAGGTAGGAGGAGGTAGGAGGGATTGCCACACACACAGCAGGGGAACAGCTGACGTTACTGAACCCCAATAACAGAGGAGGGACTGTTGACTGTGCGTACAGCACTTCTGGACGGCAACTGGCGGTGTTGGAGCCCAGGGGCAGGTGGAAAAGCAGAGGAACACAATGTAGGCCGAAGCCTGAGAAAGTCGAAAGGGAACCTTTAACCCCCCCCCCAAGGCGTTTGTAGCTGAAAGAGCCAGCTTGTGCAGCACAAAAGATGCAAAAGGAAAAGGTGGCTCTTTTCATCATGCTCCTTGCAAACACAGAACTAAACACTTTTAAAATGTGTCCCCTGAAGCCGTGAAACCGTCCCGGAGGTGGGACTTTCCTTCGTAATATGACGCAGCACAGCCATCATTACTACCCCCCCGCCGCCGTGCCCCGGCTCCTCAGCGTTGTTTGATTCCGTCCCGGAGCCTGCGCTGTTATGTTATCCCGTGGCCAGGCACACTTAGCGCTGCCCATCTTCTGACATCATTTGGTGTCAGGCTGGCTGCGCCTGTGCGGCCGCGCTGGCCGAGAGCCCGCCTCGCAGTGTCTTCTGATGTAATCCCACTGGGGGCCTGGGATCCATGGCCATGCGCAGTGCATATCCTCGCCTCTCACTCCCCTCCCTACGGCTTCTTTTTCAGACTGTGCGGTGTCACGGCCGTGGCATGCTATTAGGGACCAGCTGACACCGAACAGTCTGAAGAAGCCATAGGGAGATGAGTGAGAGGTGGAGGTTCAGATATACACTGCGCATGTCCATAGATCCCAGGCCCCCAGTGGGATTAAATCAGAAGACACTGCGAGGCGGGCTCTCGGCCAGCGTGGCCGCACAGGCGCAGCCAGCCTGACACCAAATGATGCCAGAAGACGGGCAGCGCTAAGTGTGCCTGGCCACGGGATAACATAACAGCGCAGGCTCCGGGACGGAATCAAACAACGCTGAGGAGCCGGGGCGCGGCGCCGGGGGGGTAGGAATGACGGCTGTGCTGCGTCATATTACGAAGGAAAGTCCCACCTCCGGGACGGTTTTACGGTATCAGTGGACACATTTTATAAGTGTTAAGTTTTGCGTGTGCAAGGAGCAAAACCAAAATAGCTACCTTTTTCCTTGTGCAGCATTACTGCTGCACAAGGTGGCTCTTTCAGTAACAAACGCCTTGGGGGGGGGGGGACAGATTCCCTTACATTTCAGTTGTTGTGTCAGCGTGGCGGTCGCATGACACATTGCCGGCTACACAGCTGGGGATCAGCTGACGTTACTGAAACCCAATAACACTGGGTCGTATGTTTTGACTGTGCAGACGGCACATCTGAGCCTCAACTGGCGGTGTTGGAGCCCAGGAATTTAAGTTCAGGTGGTAGAAAGATGAACACAACAGGAGACCTGGATAACGTATACAGTGACCTAATTATTTAATCAGGAGGAGGAGTGGCAAATTCCTGCGAGATCCAGGCCTTGTTCATTTTCAGGAAAGTAAGCCGGTCAACGTTATCGGAGGATAGTCGCATGCGACGGTCAGTTAGTACACCACCTGCAGCACTAAAGACACGTTCCGATAATACACTGGCCGCAGGGCAAGACAGCACCTCCAATGCATACTGGCTTAGCTCTGGCCATGTATCCAGCTTTGAGACCCAAAACTTGAAAGGGGAAGAGCCGTCTGGGAGTACAGCAAGAGGGCAAGACATGTAGTCTGTCACCATCTGACGGAACCGTTGCCTCCTGCTGACTGGAGCCGTCTGTGATGGTGTAGACTTTTGTGGCGGGCACAGAAAACTGTGCCACAGTTCGGCCATACTGGTCTTGCCTTGGGCAGAGGCACTGCTTCTGCTCCCTCTTTGTGCAGAGCCTCCACCACTGCCTGGACGCACTGAGCTGCTTTGGAATGCACTAGCAGCACTTCTCTCAGTTGGAATGGAGAAGATGATGGAACTGACCAGTGTGTCTTGGTACTCCCGCATTTTTCGCTCCCGGTTCAACGGTGTGATGAGGCTTTCTACGTTGTCCCGGTAGCGAGGATCGAGGAGGGTGAACACCCAATAATCAGACATGTTGAGAATGTGGTCGATGCGGCGGTCGTTTCTCAGGCACTGCAGCATGTAATCCACCATGTGCTGCAGACTGCCAACTGCCCAAGAAACGCTGTCCCCAGCTGGAGGCGTGATCTCTGCCCGCTCGTCATCACCCCACCCTCGCTGTACACACTGAGTACTGGACAATTCGGGAACTCCCTCCTCTGGACGGATGTCTTCCTCCTCCATTGACTCCTCCTCATCCTCCTCACAAACTGTCCCCTGCCTACGCGTTTGTGAGGAACCACGTGGCGCTGACTGTCCAGAAGATGATGGAAGTGGTGAATCCTCATCCTCCACCTCTTCCACAACATCATCCCTTAGCGCTTGCAGTGATTTTTCAAGCAGGCAGATAAGGGGGACAGTCATGCTGACTAGTGCATCATCTGCACTCGCCATCCGCGTGGAATAATCAAAGGGACGCAAAACCTGGCAGACATCCTTCATAGTGGCCCACTCTGTGGTTGTGAAGTCTGTACGGCGCTGACTGCGACTTTTTTGCGCCTGATACAGCTGGTACTCCATTACAGCTTGCTGCTGCTCACACAACCGCTCCAACATATGTAACGTGGAATTCCACCTGGTAGGTAGGTCACATATGATGCGATGTTCCGGCAGGCGGTGTCGGCGCTGCAGAGCCGCAATGCGCGCTTTTGCCGTGCTGGAACGCCGCAAGTGAGCACACTCTAGGCGGACCTTGTGCAGCAGTGCATCAAGATCCGGATAGTCCCTCAAAAAACTCTGCACGACCAAATTGAGCACATGTGCCAGACATGGGATGTGAGTGAGGTTGCCGAGGCCCAGGGCTGCCACCAGATTTCGGCCATTATCACACACTACCATGCCTGGCTGGAGATTCGCTGGCTCAAACCACACATCGCTCTCCTGCTTGATGGCATTCCAGAGCTCCTGCGCTGTGTGGCTACGATTCCCAAAAAAAATTAATTTCAAGATGGCCTGTTGACGTTTGGCCACGGCTGTGCTCATGTCAGTCGTAACAGGTACACGTTCATCACGGGTCCATGTGGAGGTGGACTGTGACGGCTCCTGCAGCGATGATTCTGAGGAACTGGTGTAAGAGGAGGAGTCAATGCGTACAGAATGGATTCCTGCAATCCTTGGAGTGGGCAGGACACGTCCTGCGCCACTCGCACGGTCTGTACCCGGCTCAACGACATTAACCCAATGGGCAGTGAGGGAAAGGTATCGCCCCTGTCCATGTTGACTGGTCCACGCATCGGTGGTGAGGTGGACCTTGCTACTGACGGCGTTCAGTAGCGCGTGTTTTATGTGTCCCTCCACATGCTTGTGCAGGGCAGGGACGGCTTGCCTGCTGAAGTAAAAGCGGCTGGGCACACTGTACTGTGGGACTGCCAATGACATCAAGTCACGGAAGCTGTCAGTCTCCACCAGCCTGAATGACAGCATTTCCAGTGACAGAAGTTTGGCAATGCCTGCAGTCAGAGCCTGTGCTCGTGGGTGGTTTGACGAGAAAGGCCGCCTTTTCTCCCATGCCTGTACTACCGATGGCTGTAGACTGGGCTGGGAGTGTGTGGTTGACTGGGAAAGTGGTGCTGCGGGTGGAATGACAGCGGGTCTCTGGACAACAGGGCCAGAGGTTCTTCCACGGCGATCCTGGGAGGAAGCCGAACCAGCTGCGTGTGAGCTAGAGGAAGAGGGAACACGAGCTGAAGAGGTGGTAGCTGCCGCTGTTGGTTGGCCTAGCTCTTCAGTGTGTTTGTCTAACTCCGCCGGGTGCCTGTTGCGCACATGTTTCCACATGTTGGAGGTATTGAGGTTGGCGACTTTTTGACCTCTTTTGATTTTTTGATGACACACCTTGCATCTGACATAGCAAATGTCATCTGCAACTGTGTCAAAAAAGGACCAGGCACTGCAAGTCTTGGGAGCCCCCCTTTTGACTTTTGGAAGAGACATGCTCCTTACGGGTGCCAAAGCGGAGGCTGCAGGATCCGCAGTCTTCCCCCTCCCTCTCCCTCTTTGGGCCGTACGGGGAATCTCTTCCTCAGAGCTGCTCCCACCACCTTCCTGTCCCTGACGCCAAGATGGGTCAAGGACCTCATCATCTACACTACCCTCTGCCCCTAACTGCTCCTCCTGGGTAGTCTCAGCAGCAGAGCACGCACCAGTAAGTGGCACCTGAGTGTCATCATCAGCTGATGCGGCCTGCGAGGTGGTGACCGGAGCCACTGGCCCACCCGCCTCTTCAGAGGAAGACAGAAAAAGCTGTTGGGCATCACTGCACCCTGCCTCTTCTTCCATTTCTCCAATGCTGCTTGGCTGGCCCCCTGTTTCCAAGCCAAGAGATGATTCAGAGAACAGAAGTAGAGACTGCTCCTGTCCTGGGATCTCTGTCTGCCTGGGCAATTTTGCAGGTGGTGAAGAGACAGATGGCTGCTCTCCAGTGCTCTGTGTCTGAGAGGATGTGGCACTAATGGAAGTTGATGCATTAGCTGCCATCCATCCCACAACGGCTTCAATTTGGTCTTCACGCAGCAGCGGTGTACGGCGCTCGGCGACAAAGCTGCGCATGAACGACTGTTCCCTTGTGAAAGTGGGTGCTGATGACTCACCGGTGCCCGCAGCAGGCACAGAATCCCCACGTCCCCTCCCTGCTCCGCGCCCACGCCCACGCCCACGTGCCTTACTCACTGCCTTCTTCATCTTGGTTGACTGATAAAGATAAGCAGAAAAGTACTAACGGCTTTGTGTGCTTATTCCTGAGCAACTCCTCCTAACAGGTATAAGACACACTAATTTTCTAAAGTGTGGACTAGACTTGAATATGAGCTAATGTGGCCTACACAAATGTAAAGTGGTGTGTAACTGGTGTGTTTGGTGAACTTTATTATTTATTTATTTTTTGGGGGCTGAACTGACAACGGATAGAGCTGCAATCACACGGAGACCGTGCAGACAGCCGTAAACGGCGCTGCAAGGCCCAAAAACCCTCCTCTACTTTATCCTATGTAGTGTTTTTCCACAAATTAGCTGGAGACGGGTGGAAAGACACTAATAGGATTTTTTAAAATAAATTAGCAGCAGACTACACTACTTTGAAAAAAAAGAAAATTGATTTGGCGGTATGACGCAGTGAAAAACCCTGAGCTGCAGACAACCAGGCTACGGCTGCTCACAGACTACAGGGCGAGCTGCAGTCACACGGAGACCGTGCAGACAGCCGTAAACGGCGCTGCAAGGCCCAAAAACCCTCCTCTACTTTATCCTATGTAGTGTTTTTCCACAAATTAGCTGGAGACGGGTGGAAAGACACTAATAGGATTTTTTAAAATAAATTAGCAGCAGACTACACTACTTTGAAAAAAAAGAAAATTGATTTGGCGGTATGACGCAGTGAAAAACCCTGAGCTGGAGACAACCAGGCTATAGCTGCTCACAGATTACAGGGCGAGCTGCAGTCACACGGAGACCGTGCAGACAGCCGTAAACGGCGCTGCAAGGCCCAAAAACCCTCCTCTACTTTATCCTATGTAGTGTTTTTCCACAAATTAGCTGGAGACGGGTGGAAAGACACTAATAGGAATTTTTGGAAAAAATGTGCAGCAGCCTGCACTACTTCAAAAAAAAAAAAAAAAAGAACAGTATGAGGCAATGAACCACCCTCCCTGAACTGAATACAACCAGCTATGGATGGCCTATGTGGCTGCACTCAGACTAGAGAGTGGGCTGCACTCACACACACACACACAGACCTTGCAGATCGCTGTGAAAACAGCGCTACAAGGCAAAAGCAAGGTGAATAGTAGGTGAACACAGCGGTTGCTAAATTAGCCTTTGGAAAGCACAAAGAAGCAAATCGCTATCTCTAAACTGTCCCTCAGTCAGCAAACAGCGTCCTGTCACTAACTGAATTCACAGCAGAGTGATCGGAAAATGGCGCCAGCGACTTTTAAACTGCATCATGACATCATTTCAGCAGCCAATCACAGCCTTGCCAGTAGTTTCATGCCCTCCATGCTAAACAGGATGTGCCCACACTTGGAATCTTTCTCATTGGCTGAATTTCTGAATTTTGAATCATTGAACTTCCGATTCCGGTATCCGATACGCGCCAAGTATCGGAATCCCGGTATCGGAATTCCGATACCGCTAGTATCGGCCGATACCCGATACTTGCGGTATCGGAATGCTCAACACTAATTACTATGCATTTATCTATATTAAGTCTAATTTTCCAAATGTTTACCCATTCCGTCATCTTAGCCAGATTGTTTTGCAATGTTATAATAATAATAATCTTTTATTTTTATATAGCGCTAACATATTACGCAGCGCTTTACAGTTTGCACACATTATCATCGCTGTCCCCGATGGGGCTCACAATCTAAATTCCCTATCAGTATGTCTTTGGAATGTGGGAGGAAACCCACGCAAACACGGAGAGAACATACAAACTCTTTGCAGATGTTGTCCAAGGTGGGATTAGAACCCAGGACTCCAGCGCTGCAAGGCTGCTGTGCTAACCACTGCGCCACCGTGCTGCCCGGTGTCAAGATCTGATTTTAACACCCAACAGAGTTCGGTGTCGTCAGCCAAGACTGACACTTTACTCTCAATCCCATCCACAAGGTCATTACTAAAGAGGATAAAAAGAATCAGTCCTAGTAGAGATCCTGGTGGTACCCCACTACTGACTATATCCCATTTAGAGAGAGTAAAATTTATGAGGACTCTTTGTTTCCGGGCTTTTAGCCAATAACTTACCCATCTGCATATAGAGTGCCTTGCGAAAGTATTCGTCTCCCTGGAACTTTTCAACCTTTTCCCACTTATCATACTTCAAACAAGATACCAAATGTAAATTTTTGGTGAAGAATCAACAGTAAGTGGAACACAATTGTGAAGTTGAACGAAATGTATTGGATATTTTAAATTTTTGTGGAAATTCAAAAACTGAAAAGTGGGGCGTGCAGTGTTATTCGGCCCCTTTAACTAAATACTTTGTTGGGCCACCTTTTGCTGCGATTACAGCTGCAAGTCACTTGGGGTTTGTCTCTATCAGTTTTGTACATTGAGAGACTGAAATTCTTGCCCATTCTTCCTTGGCAAACAGCTCGAGCTCAGTGAGGTTTGATGGAGATCGTTTGTGAACAGCAGTTTTCAGCTCTTTCCACAGATTCTTGATTTGATTGAGGTCTGTACTTTGACTTGGCCATTCTAACACCTGGATACATTTATTTGTTAACCATTCCATTGTAGATTTTGCTTTATGTTTGGGATCATTGTCTTGTTGGAAGACAAATCTCCATCCCAGTCTCAGGTCTTTTGCAGACTTCAACAGGTTTTCTTCAAGAATGGTCCTGTATTTGGCTCCATTCATCTTCCCATCAATTTTAACCATCTTCCCTGTGCCTGCTGAAGAAAAGCAGGCCCAAACCATGATGCTTCCACCACCATGTTTTAGAGTGGGGATGGTGTGTTCAGGGTGATGAGCTGTGTTGCCTTTACACCAAACATATCGTTTGGCATTGTTGCCAAAAAGTTTGATTTTGGTTTCATCTGACCAGAGCACCTTCTTCCACATGCTTGGTGTGTCTCCCAGGTGGCTTGTTGCAAACTTTAAACAACATTTTTTATAGATATGTTTGAGAAATGGCTTTCTTCTTGCCACTCTTCCATAAAGGCCAGATTTGTGCAGTGTACGATTGATTGTTGTCCTATAGACAGACTGTCCCACCTTAGCTGTAGATTTCTGCAGTTCATTTAGAGTGATCATGGGCCTCTTGGCTGCATCTCTGATCAGTCTTCTCCTTGTTTGAGATGAAAGTTAAAATGGACGGCCGGGTCTTGGTAGATTTGCAGTGGTATGATACTCCTTCCAGTTCAATATGATCGCTCGCACAGTGCTCCTTGGGATGTTTAAAGTTTTGGAAATCATTTTGTATCCAAATCCAGCTTTAAACTTCTCCACAACAGTATCACGGACCTGCCTGTTTTGTTCCTTGGTCTTCATGATGCTCTCTGTGCTTCAAACAGAACCCTGACACTATCACAGAGCAGGTGCATTTATACGGAGACTTGATTACACACAGATGGATTATATTTTTCATCATTGGGCATTTAAGACAACATTGGATCATTCAGAGATCCACAATGAACTTCTGGAGTGAGTGTGCTGCACTGAAAGAAAAGGGGCAAAATAATATTGCACGCCCCACTATTCAGTTTTTGAATTTCCACAAAAATTTAAAATAACCAATAAATTTCGTTCAACTTCACAATTGTGTTCCACTTGTTGTTGATTCTTCACCACAAATTTACATTTGGTATCTTTATGTTTGAAGCATTATATGTGGGAAAAGGTTGAAAAGTTCCATGGGGCCGAATACTTTCGCAAGGCACTTTACGCTCCAAACAATTTCAAAATTAGATCACCCCTACTGTATAATGTTAGTAACGGAGGAAAGAATTGTTTGAGTGTGTATGAGGCCTGTATCACAAAGAAGATATGCTCCAAACAATTTGAAAATGAGATCTCTAGGGTTGAGCAAAACGGATCGGACAAATTCAAAAATCATTTCATGATTCATTTCATGAAACCCGACCCAATCCTAGTGTGGGATCGGCCATGAGGTCGGCGATCTTCGCGCCAAAGTCGCGTTTCATATGACGCGTTCAGCGCTATTTCTCAGCCAATGAAGGAGGATGCAGAGTGTGGGCAGCGTGATGACATAGGTCTCGGTCCCCACCATCTTAGAGAAGGGCATGACAGTGATTGTCTTGCTTTCTGCGGCATCACAGGGGCTATAAAGGAGCATGCACGCTGACCGCCATCTTACTTCTGCCGATCTTAGCATAGGGAGAGGTTGCTGCAGCTTCCTCAGAAGAAGGGACATAGTTAGGGAGGGAAGATTAACCCCCAAACTGCTTGTGCTGTAGCGATTTACACTGTCCAACACCACCTTTTTTTGCAGAGACAGTGGAGGCTATATCTTTGTGCATCAGCTCTGTAGCTTATTAGGCTGCCTTATAAGGCTCCCTGATAGTCGCATTGCTGTTTGCACCGCTGTTGTGCAAACCAACTGCTTTTTTAAAAGCAAAACTCCTGTTGCTCCTTTCTGCACAGTTATCTTGTTTATTTGTCCACACTTTTGTGTGCAGCAGTCCTTTATATTACTGCCATACTTGTCCTGAGATCATTGTAGGGAGATTGAAATTGTACTACAGTCCTTGTATTTTTTCATATATCTTCCATCCACTTGTTGCCGCTTACATTGCGTTGTTTTATACACTGTGCCTGAGTTTGGGTTCAGTCTCCCCCCAAAAAAAAGTGAGATTCAAATTCTCCCAAAGTGGATATACCTCAGTCCTCTTAGTTTGTCGTATATCAGCCAGCCACTTGCTGCCACTCACATTGCGTTGTTTTATACACTGTGCCTGAGTTTGGGTTCAGTCTCCCCCCCAAAAAAAAGTGAGATTCAAATTCTCCCAAAGTGGATATACCTCAGTCCTCTTAGTTTGTCGTATATCAGCCAGCCACTTGCTGCCACTCACATTGCGTTGTTTTATACACTGGGCCTGAGTTTTGGTTCAGTCTCCCCCCAAAAAAAGTGAGATTCAAATTCTCCCAAAGTGGATATACCTCAGTCCTCTTAGTTTGTCGTGTATCAGCCAGCCACTTGATGCCACTCACATTGCGTTGTTTTATACACTGGGCCTGAGTTTGGGTTCAGTCTCCCTCCAAAAAAAGTGAGATTCGAATTCTCACAAAGTGGATATACCTCAGTCCTCTTAGTTTGTCATATATCAGCCAGCCACTTGCTGCCACTCACATTGCGTTGTTTTATACACTGGGCCTGAGTTTGGGTTCAGTCTCCCTCCAAAAAAAAGTGAGATTAAAATTCTCACAAAGTGGATATACCTCAGTTCTGTTAGTTTGTCATATATCAGCAAGCCACGTTCTGCCACTTACATTGTGTTGTGTTATACACTGGGCCTGAGTTGTGGTGCTGTCTCCCCCCCAAAAAAAGGGAGATTCAAATTGTCACAAAGTGGATATACATCAATTCTTTTAGTTTGTCGTATATCAGCCAGCCACGTTCTGCCACTTACATTGTGTTGTGTTATACACTGGGCCTGAGTTGTGGTGCAGTCTCTCCCCAAAAAAAGGGAGATTCAAATTGTCACAAAGTGGATATACGTCAATTCTGTTAGTTTGTCGCATATCAGCCAGCCACGTTCTGCCACTTACATTGTGTTGTATTATACACTGGGCCTGAGTTTTGGTTCAGTCTCCCCAAAATAAAAAGGGAGATTTAAATTCTCAACAAGTTTATATACACCTTCTACCTTGTTTTACAGTACCATATAACGGTTGTTATTTTGGTTACATTTTCCCAAAAATGAGGAAGTCTGGTGGAAGAGGCCATGGGTGGTCGTTGCCTGCTGGTACTGATGGTGGTGGTGGTGGTGGTGGAGCATCCGGTGGTAGTGGGAAAAGCAAAGTAGCACCTAAGGCTGGAGGTGTTGAGCCAGCGTCATCATCTGGCTACACAAGGCCTCGAAGGCTCCCTTATCTGGGAGTAGGAAAACAGCTTTTAAAGCAGGAGCAGCAGGAAAAAGTTTTGGCTTTCCTTGCTGACTCAGCCTCTGGCAATGGCAAAGGGTCCCTCATAGTACAATGAAGTGTCTCTGATGGTGGTGGTGCACAACCAACGTCAGATACACCGTCGTAATATGAGGGGCCCTGTACCACCGCCCACGAGAGTGTTTCCCCCAGCTCGAACAGTGCTCTACCACTTGCAATACTTACCTCTCCCTGCTCCACCACTGTGTAGTCTGTGCTGTTAAATCCTTCAATGGCACTGCCAATACAAATTTGTTGAAATTATAGATGATAGTTAAAATATACAGGGGCCCTGGCCTCCATTTAGACCAGTTAATACTTTGTGCCTACTACCACTGTCTGCTACTCAGCAGAGGAGCCCACCCCTGTACCTAGCTATGAAACCTGTTTATTTATGAAAAAAAATTTGGCAGACATTTAGCCTACTTACTTATTTGGGCCTACTCACTGTGTCAGCCACTCCTTACAGTTGTCCTCCGCTGAACAAAGCAATGCCACCAGTTTAGTGCTGTTACCAATTTTGAACTGCTTTTAGCCTACTGACTTATTTGGGCCTACTCACTGTGTCAGCCACTCCTTACAGTTGTCCTCCGCTGAACAAAGCAATGCCGCCAGTTTAGTCCTGTTATCAGTTTTGAACAGCATGTAGCCTACTTGCTTATTTGGGCCTACTCACTGTGTCAGCCACTCCTTACAATTGTCCTCCGCTGAACAAAGCAATGCCGCCTGTTTAGCCCTGTTACCAATTTTGAACTGCAATTAGCCCACTTTATTATTTGGGCCTACTCACTGTGTCAGCCTCTTATTACAGTTGTCCTCCGCTGAACAAAGCAATGCTGCCTGTTTAGTCCTGTTACCAATTTTGAACTGCATTTAGCCCACTTTATTATTTGGGCCTATATCTGTGTTTCCTCCTCATCCTGCCCATTGCCCAGTCACTGCTAGATAAGTCTGCTGGTACATTGACCCAGACCACTACATTCTCCTTGCATTCTACACAGCCAGAATCTGACCCTGCTGAAAGTCAGGAACCCCTTCCCGCATACTATACCACCTTACACGGGGACAAAGAGGAAGGTGCAGATAAAAATGCAAGTTCCTTCATCAGGTGGGGGAGCATACTCATTGGCGACGTCACTGGCACAGGGCCCCTCATAGTACACAAAAGTGTCTCTGCTGGTGGGAGGCGTCACCCACCATCAAACACACCGCCGTACTATGAGGGGCCCTGTGCCAGTGCCAATGCCAACGAGTGGGACTCCACTGCTTGCTCAGGATCATAGCACTTCCAAAGTTGAAATACTTACCTCTCCCTGCTCCACCGCCGTGACGTATTCCGCGTTTCCTGGGCCCACGAAAAACTTGAGCCTGCCCTACCCCCCCACAACTTTAGCCAAATGTAAGGTTCTGTCTCTTCGCTATATCTGATGTGATTTTCTGTTATTGTAACCTGGTTTTTCCGTCGGCCATTTTGCTTTGTCTTGCTGCAGCTACTTTGCCCTGAGTCAGTATGGAGATTGTAACTTCTATGTTTCCGCCCTGTTCTCCACCTCTTGCCTTTATAAGCAGCCTCAGCTGTTCAATCAGTGCTTCTGAATCATGTCTGCAGTCAGCCTGTGACCTGCTCCTGGGAGTCTTGGACTTAGTAATTCAGCCATCTCCTACTGTGGATCTCTGGAACACTTGTGGACACTGGAACTCTGCTGCATGCTAAACAACATTTACCAGGGAAGTAACAGAGAGATTCTGAACCTGTTTTGTGCTTAATGCTGAACTTCAGGTTTACTCTGGGCTGCTGTGTCGCCCGCCGTGTCTCCTGCCTCTGTTCCTCTGTACCTGCAATTATGTAAAACCTGTTTCTCTGTGGCATACATACAAGTAATAGAAGCAAGTCCTAACTAAACCTATGTCTCCTGTGTCTTCCTCGCACCCAAGCACAAGACTCTAAATAGACTGTGTGCAAAACATTACACCAAATTACCCCCAGTTTTCAATGCCTAACTATTATTATAAAGTAAATTAAGATTGACAAGCTTCAGTAATAAGAATTGATGTTTTTGGCATTAAAATGGGCACTGTAGGTGTTTTCCTGTCCTCCACTCTCTGCCGACTTTGATTCCCCATTGACTTGCATTGGGTTTCGTGTTTCAGTCGGCCCCCGACTTTTTGCAATAATCGGACGATTTCACCCTACCCGACTTTTCACAAAGTCGAGTTTTGCGAAACCCGACTCGATCCCAAAAAAGTAAAAGTCGCTCAACTCTAGAGATCTCCCCTACTGTATGACGTTAGTAACAGAAGAAAGAATTGTTTAAGTGTGGATGAGACTTATATGAATAAGAACATATGCTACAAACAATTTTCAAAATTAGTTCTCCCCTTCTGTATAACATTAGTAACAGAAGAAAGAATTGTTTGAGTGTGGATGAGGCCTGTATGACACAGAAGATATACTCAAAACAGTTTCAAAATTAGATCTCCCCTATTGTATGATGTTAGTAACAGAAGAAATAATTGTTTGTGTGTGGATGAGGCCTGTATGACAAATAAGATATGCTCCAAACAATTTCAAAATTAGATCTCCCCTACTGTATGACATTAGTAACAGAAGAATGAATTGTTTGAGTGTGGATAAGGCTTGTACGAATAAGAACATATGCTGCAAACAATTTCAAAATTAGATCTCCCCTACTGTATAACATTAATAACAGAAGAAAGAATTGTTTGAGTATGGATGAGGCCTGTATGACAAAGAAGATATGCTCCAAACAATTTGAAAATGAGATCTCCCCTACTGTATGATGTTAGTTACAGAAGAAAGAATTGTTTGAGTGGGGATGAGGCATGTATGACAAAGAAGATTTGTTCCAAACAATTTCAAAATGAGATCTTCCCTTCTGCATGACGTTAGTAACAGAAGAATTTTTTTGTATGTTTGAATGAGGTTTGTATAAAAAAGACTAGATGCTCCAAACACTTTCAAAGTGAGATCTAACGTACTGTATGACGTTAGTAACCAAATAATTTTTTTTTGGCTGTGGATGAGGCCTGTATAACATAAACTAGATGCACCAATTTCAATCTGAGATCTACCCTACTGTAGAACGTTAGTAACAGAAGAATTTTTTTGGAGCTGTGAATAAGGCCTGTATAACATAGACTAGATGCTCCAAAAAATGTCAAACTGAGATCCCACCGACTGTAGAATGTTAGTAACCAAAGACATTTTTTTGCTGTGGATGAGGCCTGTATAAAATAGTCTGGATGCTCCAAACAATTTCAAAGTGAGTTCTCCCCTACTGTAGAACATTAGAGTGGCACCCCAGGAGTTCAAGTACTACAGTGGTATTGCCTTCCTCTCGGGGTGGGTGATGCCATGCCTGGAAACGAGGAGGATCCCTTTGACAGGTAATCTTTACATGCAACACTTTCTGACTCCAGGCCAGAAGGTGGAGCTCTGAACTCGATTTTCAGGGGAGCTTCCCCAGATAATATACATTCTGGTCTGGAGGAGGAGTTAAATAGTCTGGTGCAGACAAAGAACAGTGAAGGAGCACAGGAGAAGTCAGGAGCTAGAGGAGAGCTGTGAGTGGGCTCCCTCTACACTAGAGCGCAAAAACCGAGCACCAGGAGCACGGGGCTGTGTGGAATAATGGAACTATAGTAATATATATTGTGTGGAACTATAAGTCCCATGGCAGAACTGGAGGGCAGGAAATTGGAAGTGACTTGTCCACATTACACCTGAGGTAAAGCAACAACCAGAGCCCAGAGTCACCGTGGATAGAGACCCCAAGGAAAGGGCTCAAGTTGCCTACCGTGCAGATACTGTCTCAGGACAGGAGAGAAAGAGGACCTTGTAAGGAAGCCGCAGGCAGCAAGGGATTCAGCACATAGTGGAAGGCTCCCAATCTGACCTGACCTAGGGGGTTCAATTAGTTTCCAGGCTGCCTGAACTCCACTGTCACATGTTGCCGGTACCCTGTACTGAGACTGTCTACCAACATTAAACCAGGTAAAGAGACTGCAGCCCTGTGTCCTCCATTTATTTCCGGCACCACACCATCTTTGCTCAAATACATCGGGAGCCCTGGGGACCTAGCTTCACCTGTGGGAAGTGATACCATCTTTGCTGCAGTACTATCACCCTCAGAGGACTCTTTTAAGCAGCGTCGGTCACTCCGACATTTCCTATTTTACAGACTTTATTCAAACCACTTTAAAGACCGTCCCTTTTACTTGGGCGCAAAGGGCCACGGACCGGATCGCTGCCACCGTGACCACCACTTTAATAACGTCTGGACCCGGTATACCCCACGGCTCTGGCGGGTGTTCCATTAGTAACAGAATATTTTTTTTTAATTTAGTGTGGACGAGGCTTATATAAAATAGAGTAGATGCTCCAAACAATTTCAAGGTGAGATCTTCCCTATTGTAGAATGTTAGTAACATAAGAATATATTTTTGAGGCTGAGGCCTGTTTAACATAGACTAGATGCTTTAAACAATTTGAAACTGAGATATCCCCTACTGTAGAGCGTTAATAACTGAAGAAATTTTGGGAGTGCTTTAGATGAGGTCTGTATAACAGACTAGATGCTCCAAACATTTTCAAACTGAGATCTTCCCTACTGTAGAACGTTAGTAACCAAATACATTTTTGGGGGGCTGTGGATGAGGCCTAGACTATTTTATAGTAAATATAGAAAAACTGACTGAACAGCCATCTAGTCTGAACTGGTGCATAACCAAAAAGTCTTACATAGCAAATAGATAATGGCTGCACTCAAGTTTATTGTGCTAAAGCAAGGAAATGTGCAATACATGAAATGTGAACAGCATAATGGCTTGTGAAATTTATGAAAAAACACATGAGATTTTTAGCACAAAATTTGGCCAAATGTTGTGAGCCCATTCACCAAACGTCAAGGTAATCTCAGATCGAATGGGTAACTAACCTGTCTGCCTAGTGTGAACACTTACCTATGGCTAATAAAATGGTAAAGCCTGTATTTATAGAGGAGGTTAGAACCAACTGTGTTTGGATGTAGTTAAAATCACAGCATGGTGAAGGGCGGGGCGTTCAAGTCAGAAAAAGCAATACATAGTAAATATAGAAAAACTGACTGAACAGCCATCTAGTCTGAACTGGTGCATAACCAAAAAGTCTTACATAGCAAATAGATAATGGCTGCACTCAAGTTTATTGTGCTAAAGCAAGGAAATGTGCAATACATGAAATGTGAACAGCATAATGGCTTGTGAAATTTATGAAAAAACACATGAGATTTTTAGCACAAAATTTGGCCAAATGTTGTGAGCCCATTCACCAAACGTCAAGGTAATCTCAGATCGAATGGGTAACTAACCTGTCTGCCTAGTGTGACTTGAACGCCCCGCCCTTCACCATGCTGTGATTTTAACTACATCCAAACACAGTTGGTTCTAACCTCCTCTATAAATACAGGCTTTACCATTTTATTAGCCATAGGTAAGTGTTCACACTAGGCAGACAGGTTAGTTACCCATTCGATCTGAGATTACCTTGACGTTTGGTGAATGGGCTCACAACATTTGGCCAAATTTTGTGCTAAAAATCTCATGTGTTTTTTCATAAATTTCACAAGCCATTATGCTGTTCACATTTCATGTATTGCACATTTCCTTGCTTTAGCACAATAAACTTGAGTGCAGCCATTATCTATTTGCTATGTAAGACTTTTTGGTTATGCACCAGTTCAGACTAGATGGCTGTTCAGTAAGTTTTTCTATATTAACTATGTATTGCTTTTTCTGACTTGAACGCCCCGCCCTTCACCATGCTGTGATTTTAACTACATCCAAACACAGTTGGTTCTAACCTCCTCTATAAATACAGGCTTTACCATTTTATTAGCCATAGGTAAGTGTTCACACTAGGCAGACAGGTTAGTTACCCATTCGATCTGAGATTACCTTGACGTTTGGTGAATGGGCTCACAACATTTGGCCAAATTTTGTGCTAAAAATCTCATGTGTTTTTTCATAAATTTCACAAGCCATTATGCTGTTCACATTTCATGTATTGCACATTTCCTTGCTTTAGCACAATATACTTGAGTGCAGCCATTATCTATAGACTATTTTATAGACTAGATGCTCCAAACAATTTCAAACTGAGATCTTAACTACTGTGGAACACTAGTAACTGAAGAAATTTTTTTGTGTCAATGACGCCTGTATAATATAGCCTAGGTGCTCCCAACAATTTCAAAGTGAGATCTTCCCTACTGTTGAATGTTAGTATCACAAGAATTTTTTGTGTGTGTGGATGACGCCTGTATAACATAGACTCTTTACTATCTTAGCAATAATCCTATAAATAACAATTTGTATAATTAGTAGTAATGAGTATGTATTTGTATACCAACTATTATGTCGTGGTACTTTTGACATTATTTTGCAAGTTTACAAAAACTAATAACTGAAAGGCTAACAGCAATGTTATTTTTAATCTGAACCTGTTATAGAAAATTAATTTAGGACTCATCAGTAGTGTTGAGCATTCCGATACCGCAAGTATCGGGTATCGGCCGATATTTGCTGTATCGGAATTCCGATACCGAGATCCGATACTTTTGTGATATCGGGAATCGGTATCGGGATCGATATTAATGTGTAAAATAAAGAATAAAAATAAAAAATATTGATATACTCACCTCTCCGACACAGCCTGGACCTTAACGATGTAACCGGCAGCTTCCGTTCCTAAGAATGAGCGCTTGAAAGACCTTAGATGACGTCGCGGCTTGTGGATGGTCGCGTTGAAATCATCTAAGGTCTTTCAAGCGCTTGAAAGACCTTAGATGACGTCACAGCTTGTGATTGGTCGCGTTGCGGTCACGTGACCGCTCCGCGACCAATCACAGGCCGCGACGTCATCTAAGGGCTTTCAAGCGCTTGTTCTTATGAACGGAGGCTGGCGGTTACAATCAGGGCACGTCAGAGGGTGAGTATATCAATATTTTTTATTTTTATTCTTTATTTTACACATTAATATGGATCCCAGGGCCTGAAGGGGAGTTTCCTCTCCTTCAGACCCTGGGAAGCATCAGGATACCTTCCGATACTTGGTGTCCTGTTATGACCCCAATGGCAGAGGGTCTCAGAAATAAATACCAAGTCTGCAAACACAAAAAAACAGCTCATAGGGCAGTGGTAACTGGGCTGACCGTATATCTAATCCTAGCACCACAAATAGCAGCAGCCGGGGAACGTGCCTACGTTGGTTCTAGACGTCTCGCGCCAGCCGGAGAACTAACTAACCCTAGAAGGGAAAAGATAGACCTTTCTTGCCTCCAGAGAAAAGACCCCAAAAGTTGGATACAAGCCCCCAACAAATAATAACGGTGAGGTAAGAAGAAAAGACAAACGTAAGAATGAACTAGGTATTTAGCAAAGAGAGGCCCACTGACTAATAGCAGAATATAGTAAGATGACTTATACGGTCAGCAAAAACCCTATCAAAATTTCCACGCTGGATATTCAAGAACCCCCGAACCGTCTAACGGCCCGGGGGGAGAATACCAGCCCCCTAGAGCTTCCAGCAAAATCAGGAATCACATTTAGTACAAGCTGGACAAAAAATAAGAGCAATGCAAATAACCAAAAGACAAGGAAGCAAGACTTAGCTTAATTTTGCAAGAACCCGGACCAGCAGACAGGAGCAAACAGAAAGGACTGATTACAACGATGCCAGGCACCAGACTGAGAATTCAGGAAGTTCATATAGCAACACCCCTGGACTAACGACCCAGGTGGGTGCCAAACTGAGGAAAGACAATCCCAGAGTCATATCACTAGTGACCACAAGAGGGAGCCAAAAAAGTCAAATTCACAACAGTACCCCCCCTTTAAGGAGGGGTCACCGAACCCTCACCAAGACCACCAGGGCGATCAGGATGAGCAGCGTGAAAGGCACGAACTAAATCGGCTGCATGCACATCAGAGGCAACCACCCAGGAATTATCCTCCTGACCATAGCCCTTCCACTTGACCAGATACTGAAGCCTCCGCCTGGAGAGACGAGAATCCAAGATCTTCTCCACCACGTACTCCAACTCGCCCTCAACCAACACCGGAGCAGGAGGCTCAACAGAAGGAACCACAGGTACAACGTACCGCCGCAACAAAGACCTATGGAACACGTTGTGAATGGCAAACGACACCGGAAGATCCAAGCGAAAGGACACAGGATTAAGGATTTCCAATATCTTGTAAGGACCGATGAAGTGAGGCTTAAATTTAGGAGAGGAGACCTTCATAGGAACAAATCGAGAAGACAGCCATACCAAATCCCCAACACGAAGTCGGGGACCCACACCGCGGCGGCGGTTGGCAAAACGCTGAGCCTTCTCCTGTGACAACTTTAAGTTGTCCACCACATGATTCCAAATCTGCTGCAACCTATCCACCACAGAATCTACCCCAGGACAGTCAGAAGGCTCCACATGTCCCGAGGAAAAACGAGGATGGAAACCAGAGTTGCAGAAAAATGGCGAAACCAAAGTAGCGGAACTAGCCCGATTATTAAGGGCAAACTCAGCCAACGGCAAGGTCACCCAATCATCCTGATCTGCAGAAACAAAACACCTCAAATAAGCCTCCAGAGTCTGATTAGTTCGTTCCGTTTGTCCATTAGTCTGAGGATGAAAGGCAGACGAAAACGACAAATCAATTCCCATCTTAGCACAAAAGGATCGCCAGAACCTGGAAACAAACTGGGATCCTCTGTCAGACACGATATTCTCAGGAATGCCGTACAAACGAACCACATTCTGAAAGAACAAAGGAACCAGATCGGAAGAGGAAGGCAGCTTAGGCAAAGATACCAAATGGACCATCTTGGAAAAGCGATCACATACCACCCAGATGACAGACATGCCCTGAGACACCGGAAGATCTGAAATGAAATCCATGGAAATGTGTGTCCAAGGCCTCTTCGGGACAGGCAAGGGCAAGAGCAACCCGCTGGCACGAGAACAGCAAGGCTTAGCTCGAGCACAAGTCCCACAGGACTGCACAAATGACCGCACATCCCGTGACAAGGAAGGCCACCAAAAGGACCTAGCCACCAAATCTCTGGTGCCAAAAATTCCCGGATGCCCTGCCAACACCGAGGAATGAACCTCGGAAATGACTCTGCTGGTCCACTTATCAGGAACAAACAGTCTGTCAGGTGGACAAGAGTCAGGTCTACCAGCCTGAAATCTCTGCAACACACGTCGCATATCCGGAGAAATGGCTGACAAGATTACTCCCTCTTTAAGAATACCAACTGGTTCTGCGACTCCAGGAGAGTCAGGCACAAAGCTCCTTGAAAGAGCATCAGCCTTCACATTCTTTGAACCTGGTAAATACGAGACCACAAAGTCAAAACGGGAGAAAAACAATGACCAACGGGCCTGTCTAGGATTCAGGCGTTCAGCAGACTCGAGATACATCAGATTTTTGTGATCAGTCAAGACCACCACACGATGCTTAGCACCCTCGAGCCAATGACGCCACTCCTCAAATGCCCACTTCATGGCCAGCAACTCCCGATTGCCAACATCATAATTCCGCTCAGCAGGCGAAAACTTCCTAGAGAAAAAAGCACATGGTCTCATTACAGAGCAACCAGGGCCTCTCTGCGACAAAACGGCCCCTGCCCCAATCTCAGAAGCATCCACTTCAACCTGAAAGGGAAGTGAGACATCAGGCTGGCACAAAACAGGCGCCGAAGTAAACCGGCGCTTCAACTCCTGGAAAGCCTCCACGGCAGCAGGAGCCCAGTTAGCTACATCAGAGCCTTTCTTGGTCATATCCGTCAATGGTTTAACAACGCTAGAAAAATTTGCGATAAAACGACGGTAGAAGTTAGCAAAACCCAAGAACTTCTGAAGACTCTTAACTGACGAGGGTTGAGTCCAATCATGAATAGCTCGGACCTTGACTGGGTCCATCTCCACCGCAGAAGGGGAAAAAATAAAACCCAAAAAGGGAACCTTCTGTACTCCAAAGAGACACTTTGAGCCCTTAACAAACAAAGCATTCTCACGCAAGACCTGAAACACCATCCTGACCTGCTCTACATGCGAGTCCCAATCATCAGAAAAAACCAGAATATCATCCAGATAAACAATCATAAATTTATCCAGATACTTCCGGAAAATATCATGCATAAAGGACTGAAACACTGAAGGAGCATTAGAGAGCCCAAAAGGCATCACCAAGTACTCAAAATGACCTTCGGGCGTATTAAATGCAGTTTTCCATTCATCTCCCTGCTTAATGCGCACAAGGTTGTACGCACCACGAAGATCTATCTTGGTGAACCACTTGGCACCTTTAATCCGGGCAAACAAGTCCGACAACAGAGGCAAAGGATACTGAAATTTAACAGTGATTTTATTCAGAAGCCGATAGTCAATACAAGGTCTCAAAGATCCGTCCTTCTTGGCCACAAAAAAGAATCCCGCACCAAGAGGGGAAGAGGATGGACGGATATGCCCCTTCTCCAGAGATTCCTTGATATACGAACGCATTGCGGTATGCTCAGGTACAGACAGATTAAATAGTCTTCCCTTAGGAAATTTACTACCTGGAATCAAATCTATAGCGCAGTCACAGTCCCTATGAGGAGGCAGAGCACTGGACCTGGACTCGCTGAATACATCCTGAAAATCAGACAAATACTCAGGAACTTCCGAAGGAGTAGAGGAAGCAATAGACACCGGCGGGGAATCACCATGAATTCCCTGACAGCCCCAACTTGACACAGACATTGCCTTCCAATCCAAGACTGGATTATGGGTCTGTAACCATGGTAGACCCAAAACGACCAAATCATGCATTTTATGCAGAACAAGAAAACGAATCACCTCCCGATGTTCAGGAGTCATGCACATGGTAACCTGTGTCCAAAACTGCGGTTTATTTTTTGCCAAAGGCGTAGCATCAATACCCCTAAGAGGGATAGGATTTTCTAATGGCTCCAGAACAAAACCGCAGCGCTTGGCAAATGACAGATCCATCAGACTCAGGGCAGCACCTGAGTCTACAAACGCCATGACAGGATACGATGACAGTGAGCAAATCAAAGTTACAGATAGAATAAATTTAGGTTGCAAATTACCAATGGCGACAGGACTAACAACCCTAGTAAGACGTTTAGAGCATGCTGAGATAACATGTGTAGAATCACCACAGTAGTAACACAAGCCATTCTGGCGTCTATGAATTTTCCGCTCATTTCTAGTCAGGATTCTATCACATTGCATTAAATCAGGTGCCTGTTCAGACAACACCATGAGGGAATTTGCGGTTTTGCGCTCCCGCAACCGCCGGTCGATTTGAATTGCCAGGGCCATGGAATCATTCAGACCTGTGGGAATGGCAAAACCCACCATCACATTCTTAATGGCTTCAGAAAGGCCATTTCTGAAATTTGCAGCCAATGCACACTCGTTCCACTGGGTCAGCACGGACCATTTCCGAAATTTTTGGCAATACACTTCAGCCTCGTCCTGGCCCTGAGACATAGCCAGCAAGGCTTTTTCTGCCTGAATCTCAAGATTGGGTTCCTCATAAAGCAAACCGAGCGCCAGAAAAAACGCATCAATATCAGCCAATGCCGGATCTCCTGGCGCCAGCGAGAAGGCCCAATCCTGAGGGTCGCCCCGTAAAAAAGAAATAACAATTTTCACTTGCTGAGCGGAGTCTCCAGATGAACAGGGTCTCAAGGACAAAAACAATTTACAATTATTCCTGAAATTTCTAAATTTAAATCGGTCTCCGGAAAACAGTTCAGGAATCGGTATCTTAGGTTCTGACATAGGATTTCTGATAACATAATCTTGTATGCCCTGCACACGAGCAGTAAGCTGGTCCACACCTGTAATCAAGGTCTGGACATTCATGTCTGCAGCAAACACAAGCCACTCAGAGGTAAAGGGGAAAAGAAAAAAAAAATGAGAAAGAGAAAAAAAAAAAAAAAAAAAACTCAGAATTTTCTTTCTTATAATCCCGCTTCTGCAATGCATTTAACATTTAATACTGGCCTGGCAAACTGTTATGACCCCAATGGCGAGGGTCTCAGAGGAACAAGTAAGTCTGCGAAGTACAAAAATCCAGCTCATAGGGCAGTGGTAACTGGGTTGACCATATATCTACTCCTAACGCCAACACTAGAAGTAGCCGGGGAACATGCCTACGTTGGTCGCTAGATGTCTCGCGCCAGCCGGAGGACTAACTACCTCTAGAAGAGGAAAACAAAGACCTCTCTTGCCTCCAGAGAATAGACCCCAAAAGTTGGATACAAGCCCCCCACAAATAATAACGGTGAGGTAAGAGGAAATGACAAACACAGAGATGAACTAGGTTTAGCAAAGAGAGGCCCACTTACTAATAGCAGAATGTAGTAAGATAACTTATATGGTCAACAAAAACCCTATCCAAAATCCACACTGGAAATTCAAGAACCCCCGAACCGTCTAACGGCCCGGGGGGAGAACTCCAGCCTCCCTAGAGCTTCCAGCAAGGTTAGGATACAGATTATGTACAAGCTGGACAAAAATGCAAACAAAAACAAATAGCAAAAAGCAAGAAAGCAGACTTAGCTTAATCTAGCAGGAACCAGGATCAGTAGACAAGAGCACAACAGATTAGCTCTGATTACAACGTTGCCAGGCATTGAACTGAAGGTCCAGGGAGCTTATATAGCAACACCCCTGACCTAACGACCCAGGTGAGCAGACAAGGGATGGCAGACATTCCCAGAGTCAAATCACTAGTAACCACTAGAGGGAGCCAAAAAGGTAAATTCACAACACTCACCTCTCCGACGCAGCCTGGACCTCACCGAGGGAACCGGCAGCGTTCTTTGCTTAAAATGCGCGTTTTTCCTTCCTTCCGTGACGTCACGGCTTCTGATTGGTCGCGTGCCGCCCATGTGGCCGCGACGTGACCAATTACAGCAAGCCGTGACGTAATTTTCAGGTCCTTCTAGGCATTCAGTATTTTAAAATTACGTTCCGGTTTTGTGATTGGTCGCGTCGCGGTCACATGGGCGACGCGACCAATCACAAGCCGTGACGTCACGGGAGGCAGGAAACGCGCGCATTTTTAAAATTACGTCACGGCTTGTGATTGGTTGCGTGCCGCCCATGTGACCGCGACGCGACCAATCACAGCAAGCCGTGACGTAATTTCAGGTCCTGAATGCAGAAATAGGCATCAGGACCTGAAATTACGTCACGGCTTGCTGTGATTGGTCGCGTCACGGTCACATGGGCGGCACGCAACCAATCACAAGCCGTGATGTAATTTTAAAAATGCGCGCTTTCCTGCCTCCCGTGACGTCACGGCTTGTGATTGGTCGCGTCGCCCATGTGACCGCGACGCGACCAATCACAAAGCCGGAACGTAATTTTAAAATACTGAATGCCTAGAAGGACCTGAAAATTACGTCACGGCTTGCTGTGATTGGTCGCGTCGCGGCCACATGGGTGGCACGCGACCAATCAGAAGCCGTGACGTCACGGAAGGAAGGAAAAGCGCGCATTTTAAGCAAAGAACGCTGCCGGTTCCCTCTCTGAGGTCCAGGCTGCGTCGGAGAGGTGAGTATAGCAATATTTTTTATTTTAATTCTTTATTTTACACATTAATGTTGTTTCGATACCGATACCCGATACCACAAAAGTATCGGATCTCGGTATCGGAATTCCGATACAGCAAATATCGGCCGATACCCGATACTTGCGGTATCGGAATGCTCAACACTAGTGGTGAGACATGATTTGGAGAGTAAAGAGGAAAGTTGATCTTCCGTGATGGTGAAGTTGGTTTTGGAGAAGGAGAGTTGAGTAGTTGTGAGGAGGTGCTGTGAGGACTTTAGGCAAAAGATTTGCCTTTCGTTGTCAATAGTGATGAGCAAGTACAGTAATATTCGTAATCGCTATACTCGTAATGAGTACTTTGTAAAAATCGCATATTCGTTCCGAATAGCGAGTACAATGCAAGTCAATGAGAAATCCAAATAATTTTCTGCTGGACCCTACAAAGGGGTCTGGGGCCTGGGGAAAAGGCTGAAATGGATGGAAAAGTGTTGAAACAGAATGGGAAGAGCCTGTAGAATATGTCTGCATGCATTTCTGACTCACATATGGTTTCTGGGAAAAAGTTTGTCACAGTATTATGCCACTTTTACAGATACACAAGAACAACTACCAAACTTAGATTTCTATTGAATATGTATCCCCTACCTCAGTCACAATGTGAGAAAACCTGTCACAAGGGCCTCCAAGATTTGTCCACTGCACAATGTGCATAGGGTTTGTAAAAATTAGCCCTATGGGCTGAGTCATGGTTGATGCAGGAAGCCACCATCCCAAGGGCCTCAAATCACAAATAGTAGTTAGGTTGGAGTAGGAATACTGTCCTGGTTTGCCACCTGCACAATGTGCATAGGGTTTACAAAAATTAGCCCTATGGGCTGAGTCATGGATGATGAAGGAAAGAAATGGGTTTTTATGGGAAGGGGTTAACGTTAACAGCAGTAGCATGAATCAGCATTTTTGGTGAATTTAGGTTGGCTTGCTGTCATCTGGAGGGATTGCAGACTGTGGAGATATCCAGTCCTTGTTGAATTTAATTAGAGTAAAGGTACCTTCACACGAAGCGACGCTGCAGCGATAGCGACAACGATGCCGATCGCTGCAGCGTCGCTGTTTGATCGCTGGAGAGCTGTCACACAGACCGCTCTCCAGCGACCAACGATGCCGAGGTCCCCGGGTAACCAGGGTAAACATCGGGTTGCTAAGCGCAGGGCCGCGCTTAGTAACCCGATGTTTACCCTGGTTACCAGCGTAAAAGTAAAAAAACAAACAGTACATGCTCACCTGCGCGTCCCCCAGCGTCTGCTTCCTGACACTGACTGAGCTCCGGCCCTAACAGCACAGCGGTGACGTCACCGCTGTGCTTTCACTTTAGGGCCGGCGCTCAGTAAGTGTCAGGAAGCAGACGCTGGGGGACGCATGTAAGTATGTGCTGTTTGTTTTTTTTACTTTTACGCTGGTAACCAGGGTAAACATCGGGTTACTAGGCGCGGCCCTGCGCTTGGTAACCCGATGTTTACCCTGGTTACCAGTGTAAAACATCGCTGGTATAGTTGCTTTTGCTTTCAAACACAACGATACACAGCGATCGGACGACCAAATAAAGTTCTGGACTTTATTCAGCGACCAGCGACATCACAGCAGGATCCTGATCACTGCTGCGTGTCAAACGAAACGATATCGCTAGCCAGGACGCTGCAACGTCACGGATCGCTAGCGATGTCGTTTCGTGTGAAGGTACCTTTAGTCTGTCTGCATTTTCCATGGAGAGGCGTGTACGCCTATCAGTGATGATTGACCAAGCGGAACTGAAAACACGCTCTGACATCACACTAGCAGCCGGGCAGGCCAGTACCTCCAAGGCGTACAAGGAGAGGTCAGGCGAAGTGTTCAGCTTGGACACCCAATAATTAAAGGGAACTGAAGTGTCAGAAAGGACACACATATGGTCACTTAAGTACCCCTTAACCATGTTCTGCAACTTCTGCCTCCTTGGCATTGTTACAGGCACAGATAGACCTTGCTGTTGTGCTGGTTTATTGAAAATGGCCCAATTTGTGCACATTTTCCCCTCATCTCTGTTGGACCTGGTGTTCGTGTCTCTCCCCATTATCCCTTGGTGTTGAAAACAGCCGTTACCTCTGCCACCAGCTTTGTCTGAGGGTGATGTTTTCAGCAACTGATCCACAACGGTCCTCTTGAACGATTCCATTGTAAAACTCTTTGGTGACTCCAAAAGGAGAGAAAGAAATTTCTCCTTGTACTGTGGATCGAGAAAGGTGGCCAACCAGTATTGCTTGTTGGATAAATTGTGTATCACGCAAGGGTCTTGCCATAGATACTTACACATGAACTGTACCATGTGAGACAAGCTGCAAAAGGACAAATGTTCTGGGTCCCCAACAGTAGGAACAATACCCATCCTGTCCTCACTCTGACTCGCCTCCTCCTCCTCCACCTCCTCCTCTGCAAGCCCATCCAGGCTGAACAGACATGAAACTTGGGTTGGGTGTCCCCTCTGTAGCATTAGGATTTACCTCGGCAGCACAGAAATACAAGTGCTCTCTCTCCTCACCTCATCATCTTCCTCCTCCTCACTCAATGTTGCCTCAGAATATTGGCTGGGCTGGGTGGTATCACCCATTGTGAAATCTGGCTCCATACCAACATGGTGGGCACTCAAAGCTTCCTCTTTGAGATTATGCAGTGATTGTTTCAAGAGACACAATATTAGGGTTGAACAATTAATATAATGTTCAATTCTCTAGTTGCCTACTCCTGGCCTAATGTATATTGATCATGTGCACTAAAGAAATACACCAGACACAGTCAGCTGTAACTCTCCTTGATCAATGTGTGGCTCAGCTCCAAGAAGGGAAGTTTATTAGTCAAACACAATGTTATATATCTCCTGTAAGGGGGCTCGGTTAGCTCTAAAATGGGAGTGATCGGATGTATTCCATTGGTTAGTGGGTTGGGCATGAGCAAGTCCATGGGCGGATCCATGAGGTCATCAAGGTGGGTTGGTCCGTGAGGTCATCAAGGTGGGCGTCACTGTGGATACCAGACCACACGGCATGCAGATACAGGAAATGGTGGCCATCTTCAGTGTCTTCATTGTTCATCTTGGATACCAGAGCACATGGCTCTGGTAGAGGAGATGGCAGCCATCTTAAGTGTCTTACTTTGTCTGAGGAAAACGTATGTAAGGTTAAACAATACATGTTATAGGTTGCTTCCCTCAATTACCTTATGTGTTGAGGTTAATTAAGTATTTGATCTTATGGCTCTCCTCAACAGTCCCCCCTAAATACTTTATTAACCTTTTCTTTTATCTTGATCCCACCGTGGTTCCCTAACCCACCGATGTTAAGTGTTATTATGACATCAGAGGCTTCATGACAATATGGATGCTATAGACACCAGAGAATGTGTGACCGATTATGGGTATACTGAGGAGGTATATCGAAGCGTGTTACCAGTGTCCTCGGGACTTCCCAACCTGCTGGATCTATTACTCTCCAATCTCCCATCTCCATGGTTACTTAGAGTAAAATACACATGTGACTAACCCTGATGTACACATCCTACATCTGACCGTCTTGCCCGGGAGGGGGAATTGGAGTTTTCACCAGTTTGAGACAAGTTTTCCCTTGTGGAAAACCTCCCTTTGTAGCTGGACTTTGACAAGCAGGTCAGATCCTACTCTGTCCCTAACTGTCTAACAAATTTATAATGTGAGAGATGGATCCAGGAGGCGCTCAGCAATCCTGACTGAAGTAGGAGTAGTCAGGAGCACTTAGTAGGGACCCTTAAATCTCGACTCCAGGAATGTCTTTTCTGATGGACTTCTTTACCAGCATGTAGTCACCAGGTTAGAAAGTACGGGTACCGTCACTGGAATCTGGACCTGGAATGGATGATAAAACTTGTACATGTGTTATTGACAGTTCTTTAGTAACAACAATTGCATAATTTACAAGAGTATCACTTCCTAAGGCTAGCTGTTGTGGAAAATATTGACCCAATCTTGGAGGCCCCCCAAAAAGAATCTCGTATGGTGTGAGTTTAGTGGGACCCCTTGGAGTGTTTCTGACTGAGTATAAGGCAATGGGCAAAATGTCTGTCCAAGGAAGTCTGACCTCCTGACTGGCTTTCAGTATTTTATTTTTCAAGGAGCCATTCAATCTTTCTACTTTCCCACTGCTCTGAGGGTGATATGGAGTATGTAAACCCAAATCCGCTCCCACCAGTGTCCATAGTTCCTTAGTCAGTGCTGCAGTGAACGCAGGTCCTTGGTCACTCTCAATTACCTCTGGGACCCCATATCTGCAGACTACTTCAGTCATCAGTCTCTTAACAGTCACTCTGGCAGTCATGTTTGTTACTGGATAGGCTTCGGGCCATCCTGAGAACATGTCAGTCACTACCAGTACATACTCGTACTTCCCTACTTTTGGCATTTGAATGTGATCAATCTGAATCCTCTGAAAGGGATAAAGTGGTTTAGCCAAATGTTTCTGAGTAACTTTCTGAGGCGGTGCTGGATTGCATGTTGCACACACAAGGCAGGACTTGCAATATTTTTGGGTAACAGTAGAGATTCCAGGTGCCATATAAGTCTTCCAAATTAGGTCATTCATCTGATTCTTGCCTCTGTGGGTGATACCGTGTGCCCATTCTGTCACTGAAGGGTACAGATTGCGGGGTAGACAGACCTTTTTGTTCATCCTCCAGACTCCATCTTCATCCTTTTTAGCTCCTCCTTCTTGCCATGACTTCTTTTCATCATCTGATGTCTTGTCTTGATGTAGATGGATGATTCTCATAAGAGAGCCTTTAATCCCTTCTTCAGTGTCTTGTGACACGTACACCGCTGCTTTTTCTTTCCCGAATGGATGCACAGCATAGGTTTTTGCTGTTTTGTCAGCAAAGAAATTCCCCCTTGCTTCTGGAGAATCCAATCTCCCGTGAGCTTTGATCTTGATTACTGCAACCTCCAAAGGTAGATCTAGAGCGGCCACAAGTTCTTGTATGATAGCAGCATGTTTTACAGGAGTTCCACTGGACGTTAGGTATCCTCTGGCTGCCCAGATACTGCCGAAGTCATGAGCCACTCCAAAAGCGTATCTTGAATCCGTATAGATGTTGACCACCTTCTCCGTCGCTTCCTGACAAGCCAACGTCAAAGCTTTAAGTTCCGCTTCTTGTGCAGACATGTGCGGTGGTAGCGATCCAGCTGAGATGACCTGGTCATGTGTAACCACGGCATATCCCGTATGGAATCTTCCTGTTTCATCTGCAAATCTGGAACCATCAGTGAAGAACGTCAGGTCAGCATGTGGGAGTGGGTCTTCAGACACGCTTTTCTGGGAGGCTACTTCTTCATGCATTTGTTCAAGACAGTCATGATCCTCTGAGTGTGTAGAGGCATCTTCTCCGAGAGCATCAGTATCATCATCCACATCCCCCCTGGAAAGAGGAAGCAGCGTGGACGGGTTGAGGATGGTGCGGCGGACAAGAGTGACATTATCCGGAATCAAGAGGGAACATTGGAGTCTCATATGACGTTGTAGCGACAGGTGTTTAGGTTGAGTCTGGCCTAGAATAGCTTTTATGTCGTGTGGAGCCATTAAGAGAACCGGATGTCCTAAGATGATATCAGAAGTTTTGTCCAGAAGCATATGTGCAGCATGAACAGCTCTGAGGCAAGTCGGGGAAGCTTGAGACACAGAGTCCAGGCGGGCAGAGTAGTAGCCGATTGGTCTTGTTCTTCCCCCATGTTTTTGTGCTAGGACTCCGGAAGCATGTCCTGCTACTTCACTGACAAACAAGTAAAAAGGTAGTTGATAATTTGGGATTCCAAGAGCTGGTGCAGACTGTATGGCCTGTTTAAGAGCGTAGAAAGCTTCCACGGATTTAGTACATAGTGGAAACGCTGACGTCTTGAGGTCATCGTACAATGGCTGCATCAGCTTTGAGGCATCTGGAAACCTTTGGCAACAATAATAATTGATAGGTCAGCCAACTCATCCGAGGCCCTTGTCTTAGGTTCTTGGCAGAACTCAACACTAGGGTTGAGCGACTTTCATTTTTTTAAGATCGAGTCTGGTTTTGTGAAACCCGATTTAGTCCAGAGTCGAGTCGAGTGAAGTCGGCCGATTATCGCTAAAAGTCGGGGATCGACCGAAACACGAAACCCAATGCAAGTCAATGGGGAAGCATAGCCGGCAGTGAGTGGAGGCCAGGAAAACACCTACAGTGCACATTTTACTGCCAAAAACATCCATTCTTGTTTTCTGAAGCTTGTCAATCTTAATTAACTTTATAATAATAGTTGGGCACTGGAAATTGGGGGTCATTTGGCAAAAGTTGTGGGGGTAGGGCTGGTTCAAGGTTTTAGTGGGCCCAGGAAACATGGACTACGTCATGGCGGTGGAGCAGGGAGAGGTAAGTATTTCAACGTTGCAAGTGCTGTGATCCTGAGCAAGCAGGGGGGGCCCACTCGTTCGCATTGGCACTGGCACAGGGCCCCTCAAAGTACGGCGGTGTGTTTGCATGGCGGGGGCGCCTCCCACCAGCAGCGACACTTTTGCGTACTCTGAGTGGCCCTGTGCCAGTGACGTCGCCAACGAGTATGCCCCCCCACCTGATGAAGGAACCTGCACTTTCATCTGCACCTTCCTCTTTGTCCCTGTGTAAGGTGGTATAATATGCGGGAAGGGGAACCTTACTTTCAGCAGGGTCAGATTCTGGCTGTGTAGAGTACAAGGGGAATGTAGTGGTCTAGGTCAATGTACCAGCAGACTCATCTAGCAGTGGCTGGGCAATGGGCAGGATGATGAGGAAACAGATATAGGGCCAAAGAATAAAGTAGGCTAAATGCAGATCAAAATTGGTAACAGGACTAAACAGGCGGCATTGCTTTGTTCAGTGGAGTAGCAAACCCAAGAGCAGCAGACACTGTTTCAAGGGCCTAACCACACTAGTAGACCAAATGCAGTTTAATATCTGATAGTATAGGCCGAAAGCCAGAATGTGGAAGCTCAGCTTTGTTCAGTTGAGGGCAACACCAGGCAGGGGCAGACACCGTTAGTAGGCCGGAACCACCATTTTGTTTTTTAAAAAACACTTAATGAGAGCCAGAAGGTTGAAGCTCAGCTTTATTCAGTTGAGGGCAACACCAGGCAGGGGCAGACACCGTTAGTAGGCCGGAACCAGCAATGTGTTTAAAAACAGCAGTTAATCAGAGCCGGAAGGTAGAAGCTCAGCTTTATTCAGTTGAGGGCAACACCAGGGAGGGGCAGAAGCCGTTAGTAGGCCCTAACCACCATTTTGTTTTTTAAAAAACACTTAATGAGAGCCAGAAGGTTGAAGCTCAGCTTTATTCAGTTGAGGGCAACACCAGGCAGGGGCAGACACCGTTAGTAGGCCGGAACCAGCAATGTGTTTAAAAACAGCAGTTAATCAGAGCCGGAAGGTAGAAGCTCAGCTTTATTCAGTTGAGGGCAACACCAGGGAGGGGCAGAAGCCGTTAGTAGGCCCTAACCACCATTTTGTTTTTTAAAAAACACTTAATGAGAGCCAGAAGGTAGAAGCTCAGCTTTATTCAGTTGAGGACAACTTGAATTAGGGACTGCATACAGACTTAGCAGGCTGTCCCCTGTGTGGTCCATGCATCCAATACATTAACCCATTGAGCCACAAAGGACACGTAACCTTCCGTGGCCATGCCTACAGGTCCATGTGTCTGTTGTCAGGTGTACCTTTGTCAGTGTAGGCCTATTGGAAGGAGGGACCGCAGACAGGCTTCAAAGGCCTAACACAATAAAATGGGCTGGCTGTAGGCACTTTAAAATTGGTTCCAGGGGTACACGGGCAGCAGTGGTCTGGTCAGTGGAGGCCTAGTGGAAGGAGGGACCGCAGACAGGCTTCGAAGGCCTAACACAATAAAATGGGCTGGCTGTAGGCACTTTAAAATTGGTTCCAGGTGTACACGGGCAGCAGTGGTCTGGTCAGTGGAGGCCTAGTGGAAGGAGGGACCGCAGACAGGCTATCAAAGGCCTAAAATAACAAACAATAGGCTCATGGCAGTTTTACAGCAGTTACATGGATACACGGGCAGGCAGCTGGTGATGAGTGGAGGAGTATTTAAAGTAGGGACCGCAGACAGGCTATCAAAGGCCTAAAATAACAAACAATAGGCTCATGGCAGTTTTACAGCGGTTACATGGATACACAGGCAGCTTGGTGGTGAGTGGAGGAGTATTTAAAGTAGGGACCGCAGACAGGCTATCAAAGGCCTAAAATAACAAACAATAGGCTCATGGCAGTTTTACAGCGGTTACATGGATACACGGGCAGGCAGCTGGTGATGAGTGGAGGAGTATTTAAAGTAGGGACCGCAGACAGGCTATCAAAGGCCTAAAATAACAAACAATAGGCTCATGGCAGTTTTACAGCGGTTACATGGATACACAGGCAGCTTGGTGGTGAGTGGAGGAGTATTTAAAGTAGGGACCGCAGACAGGCTATCAAAGGCCTAAAATAACAAACAATAGGCTCATGGCAGTTTTACAGCGGTTACATGGATACACGGGCAGGCAGCTGGTGATGAGTGGAGGAGTATTTAAAGTAGGGACCGCAGACAGGCTATCAAAGGCCTAAAATAACAAACAATAGGCTCATGGCAGTTTTACAGCGGTTACATGGATACACAGGCAGCTGGTGATGAGTGGAGGAGTATTTAAAGTAGGGACCGCAGACAGGCTATCAAAGGCCTAAAATAACAAACAATAGGCTCATGGCAGTTTTACAGCGGTTACATGGATACACAGGCAGCTTGGTGGTGAGTGGAGGAGTATTTAAAGTAGGGACCGCAGACAGGCTATCAAAGGCCTAAAATAACAAACAATAGGCTCATGGCAGTTTTACAGCGGTTACATGGATACACGGGCAGGCAGCTGGTGATGAGTGGAGGAGTATTTAAAGTAGGGACCGCAGACAGGCTATCAAAGGCCTAAAATAACAAACAATAGGCTCATGGCAGTTTTACAGCGGTTACATGGATACACAGGCAGCTGGTGATGAGTGGAGGAGTATTTAAAGTAGGGACCGCAGACAGGCTATCAAAGGCCTAAAATAACAAACAATAGGCTCATGGCAGTTTTACAGCGGTTACATGGATACACAGGCAGCTTGGTGGTGAGTGGAGGAGTATTTAAAGTAGGGACCGCAGACAGGCTATCAAAGGCCTAAAATAACAAACAATAGGCTCATGGCAGTTTTACAGCGGTTACATGGATACACGGGCAGGCAGCTGGTGATGAGTGGAGGAGTATTTAAAGTAGGGACCGCAGACAGGCTATCAAAGGCCTAAAATAACAAACAATAGGCTCATGGCAGTTTTACAGCGGTTACATGGATACACAGGCAGCTGGTGATGAGTGGAGGAGTATTTAAAGTAGGGACCGCAGACAGGCTATCAAAGGCCTAAAATAACAAACAATAGGCTCATGGCAGTTTTACAGCGGTTACATGGATACACGGGCAGGCAGCTGGTGATGAGTGGAGGAGTATTTAAAGTAGGGACCGCAGACAGGCTATCAAAGGCCTAAAATAACAAACAATAGGCTCATGGCAGTTTTACAGCGGTTACATGGATACACAGGCAGCTTGGTGGTGAGTGGAGGAGTATTTAAAGTAGGGACCGCAGACAGGCTATCAAAGGCCTAAAATAACAAACAATAGGCTCATGGCAGTTTTACAGCGGTTACATGGATACACGGGCAGGCAGCTGGTGATGAGTGGAGGAGTATTTAAAGTACGGACAGCAGACAGGCTATCAAAGGCCTAAAATAACAAACAATAGGCTCATGGCAGTTTTACAGCGGTTACATGGATACACAGGCAGCTGGTGATGAGTGGAGGAGTATTTAAAGTAGGGACCGCAGACAGGCTATCAAAGGCCTAAAATAACAAACAATAGGCTCATGGCAGTTTTACAGCGGTTACATGGATACACAGGCAGCTTGGTGGTGAGTGGAGGAGTATTTAAAGTAGGGACCGCAGACAGGCTATCAAAGGCCTAAAATAACAAACAATAGGCTCATGGCAGTTTTACAGCGGTTACATGGATACACGGGCAGGCAGCTGGTGATGAGTGGAGGAGTATTTAAAGTAGGGACCGCAGACAGGCTATCAAAGGCCTAAAATAACAAACAATAGGCTCATGGCAGTTTTACAGCGGTTACATGGATACACAGGCAGCTTGGTGGTGAGTGGAGGAGTATTTAAAGTAGGGACCGCAGACAGGCTATCAAAGGCCTAAAATAACAAACAATAGGCTCATGGCAGTTTTACAGCGGTTACATGGATACACGGGCAGGCAGCTGGTGATGAGTGGAGGAGTATTTAAAGTAGGGACCGCAGACAGGCTATCAAAGGCCTAAAATAACAAACAATAGGCTCATGGCAGTTTTACAGCGGTTACATGGATACACAGGCAGCTGGTGATGAGTGGAGGAGTATTTAAAGTAGGGACCGCAGACAGGCTATCAAAGGCCTAAAATAACAAACAATAGGCTCATGGCAGTTTTACAGCGGTTACATGGATACACAGGCAGCTTGGTGGTGAGTGGAGGAGTATTTAAAGTAGGGACCGCAGACAGGCTATCAAAGGCCTAAAATAACAAACAATAGGCTCATGGCAGTTTTACAGCGGTTACATGGATACACGGGCAGGCAGCTGGTGATGAGTGGAGGAGTATTTAAAGTAGGGACCGCAGACAGGCTATCAAAGGCCTAAAATAACAAACAATAGGCTCATGGCAGTTTTACAGCGGTTACATGGATACACAGGCAGCTTGGTGGTGAGTGGAGGAGTATTTAAAGTAGGGACCGCAGACAGGCTATCAAAGGCCTAAAATAACAAACAATAGGCTCATGGCAGTTTTACAGCGGTTACATGGATACACGGGCAGGCAGCTGGTGATGAGTGGAGGAGTATTTAAAGTAGGGACCGCAGACAGGCTATCAAAGGCCTAAAATAACAAACAATAGGCTCATGGCAGTTTTACAGCGGTTACATGGATACACAGGCAGCTTGGTGGTGAGTGGAGGAGTATTTAAAGTAGGGACCGCAGACAGGCTATCAAAGGCCTAAAATAACAAACAATAGGCTCATGGCAGTTTTACAGCGGTTACATGGATACACAGGCAGCTTGGTGGTGAGTGGAGGAGTATTTAAAGTAGGGACCGCAGACAGGCTATCAAAGGCCTAAAATAACAAACAATAGGCTCATGGCAGTTTTACAGCGGTTACATGGATACACGGGCAGGCAGCTGGTGATGAGTGGAGGAGTATTTAAAGTAGGGACCGCAGACAGGCTATCAAAGACCTAAAATAACAAACAATAGGCTCATGGCAGTTTTACAGCGGTTACATGGATACATGGGCAGGCAGCTGGTGATGAGTGGAGGAGTATTTAAAGTAGGGACCGCAGACAGGCTATCAAAGGCCTAAAATAACAAACAATAGGCTCATGGCAGCTTTACAGCGGTTACATGGATACACAGGCAGCTTGGTGGTGAGTGGAGGAGTAGTGCAAGGAGTGTCTGTCCCAGTACTCCCAAAATATAAATAGATGTTAATGTCTCGCAAAACAACCAAAACAAAAAAAAAGGTGGCATACTTAGGTACAGGGGTGGGCTCATCTACTGAGTTTCTGACATAGTAATTTGGCAGTAACTATTTAATGGTGCCAATATAGGACACAGACACAGACTACTTTAAGTTGCATCATAGATGTCTACAAATTTGTATTGTCAGTGCCAGACATTGAATGATGTCAGCGAATAGACTAAAGATTGGTGGAGCTGTGCAACATAATTTTGCACGTGGTAGAGCACATTTTGAGCTGGGGTAGGGGGGAACTCTCTTGAGGCCGGCGGGACCGCCCCAGGGCCCCTCATGTTACAACGGTGTGTCTGACGTTGGGTGCGCACCGCCACCGCCAGAGACACTACATTGTACTATGAGGGACCCAGTAGCAATGCCGTCAACCAAAAGCGAGCACACCCACCTCTTCAGACAAACAGCAGTCTCACGGGTGCTTGCGCCAAGTCGCGATACCACGGCCCCGTGTGGGGAGTTTGGCCATTTAGGGAGGTGTAAACATGTTGTATGCTGTACAATCAGCTGCAGCAAATTAGACATTAGAAAAGTAATTCACAGGCAAGAGCTTTTCATAGGAAAGCTAGGTGTCGGCCGGGCAAGGTGGGGCAAAAGATTTCGAAATCCAGTTGTGGTTCATTTTAATGAATGTTAGATCGTCAACATTTTGGGTAGCCAGACGAGTCCTTTTTTCGGTTAATATTGAACCTGCAGCACTGATACTCTTTCTGATAGGACACTTGCTGCCGGGCAAGCAAGCTCCTGCAATGCATATTCTGCCAATTCTGGCCAGGTGTCTAATTTGGAGGCCCAGTAATCAAATGGGAATGACGGTTGAGGGAGAACATCGATAAGGGATGAAAAATAGTTAGTAACCATACTGGACAAATGTTGTCTCCTGTCACTTTCAATTGATGCAGCAGTACCTGTCCTGTCTGCGGTCATAGCAAAATCACTCCACAACCTGGTCAGAAAACCCCTCTGTCCAACGCCACTTCTGATGTGTGCACCCCTAACACTCCTAGTCTGCTGCCCCCTGGAGCTCGTGTGAGAACGATCACGTGCGCTGTGTGCTGGGAATGCCTGAAGCAAACGGTCAACAAGAGTTGATTGTTTGGTTGCTAATATTAGTTCCAAGTTCTCATGTGGCATAATATTTTGCAATTTGCCTTTATAGCGTGGATCAAGGAGGCAGGCCAACCAGTAATCGTCATCGTTCATCATTTTCGTAATGCGTGTGTCCCTTTTTAGGATACGTAAGGCATAATCCGCCATGTGGGCCAAAGTTCCAGTTGTCAAATCTCCGGTTGTGATTGGTTGAGGGGCAGTTGCAGGCAAATCTACGTCACTTGTGTCCCTCAAAAAACCAGAACCCGGCCGTGACACGCAACCAATTTCCTGTGCCCCCGGGAAAGGTTCGGCATTAAAAATATACTCATCCCCATCATCCTCCTCGTCCTCCACCTCCTCTTCGCCCGCTACCTCGTCCTGTACACTGCCCTGACCAGACAATGGCTGACTGTCATCAAGGCTTTCCTCTTCCTCTGGTGCAGACGCCTGCTCCTTTATGTGCGTCAAACTTTGCATCAGCAGACGCATTAGGGGGATGCTCATGCTTATTACGGCGTTGTCTGCACTAACCAGCCGTGTGCATTCCTCAAAACACTGAAGGACTTGACACATGTCTTGTATCTTAGACCACTGCACACCTGACAACTCCATGTCTGCCATCCTACTGCCTGCCCGTGTATCCTCCCACAAATAAATAACAGCACGCCTCTGTTCGCACAGTCTCTGAAGCATGTGCAGTGTTGAGTTCCACCTTGTTGCAACGTCTATGATGAGGCGATGCTGGGGAAGGTTCAAAGACCGCTGATAGGTCTGCATACGGCTGGCGTGTACAGGCGAACGTCGGATATGTGAGCAAAGTGCACGCACTTTGAGGAGCAGGTCGGAGAACCCAGGATAAGTTTTCAATAAGCACTGCACCACCAGGTTTAAGGTGTGAGCCAGGCAAGGAATGTGTTTCAGTTGGGAAAGGGAGATGGCAGCCATGAAATTCCTTCTGTTATCACTCACTACCTTGCCTGCCTCAAGATCTACTGTGCCCAGCCACGACTGCGTTTCTTGTTGCAAGAACTCGGACAGAACTTCCGCGGTGTGTCTGTTGTCGCCCAAACACTTCATAGCCAATACAGCCTGCTGACGCTTGGCAGTAGCTGGCCCATAATGGGACAACTGGTGTGCAACAGTGTCATCTGCCGATGGAGTGGTTGGCAGACTGCGTTCTGTGGAAGAGCTGTAGCTTCTGCAGGAGGACGAGGAGGAGGAGGAGGAGGGGGTGCGAATGCCTACAGCCAACTGTTTCCTAGACCGTGGGCTAGGCACAACTGTCCCTAAATTGCTGTCGCCTGTGGACCCTGCATCCACCACATTCACCCAGTGTGCCGTGATGGACACATAACGTCCCTGGCCATGCCTACTGGTCCATGCATCTGTAGTCAGGTGCACCTTTGTACTCACAGATTGCCTGAGTGCATGGACGATGCGCTGTTTAACATGCTGGTGCAGGGCTGGGATGGCTTTTCTGGAAAAAAAGTGTCGACTGGGTAGCTCGTATCGTGGTTCAGCGTACTCCATCAGGGCTTTGAAAGCTTCGCTTTCAACTAACCGGTAGGGCATCATCTCTAACGAGATTAGTCTAGCTATGTGGGCGTTAAAACCCTGTGTACGCGGATGCGAGGATAAGTACTTCCTTTTTCTAACCAGAGTCTCATGTAGGGTGAGCTGGACTGGAGAGCTGGAGATCGTGGAACTTTCGGGTGTGCCGGTGTACATGGCAGACTGAGAGACGGTTGGAGACGGTATTGTTTCCGCCGGTGCCCTAGATGCAATATTTCCTCCTACAAAACTGGTGGTTCCCTGACCCTGACTGCTTTTGGCTGGCAAAGAAACCTGCACAGATACTGCCGGTGGTGCGGAAAATGGTGGCCTTACAGTGACGGAAGGGATGTTGCGTTGCTGACTAGCTTCATTGGCCGAGGGTGCTACAACATTAAGGGACGTTTGGTAGTTAGTCCAGGCTTGAAAATGCATGGTGGTTAAGTGTCTATGCATGCAACTAGTATTTAGACTTTTCAGATTCTGGCCTCTGCTTAAGCTAGTTGAACATTTTTGACAGATGACTTTGCGCTGATCAGTTGGATGTTGTTTAAAAAAATGCCAGACTGCACTCTTCCTAGACTCGGATCCCTTTTCAGGGATTGCAGACTGAGCTTTAACCGGATGGCCACGCTGTCCTCCAACAGGTTTTGGCTTTGACACGCGTTTTGGGCCAGATACGGGCCCGGCAGATGGAACCTGTTGCGATGTTGATGCCTGCTGCGGCCCCTCCTCCACCTCCGCTTCTGAACTACTGCCGCCTGCACCCTGTTCCCCCAATGGCTGCCAATCGGGGTCAATAACTGGGTCATCTATTACCTCCTCTTCGAGCTCGTGTGCAACTTCGTCTGTGTCACTGTGTCGGTCGGTGGTATAGCGTTCGTGGCGGGGCAACATAGTCTCATCAGGGTCTGATTGTGGATCTGTACCCTGAGAGGGCAATGTGGTGGTCTGAGTCAAAGGAGCAGCATAGTACTCTGGCTGTGGCTGTGCATCAGTGCACTCCATGTCAGAATCTACTTGTAATGGGCATGGCCTGTTAAATGTTTCACTTTCTAAGCCAGGGACGGTATGTGTAAAGAGCTCCATGGAGTGACCCGTTGTGTCGCCTGCTGCATCCTTCTCTCTTGTTGTAGTTTTTGCTGAGGAGGACAAGGAAGCGACTTGTCCCTGACCGTGAACATCCACAAGCGACGCCCTGCTTTTACATTTACCAGTTTCGGAAGAGGAGGCAAAAGAGCTAGAGGCTGAGTCTGCAATGTAAGCCAAAACTTGCTGTTGCTGCTCCGCCTTTAAAAGCGGTTTTCCTACTCCCAGAAAAGAGAGCGTTCGAGGCCTTGTGTAGCCTGACGACGAAACTGGCTCCACAGCTCCAGACTTAGGTGGCATATTTTTATCCCCACGACCACCTGATGCTCCACTACCACTACCATCATTACCAGCTGACAATGAACGCCCACGACGACCTCTTGCACCAGACTTCCTCATTGTTTTAAAATCTTAACCAAAGTAACTTTATTTGTTGCTGTCAAACAACTTACACGGTGAGCTATAACTTCAGTATGATTTCAATATCCCTTAACAGGTTGGTGAGACCACAAGGAAAATCAGGCACAATGTTACACACTCTGTTTTCTGTGGCACAAAATCACAGAGATGACACACACGCAGGACTGTCACTCAAGCACTAATGTCAATATTAATCTCCCACCTAATTTATTTTATTTTTTTTCTCAGGGAGACTTTAGAAACCAAATAATATTAAAAAAAAAACAAAAAAAAAACAACAAAAAAAAGGCTTTCTATGGCCCACTGAATGAGAGAGAGGTGGCACACCCAGGAGTCAAGACTGGCGCACAAGCTGAAAGGGCAATATTACTCTCCCACTGTTTTTTTAAGTTTTTTTTTTATTATTTTCAGGGAGACTTTAGAAACCAAATAATATTAAAAAAACCAAAAAAATAAATAGCCTTTCTATGGCCCACTGAATGAGAGAGAGAGGTGGCACACCCAGGAGTCAAGACTGGCACACAAGCTGAAAGGGCAATATTACTCTCCCACTGTTTTTTTATGTATTTTTTGTTTTTTAAGGGAGACTTTAGAAACCCAATAATATTTAAAAAAAAAAAAAAAAAAAGGCTTTCTATGGCCCACAATTAGAGAGAGAGGTGGCACACCCAGGAGTCAAGACTGGCACACAAGCTGAAAGGGCAATATTACTCTCCCACTGTTTTTTTATGTATTTTTTGTTTTTTAAGGGAGACTTTAGAAACCAAATAATATAAAAAAAAAAACAAAAAAAAAAGGCTTTCTATGGCCCACAATTAGAGAGAGAGAGGTGGCACACCCAGGAGTCAAGACTGGCGCACAAGCTGAAAGGGCAATATTACTCTCCCACTGTTTTTTTAAGTTTTTTTTGTTTTTGTTTTCAGGGAGACTTTAGAAACCAAATAATATTAAAAAAACCAAAAAAATAAATAGCCTTTCTATGGCCCACTGAATGAGAGAGAGAGGTGGCACACCCAGGAGTCAAGACTGGCACACAAGCTGAAAGGGCAATATTACTCTCCCACTGTTTTTTTATGTTTTTTTTTTTTTCAGGGAGACTTTAGAAACCAAATAATATTAAAAAAACCAAAAAAATAAATAGCCTTTCTATGGCCCACTGAATGAGAGAGAGAGGTGGCACACCCAGGAGTCAAGACTGGCACACAAGCTGAAAGGGCAATATTACTCTCCCACTGTTTTTTTATGTATTTTTTGTTTTTTAAGGGAGACTTTAGAAACCCAATAATATTTAAAAAAAAAAAAAAAAAAAAGGCTTTCTATGGCCCACAATTAGAGAGAGAGGTGGCACACCCAGGAGTCAAGACTGGCACACAAGCTGAAAGGGCAATATTACTCTCCCACTGTTTTTTTATTTATTTTTTTTTTTTCAGGGAGACTTTAGAAACCAAATAATAAGAAAAAAAATAAATAAATAAATATGCTTTCTATAGCCCACTGAATAAGAGATAGCACACACAGCAGTGGCACACAAGCCCTGACTGAGGCCAATATTTTTCTACCACTGATTGATGTAGTGTTTTTGTGTTGAGGTAGAATTTAGAACACAAATCACGGAAAAAATAAATAGGCTTTCTATGGCCCACTCAGTGAGAGATGGCACACACAGGGATGGCACTGTAGCAGAAATGCCAATCTTAATCTCCCACAAAAAAAAAAAAAAAAAAAAAAAACAGGGACTGTCCTACAATTACTATCTCCCTGCAGTAATCTAAGCCAGGTATGGCAGGCAGCAATAGGAGTGGACTGATGCACAAATTAAATAAAAAGTGTGGACAAACAAAAAAGATAGCTGTGCAGAAAGGAAGGAACAAGAGGATATGTGCTTTGAAAAAAGCAGTTGGTTTCCACAGTGGCGTACACACAGCAATACAGCTATCACGGAGCCTTCTAGGGCAGCCCAATGAGCTACAGCGCTGAGGAAAAAAAAAAAAAAATAGCTTCCACTGTTCCTGCACACCGAAGGTGGTGTTGGACAGTGGAAATCGCTACAGCACAAGCGGTTTGGTGGTTAGTGGACCCTGCCTAACACTCTCCCTGCTTCTGACGAAGCGGCAGCAACCTCTCCCTAAGCTCAGATCAGCAGCAGTAAGATGGCGGTCGGCGGGAACGCCCCTTTATAGCCCCTGTGACGCCGCAGACAGCAAGCCAATCACTGCAATGCCCTTCTCTAAGATGGTGGGGACCAGGATCTATGTCATCACGCTGCCCACACTCTGCGTTCACCTTCATTGGCTGAGAAATGGCGCTTTTCGCGTCATTGAAACGCGACTTTGGCGCGAAAGTCGCGTACCGCATGGCCGACAAGCACAGGGGTCGGATCGGGTTTCATGAGACGCCGACTTAGCCAAAAGTCGGCGACTTTTGAAAATGATCGACCCGTTTCGCTCAACCCTACTCAACACCAGAGTCCCATGTCTCGTCATGCTCCTGTAGAAAGGCATCGGCTGTTTTTCTGGATCTAGAACTTGGTTCAACAGAGTAGCAGCTTGCTGGGGTGTAAACTTGACATAGATGGTGGGCTCCTCAGACATGAGCATTGGCACTGTTGGCGGTGGCACCTGAGGCGGGAGTAGAGATGGCACCGGGAGTGCAGATGTAGTCCCTTATTTATGAGGAGCAGGAGGAGGTAACAGTCCTGGCAGCTCCAGTATCATGGTATGGGCTCCAGGTGACGCAGGCAGTCTTAAAAGCTTTAACAGTCCTGTCCTCATTAATGCGAGTTATTGCTGCACGAAGTTGTTGAGCACTAACGTCTGGATGAATAGGGTCATAAGTAGGGGTCACAGCATGTATGATCATTCTACATGGAAGATTGCCAGCTTTAGTCACCGCTATGTCCCCAACAGCTATCTGACCACGTGACTCAACAATGATATGACTGTCAGCTTGAATAGTCGCCCCTCCTGCTTCCACTATAGCTCTAGCTACACCTCCATTGTGCTCTAACCGAGAATTGGCAGCATTAACAATAGCGTCTGTCTCCATTGTTGTTATGTCACCCTTTCCCACCACTAACAAGGGTCCCTCAGGAAGTTCTTTTTCAAAAATAGGTTGCCAACATTCCCTCCCCTTTGTGCTTCCTGTGCTATTGGTATCCCCCTCCCACATTGAGCCCCCCCTTGATACAGTCGCCACCGTCCCATACAGGTGTGCGCTTGGCTGCGAGACAGCCTGTGAGGTACTGGGCATATGTAGGCTGCGTGAGAGTGCTGTTGTGGAAGCATTGGGAGGAGAGGCCGCTGCTTGGAGCATCTCATGTGGGTGTGCGGCTAAATTGGCATTGGAAGTGATAGTAGAAAGGGTAGGTGCTGGGGACGATCCAGGTGGGAGGACTGCTGGATTCACAACAGGAGTGATAGGGGAAAGGGTTGGTGCCCCATTGGAAACAACTGAGACAGGAAACATGGGTAAAGCCTGTTCACTTCCCGAAGGAATATAGTATTGGCCGTTAGTGGTCATTACTGGGTAACAAGGATTTGGTGATGTGGCGTGTAGCCTTAATCTGAGATGTTCACCACCAGGAGCAGCACATTCGCCATCCACAACATGGCCGCCGTCAGAATTACATTTGCCATCCATGAAATGGCCGCCGTCAGAATTATATTTACCACCAACAAGATGGCCGCCATCAGAATTATATTTACCACCAACAAGATGGCCGCCGTCAGAATTATATTTACCACCAACAAGATGGCCGCCATCAGAATTATATTTACCACCAACAAGATGGCCGCCATCAGAATTATATTTACCACCAACAAGATGGCCGCCATCAGAATTATATTTACCACCAACAAGATGGCCGCCATCAGAATTATATTTACCACCAACAAGATGGCCGCCGTCAGAATTATATTTACCACCAACAAGATGGCCGCCATCAGAATTATATTTACCACCAACAAGATGGCCGCCATCAGAATTATATTTACCACCAACAAGATGGCCGCCATCAGAATTATATTTACCACCAACAAGATGGCCGCCATCAGAATTATATTTACCACCAACAAGATGGCCGCCATTACATTTAGCACCTGGCTCTGGGCCACCATTTTGGCTGCTATTACATTTAACACATTCGCCATTAACAAAATGTCCACCATTACATTTAGCACATGGCTCTGGGCCACCATTTTGGCTGCTATTACATTTAACACATTCGCCATTAACAAAATGGCCACCATTACATTTACCACATGGCTCTGGGCCACCATTATACGGTGGTGGCCGCTCACAGGATATATTTTTGTAATACACATAGGTCAAAACTCTACCTCTTTTTTTCCTTTCCTCCTCTATCCAATTTTCTCTATACAGACTTTCAGAGACTCTTTCCCATGCCCTAGCAGTAGACAACAATCCATTATCTTCTAGGATACCTTTTCTTTCTTTCAAGACAAGCTTCCAGTCCAGGGGCTGCAACCTTCCCCCTTCTGGCATTCCACACAACTTCATAAGCTTTTTACATTGCTTAATATGACTCTTCCCTTCACGAGTCGCTACTAATGTGCATGAGTCTAACTTGCCACCTGAATTTGGCTTAGTGCCTATACGGCAGAACTGCATTAATTTCTCCATCTTTCTATAGATATACAGTATATATATATATCTATCTATCAAGATAACAAACACCAAACAAACAATAAGACGGGGGAGATGACTCAAACCTGAGATTCTAAAGGGAACTGAGTCTGCAGTACTCAGTTCCTATTGCTTCTTGTCACGTGGTCCCTGTCTGACTTCCGTGCTCCGTACTTTACAAACCAATTATTCCCTACTTTGTCAAATTGCTCCCTAACTTACCGGTCCCCGTGCAGAGTCAACTCACTCGATGTCACGGGGCAAAAAAAAAAGAAAAACTATAAATTTAATTGGCTCAAACTGAGCCAATTGCTCCAAGTTTCAATGAGCCGCTACACAATTTATTATGCCCGAACTGAGCCGATTGCTCCAAGATTTACCGGGCCCCCCTAGGCCGAGTCAATTACTCCAGGTCCTAGTCTCTCTTGTACAGAACTGAAAATCTTATCACAGGCGACAACCGTATACCACAGACAAAAATTATTTTTCTACACTTGCTTGCTTTCCTTCCCTAAAAAAAAACAAACTTGTTTTTCCCGTCCTACCACATGCTCTTCTTTCTGTAAACACTTGCTTATTCCTTCCTAGAAACCTGTCCTGTTCCAAACACAATGCTTCTCCTAACTACCAGTGTAAAAACCCGTTTTTCCTGTTTTATCACTTGCCTCTAGCCCTCTGTAAACACTTTTTTTTTTTTTTCTTTCTTAGAAACCTGCTTTGACTGTCCTTACACAATACTTCTCTTTAACTACTTACTAGTCATCTCCCCTCTTCACAACATGTAACAGGCAGTAGGCAACTAAAACATGACGGTTCTTGCAATTAAATGACCAGCAGCGGAGATACCCTTTCTGCCATCTTACAGATACCAAGGAAACCGGACACGGTCAGGCAATCTGCACAGGATACCCCGAAGGACACAGGTAAAGACTACAGATTATAAAAATCAGCAGACTTACCGTGTTCTGTTAAGGAGTTGATCAGTCTCCAGGTTCGGGGCACTCAGTGCATCCAGCCGTTCCACTCGCCGGTTTTCAGGGTTCAGGGCTCTTCCTCTGCTGGCCCCAGGTTGGGCGGCCAAATATTAGGGTTGAACAATTAATATAATGTTCAATTCTCTAGTTGCCTACTCCTGGCCTAATGTATATTGATCATGTGCACTAAAGAAATACACCAGACACAGTCAGCTGTAACTCTCCTTGATCAATGTGTGGCTCAGCTCCAAGAAGGGAAGTTTATTAGTCAAACACAATGTTATATATCTCCTGTAAGGGGGCTCGGTTAGCTCTAAAATGGGAGTGATCGGATGTATTCCATTGGTTAGTGGGTTGGGCATGAGCAAGTCCATGGGCGGATCCATGAGGTCATCAAGGTGGGTTGGTCCGTGAGGTCATCAAGGTGGGCGTCACTGTGGATACCAGACTGCACGGCATGCAGATACAGGAAATGGTGGCCATCTTCAGTGTCTTCATTGTTCATCTTGGATACCAGAGCACATGGCTCTGGTAGAGGAGATGGCAGCCATCTTAAGTGTCTTACTTTGTCTGAGGAAAACTTATGTAATGTTAAACAATACATGTTATAGGTTGCTTCCCTCAATTACCTTATGTGTTGAGGTTAATTAAGTATTTGATCTTATGGCTCTCCTCAACAACAGCAGCGGGATGGTTACGCTGATAATAGCCTGATCACCGCTCACGAGCTCGGTGCAGTACTCACAGTTACTCAAGAACCTCACAAATGTCAGCGAACCATACCCACTGAACAGATGTTATGTGTGGTGGCTGACTCTCAGTCTGATGGGCATGTTGAAGCTGGTATTCAGCTACTGCCCTCTGCTGCTCAATAATCCTTGCCAACATATGATAGGTTGAGTTCCACCGCATGAGCAGGTCGCAAATGAGTTGGTGACTTGGCAAATTCAAGCACTTTGCAGCGCTGTAAGACCAACAAAAGTGGTAGAAGAATGGCAGAAATGGGCACTAATATGGCGCACCTTCTCAAGTACGTACAGCAAGGCAGGGTAACTTTTCAGAAATTTCTGAACAACTAGGTTCAGCATGTGAGCCATGCATAGCATGTGCACCAACTTGCCGACCTTTAAAGCCGCCATCAAGTTACACCCATTATCGCAGATGACCAAACCAGGTTGGAGGTGCAGCAGGGAGAGCCACTGATCGGTCTGTTGTTTTAAAGCTTGCCACAGCTCTGCTGCAGTGTGTGGTTTATGACCTAAACAGATCAGAAGAATGTGTTGCAGCATTGCCAATGCGCTGCTGCACAGGTCCCAGCTTGGCAGTGATGGGAGGGTACTTCAGCAGAGGATGAGGAGCAGGAGGAGGGGAGAGAGGAAGTGGAATATGAAGAGGTGGAAACACTGACAAGTTGGACCAGCTATTCTTGGTGTGGTCAGGATGTGTGATGTTCCAGTTTGCGCCTTTGTCCCATCCTCCACCACTGTGTCGTGACACAAATATATCATCCCTGTCCACAATAAATTGACCAGGTGTCTGTTGTTAGGTGGACCTTCCCGGTTACGGCATTAGTGAGAGCACAGTTCAGATTGTTTAACACGTGCTTGTGTAACGCAGAGATGGCACACCGGGCAAAATAGTGACAGCTGGGAACTGCCGTGGGGCAGCTGCAGCAAAGAGATCACAGAAAGACTGTGTTCCCACAAGCCTAAACGGCAACATCTCCACAGCTAGCAGTTTGGCAATGTGCAAGTTTAATATTTGTGCCTATGGGTGCGTGGCTGGGTATTTACACTTTCTTTCCAAGCTCTCAGGCACGGACAATTGGACGCATTGCTGGGATAAGGAAGTGGATGTGGTTGATGTTTCTTGTGTGTGAGCAACTGCAGCTTGGGGGCAGGAGGTATAGCCCAGGCGACATGGCAGTGGTTTGACCCGCAGACACAGATTTGGTACACTGGTGATCCGCCCACCTACTAGGTTGCTTGGCTGCCATATGGTTTCGCATACTGGTGGTGAACAGGTTGCCTTTGACCTGGCCTCTGCTCAGCTTGGTATGGCAGATGCTACAGACTGAAATATTTTTCTCTGAAGGACTTTAAAAAAAAATTCCACGCAGCGGCTGAACCCCCCTTGCCCTGACTTGGCACACAGCAGGGGTGCTCTTGGGAACAATTGACCCAGTTCTCACTCTGGGGAAACTACTGCCCCTTGCTGCCTGTGTTGGTGGGTACATATCCATCTTCCTCTGTGTTGCTGTGATGGCTATGAGTGCCAACGGTCCAGGTCAGATCACTGGACTCATCATCGACCACCTAGTCTTCCATCTCATCCTCCTTACCAGTTGACATTTGTAGGCTGACCTTATGGCAACTGTGTCTCATTATCAGCAGCCTCTACCTCTGGAGACAGTAAATGATGCCGTAGTTCCTCAAGTACATGAGCATGAATGCACGCCACCTCCTCACGTCCCTCTTCAATGCTTCATGGTGATAGGCCAGAGCCAACCAAATGATATGTAGCAAACAGATCCTCAGAGTGGCCAAGCTTGAGGTCATATGTCTCCTGCGACTAATAATGGTGGGAGGAAGGAGAACCAGCTTCAGGATTGGATGCGCCACCCTTCTTTGTATAGACAGTAGACTTTGTGATGGTGGAAGATTTGTTGCTGCTTGACAAATGTGTAGAGGCCTTTGTCTGCTCTCCAAGACAGAATCTGTTTCTCCTCTTCTGGCTTCCACACAAGTTTAAGTTCCAGACCAGAAAATTTTTCAAGGAACATAGGGATGCATCAAGCTTCTTCTGACCTGACACAGACTCAGAATCTTTTCACGCCCCACTGACAACACCACGTCCACGTCCACATCCTTATACCTTAACAGGCTTTTTTTGGCATTTTGGGTTTTTATCACAGATTTTTAGATGTTGATGGCACACGCCAATTTACCTGTCACAGCCACAATAGTGGGGAAAATGGCCTGGTGCATGCTTGGTAGCAGGCAGTAGGAAATGTTTGGACTAGTGCTTTGTGTAGGGCACTAACCACCCTTTTAAGTGGACTAATGTGGACAGCAGAAGCCAAGCTCTGACCCTAAAAACAGCGGGGAAAATGGCCTGGTGTGTGCTTGAACCACAACAGGAGGAAAAAAAAGGAGGAAAAAACCTCCACTATTCTAGAAAAAACACCACAGAAAAACAGGCAAAGATGCTTACCTGTCTAGGCCTCAAATCAAATGCACTCTCATGGTGCAGTGGGCCCCAAGTAAAGATGGCGACTACACAGGTGTGGTAATACCAAATGAGACAGCCAGCCTACAATCAGGGATTGGCCGCTGGGCACACCAGTGCAAATAAATAATCTGCAGCAATGTTCACACAGAGTATGCACAGCAACTGGATCCTAGCCTATTAGTAACGCCATGTGGCGGGCTGACCAGTGCTAACTGTAATGCGTCCTGTGTGAACAGAGGCCACAACTTACAAAGCCATCAGGGCCCAACTGCACCTCAAAAAGTAAAAGTAAAAAACGTGCCCAAGAACATATCAAAGAATTTAAGGTATTAGTTAATATTATGGCCACAATACATAAGCTGGCAACCCACGTCACGGGTCCTCACGCTTGCCAGTCCTAGTCTAACAGCAAAAACCACAACAGGAGGGAAAAAAAAAAGGAGGAAAAAACCTCCACTATTCTAGAAAAAACACCACAGAAAAACAGGCAAAGGTGCTTACCTGTCTAGGCCTCAAATCAAATGCACTCTCATGGTGCAGTGGGCCCCAAGTAAAGATGGCGACTACACAGGTGTGGTAATACCAAATGAGACAGCCAGCCTACAATCAGGGATTGGCCGCTGGGCACACCAGTGCAAATAAATAATCTGCGGCAATGTTCACACAGAGTATGCACAGCAACTGGATCCTAGCCTATTAGTAACGCCATGTGGCGGGCTGACCAGTGCTAACTGTAATGCGTCCTGTGTGAACAGAGGCCACAACTTACAAAGCCATCAGGGCCCAACTGCACCTCAAAAAGTAAAAGTAAAAAAAGTGCACAAGACCCGTGACGTGGGTTGCCAGCTTATGTATTGTGGCCATAATATTAACTAATACCTTACATTCTTTGATATGTTCTTGTGCACTTTTTTTACTTTTACTTTTTGAGGTGCAGTTGGGCCCTGATGGCTTTGTAAGTTGTGGCCTCTGTTCACACAGGACGCACTACAGTTAGCACTGGGCAGCCCGCCACATGGCGTTACTAATAGGCTAGGATCCAGTTGCTGTGCATACTCTGTGTGAACATTGCCGCAGATTATTTATTTGCACTGGTGTGCCCAGCGGCCAATCCCTGATTGTAGGCTGGCTGTCTCATTTGGTATTACCACACCTGTGTAGTCGCCATCTTTACTTGGGGCCCACTGCACCATGAGAGTGCATTTGATTTGAGGCCTAGACAGGTAAGCACCTTTGCCTGTTTTTCTGTGGTGTTTTTTCTGGTGTGTGCTTGGTAGCAGGCAGTAGGAAATGTTTGGACTACTGCTTTGAGTAGAGCACAAACCATCTTTTTAAGTGGACTAACGTGGACAGCAGAAGGCACTCTCTGACCCCAAAAAAGCTGTGAAAAATGGCCTGGTGCATTCTTGGTAGCACTCAGTAGGAAATGTTTGGACTACAGCTTTAACGTAGGGCACTTTCCACCTTTTTAAGTGGACTAATGTGGACAGCAGAAGGCAGGCTCTGACCCCCAAAACAGCAGGGAAAATTGCCTGGTGCGTGCTTGGTAGCAGGCAGTAGGTAATGTTTGGATCATTCATTTGCATAGGGCACTTAACGCCTTTTCAAGTGGACTACTGTGGACAGCAGAAGCCAGGCTCTGACCCCAAAAACAATGGGGAAAATGGCCTGGTGCATGCTTTATAGCAGGCAATAGGAAATGTTTGGACAACTGCTTTGCATAGGGCACTTATCGTCTTTTTAAGGCTACGTTCACATTTGCGTTGTTGTGTGTTGCGTTGGCGACGCATCGGCGACGCAATGCAAAACGCATGCAAAACGCATTGTTTTGTGACGCATGCGTTCTTTTTTTGCTTGATTTTAGACGCACAAAAAATGCAACTTGCTGCGTCCTCTGCGCCCTCACGCGTGCGCCGCAGTGACGCATGCGTCTCAAAACGCAAGTGCAACGCATGTCCATGCGCCCCCATGTTAAATATAGGGGCGCATGACGCATGCGTCGCCGCAGCGGCGCCCGACGCTGCGTCGCACAACGCTAATGTGAACGTAGCTTAAGTGGACTAATGTGGACATCAGAAGCCATGCTCGGACCCCAAAAACAGCAGGGAAAATAGACCGGTGCTTTAAAAAAATGTCAGCACTAAATGCTAGTATTCTGTGTGCTGGAAAAATATTGCTTTGCATCAAGAGCTGTTCCATTTATGTGGTATTATTGGTTACTATATGCTGGTAATATGTGGTCTGGTCATGTGTGATGTATTTGTTCTTTGTATGTGGAATAATTTGCTTGCTATATGCTGGAAATATGTGGTCTGTTCATGGTGTTATGATATTTCTCTCTTGTATGCGGTATTATTGGCGTTGGTATAGTGGGTTGCGCTATGTATGGAGGTCATTTGTTCTCTCTGATATTAATTAGGAGAAGATTCTTTATTTCCATTAGTGATTACATTCTTGCAATACAGCAGCAGAGATACACCTATAGGGTTCCTCCGATGAAAAAAGTAATAATCACCCCTTCAAAACATAAGTGCTAACGTATTGATTGGTGGGGGTCTGACTGTTGACCCAATAGTCAGAATGTGCAGCTTTTATCCCCATGAGACTGGAGCAGCATAGCCATTCATTCCCTCAGTGGCTGCGAGCACTACTCGTGTTTTTCTGGAGGCCCCAAAGAGAATGAATGGAGCTGCGGTCAGACATCCCAACCACCACTCCATTTTAAAATGGGGATAAGTATCCTATCAGGCATAAAATTTCTGCTTAATCTGATTGGTGCGGTTTACAATGGTCGGACCTAAGCGATCAATAACTTTTCACTGGTGATGGGCGAGCACTAAAATGCTCGGGTGCTCGATGCTCGGGTCGAGTAAATTGGAATACTCAGGTAATCGACCCAAGCAATGAGCCCAATGTAAGTCTATGGGAAACCTGAGTATTTTTACCACTATCCCCCCGGGGGTCCTTTTAAGGTCTAAAAACATCTGAATGATGGAAATACTGCTCAAATGACACAGGAACATCATGGGATCGCCCCTGGACACATTTCTGACTCCTAGGTCACAGCTGTAAGCAATGTTTTCAGAGTTTAATACCATTTTTAGAGGTGCACCAAAAAACATACAAAAATGAAACCAAAATGGATTTTGCTGAGAAATATGTTAAAGTATATCCTTTCCATGGTAATGACTTGTATATAAGGCAAAATAATTAACCCCAGACAAAAATGTTCCTCCACCACTTGGGATATGTTCACACGCAGTGGTTTTGATGCGTTTTTTAACTTTAAGGGTATGTGTCCACGTTCAGGATTGCATCAGGATTTGGTCAGGATTTTTCATCAGTATTTGTAAGCCAAAACCAGGAGTGGGTGATAAATGCAAAAGTGGAGCATATGTTTCTATTATACCTTTCCTCTAATTGTTCCACTCCTGGTTTTGGCTTACAAATACTGATGAAAAATCCTGACCAAATCCTGATGCAATCCTGAACGTGGACACATACCCTAACATTGCTTTCAACCAATACAAATGCATTCACTGGGAAATGTCATTGTAACATTTAACAACCCTAGCTGGCCATGTGTTGTGTGACACATAAGGAGACATATCTTGTTTCGTTTATGAAGAATGGACTCTTAAAGTCACAAACCCAGTTTTTATAGGGGCATCAGGTGGAATTAATATTCTTAAAGGGTCATTATTAAACAGTGGGTCTCCTATGCTGTTATTGCCTATGCAATGGGTGGCTGGGCTACCAAGAATTACGACGCACCCCAATACCCCTTTGATGGGGAAGTCAGGGACCACCTTGATATATTCTTATAATTCATACACATATATATACCGTATATACTCGAGTATAAGCCGAGATTTTCAGCCCAAAAAAATTGGCTGAAAGTGCCCCTCTCGGCTTATAATCGAGTCATGGTCGGCGGGGGGGTCGGCGGGTGAGGGGGAGCGACGCTTGTCAAATACTCACCTACTCCTGGCACTCCTGAAGCAGTCCCTGCATGTCCCACAGTGTTCAGCGTGGCAGCTTCAAGCTCTTCCCCTCTTCAGCGGTCACGTGGTACCGCTCATTAAAGTTATGAATATGGACTCCACGCCCATAGGGGTGGAGCCACATATTCATTACTGTAATGAGCAGTACCATGTGACCGCTCGCTACAGGAAGAAGCTGCCACGCCGTACACAGTGGGACATGCAGGGACCGCGTCAGGAGTGCCGGGAGCAGGTGAGTATATTTACCTTCCCTCGTTTCACTGAAGCTCCGTCTTCCCGTCCTCTTGCTGTGACTGTTCATGTCAGAGGGCGCGATGACGTATTACTGTGCACGCCGCCCTCTGCCTGAACAGTCACTGCAGAGAGACGGGACGCTGAGGAGCAGCGGGCAGCGACGAGAGGTGAGTATGTCATTTTTTTTTTTTTAGTGCAGCAGCAGCATTACATGTGGCACAATGCTATATGGGGCATCTATGGGGCCATACAGTCATATGAAAAAGTTTGGGCACCCCTATTAATCTTAAGCTTAATGTTTTATAAAAATTGTTTTTTTTGCAACAGCTATTTCAGTTTCATATATCTAATAACTGTTGGACACAGTAATGTTTCTGCCTTGAAATGAGGTTTAATGTACTAACAGAAAATGTGCAATCTGCATTCAAACAAAATTTGACAGGAGCATAAGTATGGGCACCCTTATCATTTTCTTGTTTTAAATACTCCTACCTACTTTTTACTGACTTACTAAAGCACTTTTTTTGGTTTTGTAACCTCATTGAGCTTTGAACTTCATAGCCAGGTGTATGCAATCATGAGAAAAGCTACTTAAAGTGGCCACTTGCAAGTTGTTCTGCTGTTTGAATCTCCTCCGAAGAGTGGCATCATGGGCTCCTCAAAACAACTGTCAAATGATCTGAAAACAAAGATTATTCAACATAGTTGTTCAGGGGAAGGATACAAAAAGCTGTCTCAGAGATTTAACCTGTCAATTTCCACTGTGAGGAACATAGTAAGGAAATGGAAGAACACAGGTACAGTTCTTGTTAAGGCCAGAAGTGGCAGGCCAAGAAAAACATCAGAAAGGCAGAGAAGAAGGATGGTAAGATCAGTCAAGGACAATCCTCAGACCACCTCCAGAGAGCTGCAGCATCAACTTGCTGCAGATGGTGTCACTGTGCATCGGTCAACTATACAACGCACTTTGCACAAGGAGAAGCTGTATGGGAGAGTGATGCGAAAGAAGCCGTTTCTGCAAGCATGCCACAAACAAAGTCGGCTGAGGTATGCAAAAGCACATTTGGAGAAGCCAATTTCTTTTTGGAAGAATTTCCTGTGGACTGATGAAACCAAGATTGAGTTGTTTGGTCATACAAAAAGGCGTTATGCATGGCGGCAAAAAAACAGTGCGTTGTATAGTGACACCATCTGCAGCAAGTTGATGCTGTAACTCTCTGGAGGTAGTCTGAGGATTGTCCTTGACTGATCTCACCATTCTTCTTCTCTGCCTTTCTGATGTTTTTCTTGGCCTGCCACTTCTGGCCTTAACAAGAACTGTATCTGTGTTCTTCCATTTCCTTACTATGTTCCTCACAGTGGAAATTGACAGGTTAAATCTCTGAGACAGCTTTTTGTATCCTTCCCCTGAACAACTATGTTGAATAATCTTTGTTTTCAGATCATTTGATAGTTGTTTTGAGGAGCCCATGATGCCACTCTTCAGAGGAGATTCAAACAGGACAACAACTTGCAAGTGGCCACTTTAAGTAGCTTTTCTCATGATTGCCTACACCTGGCTATGAAGTTCAAAGCTCAATGAGGTTACAAAACCAAAAAAAGTGCTTTAGTAAGTCTGTAAAAAGTTGATGCTGTAACTCTCTGGAGGTAGTCTGAGGATTGTCCTTGACTGATCTCACCATTCTTCTTCTCTGCCTTTCTGATGTTTTTCTTGGCCTGCCACTTCTGGCCTTAACAAGAACTGTATCTGTGTTCTTCCATTTCCTTACTATGTTCCTCACAGTGGAAATTGACAGGTTAAATCTCTGAGACAGCTTTTTGTATCCTTCCCCTGAACAACTATGTTGAATAATCTTTGTTTTCAGATCATTTGATAGTTGTTTTGAGGAGCCCATGATGCCACTCTTCAGAGGAGATTCAAACAGGACAACAACTTGCAAGTGGCCACTTTAAGTAGCTTTTCTCATGATTGCCTACACCTGGCTATGAAGTTCAAAGCTCAATGAGGTTACAAAACCAAAAAAAGTGCTTTAGTAAGTCTGTAAAAAGTAGGTAGGAGTATTTAAAACAAGAAAATAAGGGTGCCCATACTTATGCACCTGTCAAATTTTGTTTGAATGCTGATTGCACATTTTCTGTTGGTACAATAAACCTCATTTCAAGGCAGAAACATTACTGTGTCCAACAGTTATTAGATATATGAAACTTAAATAGCTGTTGCAAAAAAAACAATTTTTATAAAACATTAAGCTTAAGATTAATAGGGGTGCCCAAACTTTTTCATATAACTGTAACTGTAACTGCATGGAGCATTATATGGGGCATCTATGGGGACATAACTGCATGGAGCATTATATGGGGCATCTATGGGGACATAACTGCATGGAGCATTATATGGGGCATCTATGGGGACATAACTGAATGGCGCATTATATGGGGCATCTATGGGGACATAACTGCATGGCGCATTATATGGAGCCTTACATGGGGTCATAACTGCATGGAGCATTATATGGAGCATCTATGGGGCCATAATTGCATGGAGCATTATATGGAGCCTTACATGGGGCCATAACTGCATGGAGCATTAAATGGAGCCTTACATGGGGCCATAACTGCATGGAGCATTATATGGGGCATCTATGGGGCCATAACTGCATGGAGCATTATATGGGGCATCTATGGGGCCATAACTGCATGGAGCATTATATGGGGCCATAACTGCATGGAGCATTATATGGGGCCATAACTGCATGGAGCATTATATGGGGCATCTATGGGGCCATAACTGCATGGAGCATTATATGGGGCATCTTATGGGGCCATAATGAACTGCATGGAGCATTATATGGGGCATCTATGGGGCCATAATGAACTGCATGGAGCATTATATGGGGCATCTTATGGGGCCATAAAGAACTGCATGGAACATTATATGGGGCATATTTGTATATGGAGCATCTTATGGGGCCATAATGAACTGTATGGAGCATTATATGGGGCTCCTGATTCAATATGGATATTCAAAAACACTTAACCTACTGATGTCTCAATTCATTTTACTTTTATTGGTATCTATTTTTATTTTTGACATTTACCGGTAGCTGCTGCATTTTCCACCCTAGGCTTATACTCGAGTCAATACGTTTTCCCAGTTTTTTGTGGCAAAATTAGGGGTCTCGGCTTATACTCGGGTCGGCTTATACTCGAGTATATATGGTATTTCTTTTAGTTTAACAGAATATGTCTGGACATGCCTAGCTTTGCTAAGTCATTCTGCTGACTATTGATTATCAATTAGAATTGCTGACGAAGGTGAGGCTAATCAGATGAACTTTAATACTGTACGTGTTTGCCCGTAGGTTACCTCTTATGAAAGAAATACCTGATTAATTAATGATGGATTAATGATGGTCTCATATGTAATAAACAGCTGATTTGCGCACAAGCGTAATGTATACGCCTACTCAAAAGTGTATATAACTGCATGTAACCAGTAAACTTTGGCATCTGAACAGATTACATCTGTCTCTGTCCATCATTGCTCGAGCATCCTCATATCTGGCAGCCATCTAATATCCATGAGGGTCTGACTTGCAGACCACCCTAACACCTTTCACGAGAGGAACAGGAGGGCTTCCTGAAAAAATGTTGCATTGAATGCAAGGCCTGCCCTGCTACCAAGTTATATGCACAGCACGAATCCTTTGAACCCAGGTACTGGATGGCCACAGGAAAATCCACTTCACATTAGTCATTTTGTAATCCCATACTATTTTCTTATGTATTGACTGCAAGGCCTGCCTTGCTACCAAGTCATATGCACCCAAATAAGGCTTTGAACCCAGGTACTGGATGGCCACAGGAAAACCCACTTCACTTTCTTCAGTTGGTCGTGCCATTCCATTTGCTTATGCATTGAATGCAAGGGCCGCCTTGACCCAAATTTGCACGCAACACAATCCCCCCCTTGGAAGAAACATGGAGGAGAGCCTCATAAAAAAACTGTCCCATTACAAAGAAGCGGGTCTCCTAGACTTGTAATGCCCATACACTAAATGCATGGGCTGACAAACATTTCCCCATGGAAATTGGGAAATCATTTTATGGGCATCACAGACTCCTTTGCCAAAAATTGGACTGGCTGTAGCAGCACGGAACATGTTAACCCTGGTGATCTAGTGGCGGAGAATGATGAGACATTGAGGAAGGCCTCATTAAAAACTAGGCCCAATGTAAAGGAGCGGGTCTCCTAGACTTGTCATGCCCATACACTAAGTGCATGGGCTGACAAACATTTCCCTATGGGGGTACATTTTTAAAAAATATTTTATGGGGATCATATACACCCTTGCCCAAAAATTGACTGGCTGTAGAAGAAAGGAACATGTTAACCCTGCTGATCTAGTGGCGAAGAATGATGAGACGTTAATGAAGGCCTCATTAAAAACTAGGCCCAATGTAAAGGAGTGGAGTGTATGTGACAAACATTTCCTCCTGGGGGAGTAAAATATTTTTGGTTTAAAATTATTAACGGGCATCATAAAATCACCCTTGAACAAAAAATGAGTGACTTTTGGCTAGCTTCCTTTCAGGACCTTTGGACAATAAGAAGTGGCTTGATGACGCTAGGGAGTTTCTTTCGGACGTTGAGGGAACAGGGGGCTCGGGTATTGTTTGGGGAGACTGCTGTCTAGCGCCTGATGTGATTCTTCTATCTAGCGGTGCTACAAGTTCACTACAAGCCTGCAGATGAGTATTAATGTTATGGTATTACCCTTGTATTGATCGGGATGATTGGGTCCCTTTATAAGGAACATTGCCTCTCTGGGGGGTCCCCAGGCTTGTGGGTCTTGTGTGACAGATTACATTGCATTGTGCACTCTAAATGGTTATGGCATGATTTACTGCTTTGTTTATATGTCCTGAGTATCTTTGTTGCAGACATTCTATATTGCAGTGCACACTGAAAACAGTATAGATATAATCTGCTGATATATATGCATGTCCTGAGCACCAGCTTGTTGCTATCAATATTGAATAGGCGCTTTTCTTATCCAGGCTATATTTCCTTGGATTTTAGGAGTTAACATTATTATTTTTTCTGTGAGTACTTTATTGATTTTGCATTATGGCATCCTACATGTATCTATTTTACCACCAAGGAAGCTGGATATATGCTTTATCTTTTGGACAATACTGATACTATTACATCTCGTTCACCTACCTGCTGTAGTTTTGATGGGGCATACTCTGTTCTATTTACAGATGTCCGATATATGAATATTCTTGTGTATCTATGCAATAGGTGAGACATTTCTCACTATTTTTTGATTTTTTCTTTTCTGGTATTTTTATTTTATATTTTTTTGGGTGTAGGGGTGTTTTTGGTACATTTTCTTATCTTTCTATCCCTAATTAGGGACTTTATAGGGACCCTAGGGCCAGTCGACGTGGAGTGGGGGCGCATACCGTTTCACATTAGAGCGCCTACCCCCACTGCAAGGTAGTTTTTTCCCATAGGGATTTTTTAGGACTGTTTCAGGTTTCCCTATTTAGGGATTCCTAGGGACGCTAGAGGGTAAGTCTACGTCGAGTGGGGGCACCTACCGCAGTAATTTAGGGTGCCTACCCCCACTGCTAGGTAGGATTGAGTGCAGTGATACCCTAGGACCTAACAGGTACATAACTTGTTGTGTGTTATTATTTTTGATAGTTTATGTTAAGAGAACTTTTTAACTGTTGTTAAATAAAAGTTATATTTTAGGGATCCTTGTGTTGTTTAGGTGTTCTGCATCACGGAATACATTCACCCTGGTGTTCGTATAGTTGTGGATGATGAGGATGAGGATACGGAGGAGGATAACACCAAACAGACCAAATCAGGAAGCGTATACCCATGTTTGGTTGTGAAGAGGTGCATGAGAATACACCTCCACAAAAAAGACAATGTATTTGAGGTTATATTTCAAAGTATAAATTCGGTGGTGTACAGGAGTCTTGCCCAATCCAGCCCTTGTTCATTTTTATAAGAGTCAGCTTGTCAGTATTTTCAGTTGATAGGCGGATGCGCTTATCTGTTATAATTCCACCAGCGGCACTAAAAACCCGCTCTGACAGAACGCTAGCAGCAGGGAAGGCCAGGACCTCCAAGGCGTAGAGAGCCAGTTCATGCCACGTGTCCAGCTTGGATACCCAATAATTAAAAGACACAGAGGAATCACAGAGGACGTTTGTACGATCAGCAAGGTACTCCCTCAGCATCTTCCCAAACATTGCACTTCTTGTGACAGCACCCGTTGCCTCCGTGCTGGCACGATGGGAGGGTCTGAGAAAACTGTCCCAGAACTTTGCCATTGTTCCCCTGCCTGAGCTGGATTGTACTTCTGTCTCTCTTGCTTAGACTCCTTGGTTGTACAACAAACTCTGACATCTGTTGCCAGTGTTCTCAGATGTTTTTTTTTACTAATTCCGCTACAAGGGCCCTCTGCTACTGCAACATTTTAGCACACCTGTCTGCCTCTGGAAGAAGAGATTAAAAGTTCTCCTTGCACCATTGGTCTAGAAGTGTCACCAACCAGTAATGAGTGTCACCAAAAATTTTAATAATGCCAGGGTCACAGGAAACTTTGGGATAGTTGAATGCTGACCTAGGCTTTTTCCTGCAGCCTAGGAAAATGAATGGAGCGGTTGATAGACATCTGACCTGCTGTTCCATTTTACAAAAAGGATAAAAGTTCCCAACTGTGGATAAAATTTCCCACTTATGCCAATTGGTGTAGGATCTAGCAGTCAGACACCTATTGAACAACAAGCTATCACTTATCCTGCTTTGTTGTACATTTTATAAAGGTTAATTTATCTACAGCCTTAGTAAAAATTAATCTCAAAATCAACTATATTGAATTCATCAGGGATTTTAAAATTCAGAATTTGGGAATGATAATTTGATGCATTTTTGTAATTGATATATTGTAGTTGTGAAATATTTCTAGAGTTTTCTTATATTGTAAAGGCTGAGTCACACATAACGATATCGTTAACGATATCGTTGCAACGTCACGCTTTTGGTGACGTAGCAACGATCCCGCTAACTACCTCGTTATGTGTGACAGCGACTAATGATCAGGCCCCTGCTGGGAGATCGTTGATCGTTGGGGAATGATCAGGACCATTTTTTGGTTGCTGATCACCCGCTGTCATGGTTGGATCGGCGTGTGTGACGCCGATCCAGCGATGTGTTCACTTGTAACCAGGGTAAATATCGGGTTACTAAGCGCAGGGCCGCGCTTAGTAACCCGATATTTACCCTGGTTACCATTGTAAAAGTAAAAAAAAAAACATACTCACATTCTGATGTCTGTCACGTCCCCCGGCGTCCACAGGGTTAAAACTGCTTTCGGTAGGAGCGCTGCGCACGCGCTGCTGCCGAGAGCTTCCCTGCACTGACTGTGTCAGCGCCGGCCGTAAAGCAGAGCACAGCGGTGACATCACCGCTGTTACTGCCGGCGCTGACACATTCAGTGCAGGGAAGCTCTCGGCAGCAGCGCGTGCTTTAGCAGCGCTCTTGCCGAAAGCAGTTTTAACCCTGTGGACGCCGGGGGACGTGACAGACATCAGAATGTGAGTATGTAGTGTTTTTGTTTTTTTTTTACTTTTACAATGGTAACCAGGGTAAATATCGGGTTACTAAGTGCGGCCCTGCACTTAGTAGCCCGATGTTTACCCTGGTTACCCGGGTGCTGCAGGGGGACTTCGGCATCGTTGAAGACAGTTTCAACGATGCCGAAGTCGTTCCCCTGATCGTTGGTCGCTGGAGAGAGCTGTCTGTGTGAAAGCTCCCCAGCGACCACACAACGACTTACCAACGATCACGGACAGGTCGTATCGCTGGTTGTGATCGTTGGTAAGTCGTTTAGTGTAACGGTACCTTAAGATCGAACTGTGAACCTTGATGTATTGTTAAGCTCACCTAGTGAGATAGATCCACAAAGCCACTGGTCAGGTTCCACACAGGAACCCCAGGCATCAGCACACCAGGCTGTCAGGCATGTGGTAAGATGAGATAACTGGCAATGCAAACAGCAGACAATCTGGTAATGAAGGAGGACAGAAGTAGGAACATGGTCAGTGATAAGAAGGCACACATGTCTAAGTAATGTGAACAGTCTCCTATAATAGTTCCAAATGATTGTAGCAGGGAGTGAGTATTACATACAAACTTCAATAATAGTTCAAGAAGCATTCGGCAAAGAATGAGTTAACCTACCAGAATGATGAAGAGTTCACAGAACCCTTGAGGAGATAACAGAAACCAAGGACTTTCTTAAAGTCAGAGACCAATGCAGACCTATAGGACACCATCCTGGTACAATGCTCGACCCAGGGTTGCATATAAATGGGCCTTAAAAGCCTAGGGAGATAATGTTCTGGAGGCACGCTTGGTCATTTGTAAAACCCGATGTGGAGCACAGCAGAGAGCAGCAGTCATTGCCGAGGGAGGTAGAGCCCTGCCAAGCTAAGACAGGTGTTTAACACCTATATGACTAATTGCAAGGTTCAAAAACCTGGTGTGAATTTTATCTAAGAAAAGCCCTTGACAAAGCCTGGTAAGGTGAATCGGACATCTAACAGATGTTTTACTTGATGTGCTGATTTTAACCATTTACGTGTGTGGAAGAAACTTATAATGAGAATTTGCACAGTATATTTTTTCTACTTTCTGCGAGTCCAACATAGCCTCTACATGTTATACAGCAAATAGGAATACATTTGTAGGGGTGTACTATATAACAAGGAACTACTAGAGCCACAAACAGAACAACTCACCTTTTTGGATTGAGGCAGCTTCCATAATAAAACAGAGCAAAGAAGTGTGCGCTTGCTTCCTAGCACCATTCTGGACCAGGAGTGAAAGAAGAATCTTTTGAAGACTAAACAGTAAATAGTGGCAAGAGAACTCAGCTGGGGCTGAAAGACTATAATCTCCGACAAGGAGTGGTGAGATGAATTCCGAATATGAAATTATGATAATACTTCACACACTATTACTATGGAATTTTGAACATCTCAAACTAACCCAATTCTTGTACTTTCTAACAATAGCTCCAAGCCCATTAGTAGCTGTGCTATATCTTGTGGATATGCTATAAATGTCCCAGATAGGAAAATCCATTTAAATTGGGATCACATTAACCCTATGTACTGCAAATTCTAATCATTTCATAAATGATATTTGAGATGTTAAATTATTTGAAATATTCAGTTTATGGAACAAAAGCTGACTATTCACATAATGATCGTTTCATTATTTTTTAAGAGTAAAGAAAAAGGGGCTCAAGTCCTTTTTGAAAGTGCATTTGAACAGCAAGGTGGCTTGTTGTTGTAGGGAAATAGAGAGAGAGAGAAAAAAAAAATCTATAAATCTTCAGCATAGCGAGTGTGAGCGAGCTGAGTGTGACCTGAGCGTAAGTGTGGACGGCGGTAAGTGTGACTTGTGATTCAGTGACTTTGGAATCAGGGAGTTTCCAAGGGAGGAATTGCTGTCTTTTTTTTTTTATTTTATTTTTTTTTTTTTGTAATACTTTGTATTTATTTTTAATTAACGTTTGTGTGGTGCAATCCCCATTAGGAAATGGGCTCCACTATTGTTAATGCCATCCAGTGCACATCTTGCCACATGTATGCAGTCCTTGATCAGCCGGTCGAGGGTGCATACTGCTGTGCGAGATGTGAGCACATTGTGCATTTGGAAGCCCAGATTCTGGATCTAAATGTGCAGCTGGCAACACTGAGATCCATAGACAATATGGAGAGGAGTCTTCTGCTCACTGAGCAGACGCTCAATGGGATAGATGAGGGGGGGATGGTAGGATGGAGCTGCAGGACAGTGAGGCAGTTAGCTGGGTGACAGATAGAAGGCGAGGTAGAGGGAAGAGTGCCAGGGAGGCTAGTCCTGATCTGGCACACCCCAATAAGTTTGCTAAGTTGGCAGATGATGGGGGTGCCAGTACAGAGGTAGCACTGCTGCAGCCAGGCATGTCCTCTGAAAGCCGGAGGAGTGACTGCTCCAGTAAGGAGGGAAATAGGAGAGCAGGGCAGGCCAGACAGGTGCTGGTAGTGGGGGACTCAATTATCAGGGGAACAGATAGGGTAATCTGTCACAAAGACAGGGATCGTCGGACTGTGTGCTGCCTACCTGGCGCTCGAGTCCGACACATCGCTGATCGGGTTGACAGGTTATTGGGAGGGGCTGGTGAGGACCCAGCAGTCATGGTGCACATTGGCACAAATGACAAAGTTAGAGGTAAGTGGAAGGTCCTTAAAGATGATTTCAGGGAATTAGGCTGCAAGCTGAAAGCAAGGACCTCCAACGTGGTATTTTCCGAAATACTGCCTGTACCATCTGCCACGCCAGAGAGGCAACGGGAGATTAGGGAGGTTAATAAGTGGCTCAAGAATTGGTGTAGGAAGGAGGGGTTTGGGTTCCTGCAGAACTGGGCCGGCTTCTCAGTTGGCTACAGGCTCTACGCTAGGGACGGGCTGCACCTCAATGGGGAAGGTGCAGCTGTGCTGGGGGAGAAAATGGCTAGAAGGTTGGAGGAGTGTTTAAACTAGGGATTGGGGGGGGGTATTCATTTTATAGGAGGGGAAGATAGTGCAGATAGAGACCTGGGCACAAATAAGGAAGTTGGGGGTGGCGGTGGCATGGGGGGTGGGGTTAGAACAGTTAGTAATTTAAGAAAGAATAGAGGTACAGAGAGGAACATAAAGTGCATGTATACTAATGCCAGAAGCCTCGCCAACAAAATAGACGAATTAGAATTAATGTTGTTGGAGCATAATTATGAGATGGTGGGGATATCTGAAACATGGCTGGATGAGAGCCATGACTGGGCTGTTAACTTGCAGGGCTATAGCCTTTTCAGAAATGACCATACAGATAAGCGAGGGGGTGGGGTGTGTCTGTATGTAAAATCGACCTTAAAACCCATCCTGCATGATAATATAGGTGAATCTAATGAAAATGTAGAGTCCCTGTGGGTGGAGATAAGGGGAGGGGGAAAAAATAATAAATTACTGATAGGGGTTTGTTATAAATCTCCAAAAATAATGGAAGCAATGGAGAATATCCTCGTAAAGCAAATAGATGAAGCTGTGACTCAAGGAGAAGTCATTATTATGGGGGACTTCAACTACCCTGAAATAGATTGGGGAACAGAAACCTGCAGTTCCAGTAAAGGTAATCGGTTTTTGACAACTATGAGAGACAATTACCTTTCACAACTGGTTCAGGACCCAACAAGGAGGGGGGCACTGCTAGACCTAATATTAACCAACAGGCCAGACCGCATATCAAATATAAGGGTTGGGGGTCACTTGGGGAATAGTGATCACAAAATAATAAGTTTTCATGTCTCCTTTAATAAGATGTGTAGTAGAGGGGTGACAAGGACACTAAACTTCAGGAGGGCAAATTTCCAACGGATGAGAGAGGATCTTGGTGCAATTAACTGGGACGATATGCTGAGGCATAAAAATACACAAAGAAAATGGGAGACGTTTATTAGCATCATGGATAGGACCTGTGCACAGTATATACCGTATGGGAATAAACATACTAGAAATAGGAGGAAACCAATATGGCTAAATAGAGCTGTAAGGGGCGCAATAAGGGACAAAAAGAAAGCATTTAGAGAATTAAAGGAAGTAGGTAGTGAGGAGGCATTAAATAAATACAGAAAATTAAATAAATTCTGTAAAAAGCAAATCAAGGCAGCAAAGATTGAGACAGAGAGACTCATTGCCAGAGAGAGCAAAAATAATCCCAAAATATTCTTTAACTACATAAATAGTAAGAAACTAAAAAATGATAGTGTTGGCCCCCTTAAAAATAGTCTGGGTGAAATGGTGGATGAGGATGAGGAAAAAGCCAATCTGCTAAATGACTTTTTTTCATCAGTATTTACAAAAGAAAATCCCATGGCAGCCAATATGACTAGTGATAAAAATTCCCAATTAAGTGACACCTGCTTAACCCAGCAAGAAGTACGGCGGCGTCTAAAAATCACTAAAATTGACAAATCTCCGGGCCCGGATGGGATACACCCCCGAGTACTGCAGGAATTAAGTACAGTCATTGATAGACCATTATTTTTAATCTTTAAAGAGTCCATAATAACAGGGTCTGTACCACAGGACTGGCGTATAGCAAATGTGGTGCCAATATTCAAAAAGGGGACAAAAACTGAACTCGGAAATTATAGGCCAGTAAGTTTAACCTCTACTGTGGGTAAAATCCTGGAGGGCATTCTAAGGGATGCTATACTGGAGTATCTGAAGAGGAATAACCTCATGACCCAGTATCAGCACGGGTTTACTAGGGACCGTTCATGTCAGACTAATTTGATCAGCTTCTATGAAGAGGTAAGTTCCGGACTGGACCAAGGGAGCCCAGTGGATGTAGTGTATATGGACTTTTCAAAAGCTTTTGATACGGTGCCACACAAAAGGTTGTTACATAAAATGAGAATAATGGGGATAGGGGAAAATATGTGTAAGTGGATTGAGAGCTGGCTCAGGGATAGGAAACAAAGGGTGGTTATTAATGGAGCACATTCGGACTGGATCGCGGTTAGCAGTGGGGTACCACAGGGGTCAGTATTAGGCCCTCTTCTTTTTAACATATTTATTAATGACCTTGTAGGGGGCATTCAGAGTAGAATTTCAATATTTGCAGATGACACTAAACTCTGCAGGGTAATCAATACAGAGGTGGACAATTTTATATTACAGGATGATTTATGTAAACTAGAAGCTTGGGCTGATAAATGGCAAATGAGCTTTAATGGGGATAAATGTAAGGTCATGCACTTGGGTAGAAGTAATAAGATGTATAACTATGTGCTTAATTCTAAAACTCTGGGCAAAACCGTCAATAAAAAAGACCTGGGTGTATGGGTGGATGACAAACTCAGATTCAGTGGCCAGTGTCAGGCAGCTGCTACAAAGGCAAATAAAATAATGGGATGCATTAAAAGAGGAATAGATGCTCATGAGGAGAACATAATTTTACCTCTATACAAGTCACTAGTTCGACCACACTTAGAATACTGTGCACAGTTCTGGTCTCCGGTGTATAAGAAAGACGTAGCTGAACTGGTGCGGGTGTAGAGAAGAGCGACCAAGGTTATTAGAGGACTGGGGGTCTGCAATACCAAGATAGGTTATTACACTTGGGGCTATTTAGTTTGGAAAAACGAAGGCTAAGGGGTGATCTTATGTTAATGTATAAATATATGAGGGGACAGTACAAAGACCTTTCTGATGATCTTTTTAATCATAGACCGGTGACAGGGACAAGGGGGCATCCTCTACGTCTGGAGGGAAAAAGGTTTAAGCATAATAACAGACGCGGATTCTTTACTGTAAGAGCAGTGAGACTATGGAACTCTCTGCCGTATGATGTTGTAATGAGTGATTCATTACTTAAATTTAAGAGGGGACTGGATACCTTTCTGGAAAAGTATAATGTTACAGGGTATATACAGTATATTAGATTCTTTGATAGGGCGTTGATCCAGGGAACTAGTCTGATTGCTGTATGTGGGGTCGGGAAGGAATTTTTTTCCCCATGGTGGAGCTTACTCTTACCACATGGGTTTTTTTTGCCTTCCCCTGGATCAACATGTTAGGGCATGTTAAGCTATGGGTTGAACTAGATAGACTTAAAGTCTTCCTTCAACCTTAATAACTATGTTACTATGTTACTATGTAGGATTCTGTGAAAACAAGAACTCAGTAGGGAAATATTAAGCCAGCAGGATTCTCTAGAGAATGTTGATCTTACTATACATTTATTTTTGGTATGGAATTTTTTTTCTTCCTAACTGCTTTGATATGATTCAGTCACAAGTCGTTCCCATTTAGCCACAGAGTGCTACTGTTTACATATCTGACAAACATTCTGCTCGTGCCAAGTGGACTTATTTCCACAAGAGCACCACATTTACTGCAGTACATCTCTCAACCTCAAGAAATATTTTTAATGAGACAGAAATACATTTCAAAATCTTTTATGAATAATTCAAGAAATCCCTTCCTTGAGTGTTTCAGTCTTTTCATTCCTTATCTATAATGTCTTCTTTCTGAGAACCCAGCAGGCATGGTCATAAGGTCAACCAGAACAAAGTTTCACTGCATCTTGTCATTTCCTGAGATTATATCATGATTAGCTTGTCTGACAAAATATTATTTTACATTGGTGCTACATTTTTCGGTCTACATATTTTGTATTTTGGGTTGCAATCCACAATCCCTGGTATGGGATAGTCATTCCTTTATGCTAATCTTTCTAATGTCCTTTGATGTCATATATTCAATAAATCACACATTATCTTATAACTAAAGATGATTGAATCCATTAAATGCGAATTGACTTTGTGTCGAATTTCATAAAATAAGCAGGTACTGGAAAAGAATTTACAATTAGATTCACACAAATTGACAAAAAAAGGGTCTGGTCCCTTTCTACACCTTGCCGGAGATTGCATCAGATGGAGCCTTCTCATAATCTCATGTGCAGCTGCCCAGCTTCCACATCATTTCTTGCAGCTATCACATCACATAATATAGTGCAATCAGTCAATACTGGCTATCAGAGCTTAGGAAGGGGATGGTGTAGTTATTTTAGGGTGTTACAGGCTATAAAAAGATCATCAGAGTGTAAAGCTTGTCATTAGAGACAGAGAAATAAAGGATTTAAATAGGAGAGGTGGAAGCATCAGTGGACTTAGGCTAAGTTTATACTGGATGTTTTTGCTGCTTTTTTAATGATAATTTTCATCTGTTTTTGACAGTACCAGCAAAGCCTCTGAAATTTCAGAAATGTCACGCACGCCCATTGTTTTTTTTTGTCATCAGTATTTTGCGCTTTGCATGTTTTTTTGGACACAGAGCATGTCACTTCTTTCAGCATTTTTTTTCACATTTTTCACCCATTGAAAGCAATGGGTAATGATTAGTTTTGAGCGATACCTTCCGATATCGGAAAGTATCGGTATCGGAAAGTATCGGCCAATACCGGCAAAATATCGGATCTAATCCGATACCGATACCCGATACCAATACAAGTCAATGGGACGAAAATATCGGAATTAAAATAAACCCTTTCTTTCCTTGTAGGTTCATTCTACATGAAGGAAAACAACTAAGAATAATGTAGGATGTATTGGGGGAGGTGGCGGAGACATTAAAGGCATAGAGGTTTAGCCCAATCAAATAGAATAGCAGGAATTTTAATTTTTTTTTTAAGATGTTCGGAGTTACAAAGATATTGACTATGTTAAGATTTTTTTTATTTTGTCAGATATTGATGTTTCACTACTTCCACGCCCTTCACCCTCTTTTTTACTTCTCCCACACTTTCTTCTTCATCATCATCAGCATCTTTGACATCAAGTTCTTCTTCACCTTATTCATCTTCTTCTTCATCTTCTACCTATAATTTTTTTTTTGTTACATTGTTCATATTCTTTTTATTTAACTATTATTCTTCTTCATATTCAACTTCTTCATCATATTCTTATTTGTGACAGGCATTCCCGTAGTTGTTATCTATAAAAGTTTGAAGATTACAACTTCCGTTCTGCCTGTCACAAAACAGTTAGATTTGTCCGCGTTCAGTTTGGCCTGCAGCATCAGGCTTTATCCAGGGGCACCACGAGGAGGAACGGACTCACCCCCATACACTGCTTAGTCTTCTTCTGCTTATAATTTAGATAATATCTTTTGCTCTGATATTTAGTGTTATGCTTAATGTTCTTCTGCTCTTTGTTCTGCAGCCTCTTGTTCTTCTGCTTCTCGGTCTCCCATGTCGTCGTCGTCTCCAGGGTCGTCGTCATCTCAGTGGTTGTCATCTCTGGTGTCGTCGTCATCTTAGGGGTGGTCTTCTGGGTCATCGTCTTTAGGGTCTTGAACTTGGAAATGTAGCAGAAGGTACAAGAAGGCTGAGAAAATGCAGAGAAACAGCTGATGGAACTGGAACTCGGATGGCTACCCGAAGGTCCAAGAGCCAATGGAACTACCGAGGACCAGCTGACGTTACTGGAACCCGGTTACTAAGCAGGAGGTACCCGTGCCTGAAAGCACTACCAAGGACCACCTGACGTTGGCGGAACTCGGATACCCAGAGGGAGGCACCTAAGCCAAAGGCTCTGCCCGGAACCAGCTGACGGTACTGGAACCAGGATGGGGACCTATTCAAGCTCGTCTTCTTAGAGCCCCAACTAGTGGGGTTGGAGCAAAGGGTCAGCAGGGGGAGCAGAGTGTAGGCCGAAGCCTGCACTGGAGGCATTTGGAGGTCTGTTGTGTCTGCGTGGCATTTGCAGGACACGATGCCGGCTACACAGCAGGGGAACAGCTGGCGTTACTGAACCCCACTGACACATAGGCGGGTGTTTTTCTCTGTGCAGCCAGCACTTCCGAGCACCAACTGACGGTGTTAGAGCCCAGGGACAGCAGGAGGAGAGGAAGCAGAGTGTGGGCCGAAGCCTGCACTGGCGGCAGCTTTGTGTCTGCATGGCGTTTGCAGGACACGATGCCAGCTACACAGCAGGGGAACAGCTGGCATTACTGAACCCCACTGACACATTGGCTGGTGTTTTTCTCTGTGCAGCTAGCACGTTCGGGCGCCAACTGGCGGTGTTAGAGCCCAGGGTCAGCAGGAGGAGAGGGAGCAGAGTGTAGGCCGAAGCCTAATTGAACCAATTTTAAAGGTAACCTTTAACCCCCCCTCAGGTGTAATGCTGCACAAGTCAAAGGTTGCTCTTTAAGTTTTGAATCTTGCAGACGCTGAATGAAACACGTATAACATATAGCCCCTTATACAGTCAAACTGTCTTGGAGGCGTGACTTTCCTTCTTAATGAGACGCAGCACAGCTGTCAAAAATCCCACCTTGGTGCTGGGCGCAGCCTCCTGAGCGTCGTTATTAGCTGTACAGGAGTCTGCGCTGTCGTGTTATCCCTTGGCCATGCGCTGTTAGCGCTGCCCGTCTTCTGACATCATTTCATGTCGGCCGGTGCGGTTCGCGCTGACCATGAATCCCAGCCCTGCAGTGTCTTTTCCTTAATTCACACTGTGGGGCTGGGAATCATGGCCTTGCGCAGTAAATATGTTCGCCTCTCACTCGTGTCCTTACACCTGCTACAGACTGTGCGGCGTCAGCTGATCCCTTATCGCATGCCACGGCCATGAAGCCGTACAGTCTGAAGAAGGCGGAAGGAGATGAGTGACAGGTGAAGATATGCACTGCTCATGCCCGTCAATCACACCCTCGCAGTCAAAATAAATAAGACACCGAGGGGCGTTGTGTCGGGCAGGGCGGCCGCAGAGGCGCAGCCAGCCAACCAATGATGTCAGAAGACGGGCAGCGCTACCAAGGGGGTTGCAGCGTGTCATTACAAAGGAAAGTCACACCTCAGGGACGGTTTAATGGTCTCAGGAGACACATTTTAGACGTGTTGCGTTCGGCGTGTGCAAGGAGAGTAACTTAATGAGCCACCTTGTACAAATGCAGCATTACTGCTGTACAAGGTGGCTGTTACACATACAAACACCTGGGGGGGCAGGTTCCTTTCAAGTTCAGTTCTTGTGTCTGCGTGGCGTTTGCAGGACACGATGCCGGCTACACAGCAGGCGTTGCTGAACCCCACTGACACATTGGCGAGGTGTTTGGCTCTGTGCAGCCAGCACTGCCGGGCGCCAACTGGCGGTGTTAGAGCCCAGGGTCAGCAGGAGGAGCAGAGGGAGCAGAGTGTATGCCGAAGCCTGCACTGGAGGCAGTTTTAGGTCTGTTGTGTCTGCGTGGCATTTGCAGGACGCGATGCCGGCTACACAGCAGGGGAACAGCTGGCGTTGCTGAACCCCACTGACACATTGGCGAGGTGTTTGGCTCTGTGCAGCCAGCACTTCCGGGCGCCAACTGGCGGTGTTAGAGCCCAGGGTCAGCAGGAGGAGCAGAGGGAGCAGAGTGTAGGCCGAAGCCTGCACTGGAGGCAGTTTTAGGTCTGTTGTGTCTGCGTGGCATTTGCAGGACACGATGCCGGCTACACAGCAGGGGAACAGCTGGCGTTGCTGAACCCCACTGACACATTGGCGAGGTGTTTGGCTCTGTGCAGCCAGCACTTCCGGGTGCCAACTGGCGGTGTTAGAGCCCGGGGTCAGCAGGAGGAGCAGAGTGTAGGCCGAAGCCTGCACTGGAGAAAGTTGAAAGGGAACCTTTAACCCCTTCATGACCCAGCCTATTTTGACCTTAATGACCTGGCCGTTTTTTTAAATTCTGACCAGTGTCCCTTTATGAGGTAATAACTCAGGAACGCTTCAACGGATCCTAGCGGTTCTGAGACTGTTTTTTCGTGACATATTGGGCTTCACGTTAGTGGTAAATTTAGGTCGATAAATTTTGCGTTTATTTGTGAAAAAAAATGGACATTTGGCGAAAATTTTGAAAATTTTGCAATTTTCAAATTTTGAATTTTTATTCTGTTAAATGAGAGAGTTATGTGACACAAAATAGTTAATAAATAACATTTCCCACATGTCTACTTTACATCAGCACAATTTTGTAACCAAATTTTTTTTTTCCTAGTAAGATATAAGGGTTAAAATTTGACCAGCGATTTCTCATTTTTACAACGAAGGTTACAAAACCATATTTTTTAAGGGACCACCTCAAAATTTGAAGTCAGTTTGAGGGGTCTATATGGCTGAAAATACCCAAAAGTGACACCATTCTAAAAACTGCACCCCTCAAGGTGCTCAAAACCACATTCAAGAAGTTTATTAACCCTTCAGGTGCTTCACAGCAGCAGAAGCAACATGGAAGGAAAAAATGAACATTTAACTTTTAAGTCACAAAAATCATGTTTTAGCAACAATTTTTTTATTTTCCCAAGGGTAAAAAGAGAAACTGGACCCCAAAAGTTATTGTACAATTTGTCCTGAGTACGTTGATACCCCATATGTTGGGGGGAACCACTGTTTGGGCGCACGACAGGGCACGGAAGGGAAGGAGCGCCATTTGACTTTTTCAATGAAAAATTGGCTCCAATCTTTAGCGTACACCATGTCGCATTTGGAGAGCCCCTGTGTGCCTAAACATTGGAGCTCCCCCACAAGTGACCCCATTTTGGAAACTAGACCCCCCAAGGAGCTTACCTAGATGCTTAGTGAGCACTTTGAACCCCCAGGTGCTTCACAAATTGATCCTTAAAAAGAAAAAGTACTTTTTTCTTCACAAAAAAATTCTTTTAGCCTCAATTTTTTCATTTTTACATGGGCAACAGGATGAAATGGATCCTAAAAATTGTTGGGCAATTTCTCCTGAGTACACCTATGCCTCATATGTGGTCACAAACCACTGTTTGTGCACACGGCAAGGCTCGGAAAGGAAGGAGCACCATTTGACTTTTGAATGAAAAATTAGCTCCAATCGTTAGCGGACACCATGTCGCGTTTGGAGAGCCCCTGTGTGCATTGGAGCATTGGAGCTCCCCCACAAATGACCCCATTTTGGAAACTAGACCCCACAAGGAACTTATGTAGATGCATAGTGAGCACTTTGAACCCCAAGGTGCTTCACAAATTGATCTGTAAAAATGAAAAAGTACTTTTTTTTTTCACAAAAAAATTCTTTTAGCCTCAATTTGTTCATTTTCACATGGGCAACAGGATAAAATGGATCCTAAAATTTATTGGGCAATTTCTCCTGAGTACACTGATAGCTCACATGTGGGGGTAAACCACTGTTTGGGCACACGGCAGGGCTTGGAAGGGAAGGAGCGCCATTTGACTTTTTGAATGAAAAATTAGCTCCAATCGTTAGCGGACACCATGTCGCGTTTGGAGACTTGTGACCCCATTTTGGAAACTAGACCTCCCATGGAACTAATATAGATATGCGGTGACCACTTTAAACCCCCAAGTGCTTCACAAAAGTTTATAACGCAGAGCCGTGAAAATAAAAAATAATTTTTATTTCCTCAAAAATTATTTTTTAGCCCGCAATTTTTTATTTTCACAAAAGTAACAGTAGAAATTGGACCCCAAAAGTTGTTGTGCAGTTTGTCCTGAGTACACTGATACCCCATATGTGGGGGTAAACCACTGTTTGGGCACACGTCAGGGCTCGGAAGGGAAGTAGTGACTTTTGAAATGCAGACTTTGATGGAATGGTCTGGGGGCATCATGTTGCGTTTGCAGAGCCCCTGATGTGCCTAAACAGTAGAAACCCCCCACAAGTGACCCCCTTTTGGAAACTAGACCCCCCAAGGAACTTATCTAGATATGTGGTGAGCACTTTGAACCCCCAAGTAATTCACAGAAGTTTACCATGCAGAGCTGTGAAAATAAAAAAAATATTTTTCTTTCCTCAAAAATGATGTTTTAGCAAGCATTTTTTTATTTTCAAAAGGGTAGGAGGAGAAATTGGACCCCAATAGTTGTTGCCCAGCTTGTTCTGAGTACGCTGATACCCCATATGTGTGGGTAAACCACTGTTTGTGCACACGTCGGGGCTCGGAAGGGAAGTAGTGACTTTTGAAATGCAGACTTTGATGTAATGGTCTGCGGGCGTCACGTTGCGTTTGCAGAGCCCCTGATGTGCCTAAACAGTAGAAACCCCCCACACGTGACCCCATTTTGGAAACTAGACCCCCCAAGGAACTTATCTAGATATGTGGTGAGCACTTTGAACTCCCAAGTGTTTCATAGAAGTTTACAACGCAGAGCTGTGAAAATAAAAAATCATTATTCTTTCCTCAAAAATGATGTTTTAGCAAGCAATTTTTTATTTTCACAAGGGTAGCAGGAGAAATTGGACCCCAATAATTGTTGCCCAGTTTGTCCTCAGCAGGCTGTTACCTTATATGTGGGGGTAAACCACTATTTTGGGCGCACGTTGGTGCTCGGAAGGGAGGGAGCACCATTTGACTTTTTGAATACAAGATTGACTGGAATCAATGGTGGCGCCATGTTGCGTTTGGAGACCCCTGATGTGCCTAAACAGTGGAAACCCCTCAATTCTAACTCCAACACTAACCCCAACAAACCCCTAACCCCAACTCTAGCCATAACCCTAATCACAACCCTAACCCCAACACACCCCTAACCACAACCCCAACCCACCCCTATCCCTAATCCCAACCCTAACCCAACCCTATCCCCAACACACCCCTGACCCTAACCATAACCCTAACCACAGCCTAATCTTAACCCTATTTCCAACCCTAGCCCTAATTCTAACCCTAACTCTAATTCCAACCCTAACCCTAAGGCTATGTGCCCACGTTGCGGATTCGTGTGAGATTTTTCCCCACCATTTTTGAAAAATCCGCAGGAAAAAGGCACTATGTTTTACCTGCGGATTTACCGCGGATTTCCAGTGTTTTTTGTACGGATTTCACATGCGGATTCCTATTGAGGAACAGGTGTAAAATGCTGCGGAATCCGCACAAAGAATTGACATGCTGCGGAAAATACAGCACAACGTTTCTGCGCGGTATTTTTCGCACCATGGGCACAGCGGATTGGGTTTACCATAGGTTTACATGGTACTGTAAACCTGATGGGAAACTGCTACGAATCCGCAGCAGCCAATCCGCTGCGGATCCGCAGCCAAATCCGCACCGTGTGCACATAGCCTAATTCTAACCCTAACCCTAGTTCTAGCCCTAACCCTAACCCTAGCCCTAACCCTAGCCCTAAACCTAACCCTAACCCTAGCCCTAGCCCTAACCCTAGCCCTAACCCTAATCCTAGCCCTAGTGTAAAAAAAAAAAAAAAAATATTTTAATTATTGTCCCTACCTTTGGGGGTGATAAAGGGGGGGTTTATTTATTATTTTTTTATTTTGATCGCTGTGATAGGTTCTATCACAGTGATCAAAATGTACCTGTAACGAATCTGCCGGCCGGCAGATTCGGCGGGTGCACTGCGCATGCGCCCGCCATTTTGGAAGATGGCGGCACCCATGGAGCATACAGACGGACACCGGGAGGGACACCGGAGGTCGGTAAGTATGAGGGGGGGTTTGGGCAGCGGGGGAAGGGATCGGACTGCGGGGGGAGCGGACAGGAGGATGGAGGGGAGCGGAGGACAGCAATTACAGGATGGAGGACCATGGGGACAAGATCGGTGGCGGTGGAGGGGGGCAGATCGCGATCTCCAGCCATGGCTGATGCTATTGCAGCATCAGCCATGGCTGGATTGTAGTATTTCACCAATTTTCATTGGTGAAATATTACTATCGCTCTGATTGAAAGTGAAAGTGAAACGTCACTTTCAACAGCCAATCAGAGCGATCGTAGCCACGGGGGGGCGAAGCCACCCCCCCTGGGCTCAAGTACCACTCCCCTTGTCCCTGCAGGTCGGATGAAATTACAGTTAACACTTTCACCCAGGCCCGTAGTGTGATTAAATCAGAAGACACTGCGAGGCGGGATCTCGGCCAGCGCGGCTGCACAGGCGCAGCCAGCCTGACACCAAATGATGTCATAAGATGGGCAGCGCTAAGTGTGCCTGGCCAAGGGATAACATAACAGCGCAGGCTCCGGGACAGAATCAAACAACGCTGAGGAGGCGGCGCACGGCGCCAAGGGGGTAGGAATGACGGCTGTGCTGCGTCACATTACAAAGGAAAGTCCCACCTCCGGGACGGTTTAACGGTGTGAGGGGACACATTTCATAAGTGTGTAGTTCAGCCTTTGAAAGGAGCATAATTAAAAGAGCCACCTTTTCCTTCTGCAGCATTACTGCTGCACAAGGTGGCTCTTTCAGTAACAAACGCCTGGGGGGGTGGGAGTGGGCAGGTTACCTTAAGTTTTAGTTGTGCCAGGGTGGCGGTCGCATGACACGTTGCCGGATACACAGCAGGGGAGCAGCTGACGTTACTGAACCCCACTAACACATTGGCGAGGTGTTTGGCTCTGTGCAAACAGCACTTCTGGGCAGCAACCAGCAGTGTTGGAGCCCAGGGACAGCAGGAGGATCAGATAGGAGGTATTGCAGCACACACAGCAGGGGAGCAGCTGACGTTACTGAACCCCAATAACAGAGGAGCGACTGTTGACTGTGCGGACAGCACTTCCAGGCACCAACTAGCGGTGTTGGAGCCCAGGGACAGCAGGAGGATCAGATAGGAGGTATTGCAGCACACACAGCAGGGGAGCAGCTGATGTTATTAAACCCCAATAACAGAGGAGCGACTGTTGACTGTGCGGACAGCACTTCCAGGCACAAACTAGCGGTGTTGGAGCCCAGGGACAGCAGGAGGATCAGATAGGAGGTATTGCAGCACACACACAGCAGGGGAGAAGCTGACGTTACTGAACCCCAATAACAGAGGAGCGACTGTTGACTGTGCGGACAGCACTTCCAGGCACCAACTAGCGGTGTTGGAGCCCAGGGACAGCAGGAGGATCAGATAGGAGGTATTGCAGCACACACAGCATGGGAGCAGCTGACGTTACTGAACCCCAATAACAGAGGAGCCACTGTTGACTGTGCGGACAGCACTTCCAGGCACCAACTAGCGGTGTTAGAGCCCAGGGACAGCAGGAGGAGCAGAGGAACACCGTTTAGGCCGAAGCCTGATTGGATCAAGTCGATAGGGAACCTTTAACCCCCCAAAAGGCGTTTGTAGCTGAAAGAGCCAGCTTTTGCATCACAAAGGATGCCAAAGGAAAAGGTGGATCTTTTCATTATGCTCCTTGCAAACACAGAACTAAACACTTCCCTTGGCCAGGCACACTTAGCGCTGCCCATCTTCTGACGTAATTTGGTGTCAGGCTGGCTGCGCCTGTGCAGCCGCGCTGGTCCAGATCCCGCCTCGCAGTGTCGTCTAATGTAATCCCACCATGGGCCTGGGATTCGTGGCCATGCGCAGTGCATATCCTCGCCTCTCACTCCCCTCCCTCCGGCTTCTTCAGACTGTGCGGTGTCACGGCCGTGGCATGCTATTAGAGATCAGCTGACGGCGCACAGTCTGAAGAAGGCGGAGGGAGATGAGTGACAGCAGCCTGAGGTGGATATGCACTGCGCATGCCCATGGATCCCAGGCCCGCAGTGCGATTAAATCAGAAGACACTGCGAGGCGGGATCTCGGCCAGCGCGGCCGCACAGGCGCAGCCAGCCTGACACCAAATGATGTCAGAAGACGGGCACCGCAAAGTGTGCCTGGCCAAAGGATAACATAACAGCGCTGGCTCCGGGACAGAATTAAACAACGCGGAGGAGACGGCGCACGGCGCTAAGGGGGTAGGAATGAAGGCTGTGCTGCGTCACATTACAAAGGAAAGTCCCACCTCCGGGATGGTTTTACGGTATCAGTGGACACACTTTAAAAGTGTTAAGTTCTGCGTGTGCAAGGAGCTAAACAAAAATAGTTACCTTTTCCTTGTGCAGCATTACTGCTGCACAAGGTGGCTATTTCAGTAACAAACGCCTGGGGGGGCACAGGTTCCCTTACATTTCAGTTGTTGTGTCAGCGTGGCGGTCGCAGGACACATTGCCGGCTACACAGCTGGGGATCAGCTGACGTTACTGACACCCAATAACACTGGGTCGTATGTGTTGACTGTGCAGACGGCACTTCAGAGCCTCAACTGGCGGTGTCGGAGCCCAGGAATTACAGTTCAGGTGGTAGAAAGATGAACACAACAGGAGACCTGGATACTGTAGACAGTCACCCAATTATTTAATCAGGAAGAGGAGTGGCAAATTCCTGCGAGATCCAGGCCTGGTTCATTTTCAGGAAAGTAAGCCGGTCAACGTTATCGGAGGATAGTCGCATGCGACGGTCTGTTAGTACACCACCTGCAGCACTAAAGACGCGTTCCGATAATACACTAGCCGCAGGGCAAGCCAGCACCTCCAATGCATACTGGCTTAGCTCTGGCCATGTATCCAGCTTAGAGACCCAAAACTTGAAAGGGGAAGAGCCGTCTGGGAGTACAGCAAGAGGGCAAGACATGTCGTCTGTCACCATCTGACGGAACCGTTGCCTCCTGCTGACTGGAGCCGTCTGTGATGGTGTAGACATTTGTGGCGGGCACAAAAAACTGTGCCACAGTTGGGCCATACTGGTCTTGCCTTGGGCAGAGGCACTGCTTCTGCTACCTCTTTGTGCAGAGCCTCCTCCACTGCCTGGACGCACTGAGCTGCTTTGTAAAGCACTAGCAGCACTTCTCTCAGTTGGACTGGAGAAGATGATGGAATTCACCAATGTGTCTTGCTACTCCCGCATTTTATGCTCCCTGTTCAACGGTGTGATGAGGCTTTGTACGTTGTCTCGGTAGCGAGGATCGAGGAGGGTGAACACCCAATAATCAGACATGTTGAGAATGTGGGCGATGCGGCGGTCGTTTCTCAGGCACTGCAACATGTAATCAACCATATTCTGCAGACTGCCAACTGGCCAACAAACGCTGTCCCCTGCTTGAGGCGTGATCTCTGCTCGTCATCACCCCACCCTCGCTGTACACACTGACTACTGGACAATTGTGTTACTCCCTCCTCTGGAACGATGTCTTCCTCCTCCATTGACTCCTCCTCATCCTCCTCACAAAGTGTCCCCTGCCTACGCGTTTGTGAGGAACCACGTGGCGCTGACTGTCCAGAAGATGATGGAAATGGTGAATTCTCATCCTCCACCTCTTCCACAACATCATCCCTTAGCGCTTGCAGTGATTTTTCAAGCAGGCAGATAAGGGGGACAGTCATGCTGACTAGTGCATCATCTGCACTCGCCATCCGCGTGGAATAATCGAAGGGACGCAAAACCTGGCAGACGTCCTTTATAGTGGCCCACTCTGTGGTTGTGAAGTACGAACGGCGCGGAGTGCGACTTCTTTGCGCCTGATGCAGCTGGTACTCCATTACTGCTTGCTGCTGCTCACACAACCGCTTCAACATATGTAACGTGGAGTTCCACCTGGTAGGTAGGTCACATATGATGCGATGTTCCGGAAGGCGGAATCGGCGCTGCAGAGCCGCAATGCGCGATTTTGCCGTGCTGGAATGCCGCAAGTGAGCACACTCTAGGCGGACCTTGTGCAGCAGTGCATCAAGATTCGGATAGTCCCTCAAAAAACTCTGCACGACCAAGTTGAGCACATGTGCCAGACATGGGATGTGAGTGAGGTTGCCGAGGCCCAGAGCTGCCACCAGATTTTGGCCATTATCACACACTACCATGCCTGGCTGGAGATTCGCTGCCACAAACCACACATCGCTCTCCTGCTTGATGGCATTCCAGACCTCCTGTGCTGTGTGGCTTCGATTCCCCAAAGAAATTAATTTCAAGATGGCCTGTTGACGTTTGGCCACGGCTGTGCTCATGTCGGTCGTAACAGGTAAACGTTCACGGGTCCATGTGGAGGTGGACTGTGACGGCTCCTGCAGCGATGATTCTGAGGAACTTGTGTAAGAGGAGGAGTCAATGCATACAGACTGGATTCCTGCAATCCTTGGAGTGGGCAGGACACGTCCTGCTCCACTCGCACGATCGGTACCCGGCTCAACAACATTAACCCAATGGGCAGTGAGGGAGATGGTATCGCCCCTGTCCATGGTGACTGGTCCACGCATCGGTGGTGAGGTGGACCTTGCTACTGACGGTGTTCAGTAGCGCGTGTTTTATGTGTCCCTCCACATGCTTGTGCAGGGCAGGGACGGCTTACCTGCTGAAATAAAAGCGGCTGGGCACATTGTACTGTGGGACTGCCAATGACATCAAGTCACGGAAGCTGTCAGTCTCCACCAGCCTGAATGACAGCATTTCCAGTGACTGAAGTTTGGCAATGCCTGCAGTCAGAGCCTGTGCTCGTGGGTGGTTTGCCGAGAAAGGCCGCCTTTTCTCCCATGCCTGTACTACCGATGGCTGTAGACTGGGCTGGGAGTGTGAGGATGACGGAACGTGGTGCTGCAGGTGGAATTACAGTGGGTCTCTGGACAACAGTGCCAGAGGTTCTTCCATGGCGATCCTGGGAGGAAGCCGAACCAGCTGTGTGGGAGCTGGAGGAAGAGGCAACACGAGCTGAAGAGGTGGTAGCTGCCGCTGTTGGTTGGCCTAGGTCTTCAGTGTGTTTTTGTAACTATGCCGCGTGCCTGGTCCGCACATGTTTCCACATGTTGGAGGTATTGAGGTTGCTGACATTTTTCCCTCTTTTGATTTTATGATGACACACCTTGCATTTGACAAAGCAAATGTCATCTGAAACTGTGTCAAAAAAGGACCAGGCACTGCAAGTCTTGGGAGCGCCCTTTTTGGCTTTTGGAAGAGACATGCTCCTAACGGGTGCCAAAGTGGAGGCTACAGGATCCGCAGTCTTCCCCCTCCCTCTCCCTCTTTGGCCCGTTTGGGGAATCTCTTCCTCAGAGCTGCTCCCACTACCTTCCTGTCCCTCATGCCACGATGGGTCAAGGACCTCATCATCTACACTACCCTCTGCCACCAACTGCTCCTCCTGGGTAGTCTCAGCAGCACAGCACGCACCAGAAAGTGGCACCTGAGTGTCATCAGCGGATGCGTTCTGCGGTGTGGTGACCGGAGGCACTGGCCCACCTGCCTCTTCAGACTCAGAGAGAAAAAGCTGTTGGGCATCACTGCACACTGCCTCTTCTTCCATTTCTCCAATGCTGCTTGGCTGGCCCCCTGTTTCCAAGCCAAGAGATTCAGAGAACAGAAGTAGAGACGGCTCCTGTCCTGGGCTCTCTGTCTGCCTGGGCAATTTGGCAGGTGGCGAAGAAACAGATGGGTGCTCTCCAGTGCTCTGTGTCTGAGAGGATGTGGCACTAATTGAAGTCGATGCATTAGCTGCCATCCATCCGACAACGGCTTCAATTTGGTCTTCATGCAGCAGCGGTGTACGGCGCTCTCCGACAAAGCTGCGCATGAAGGACTGTTCCCTGCTGAAACTGGGTGATGATGAGTCACCGGTGCCCGCAGCAGGCACAGAATCCCCACGTCCTCTCCCTGCTCCGCGCCCACGCCCATGTGCCTTACTCCCTGCCTTCTTCATCTTGGTTGAATGATAAAGATAAGCAGAAAAGTACTAACGGCTTAGTGTGCTTATTCCTGAACAGCTCCTAACAGGTATAAGAAACACTAATTTTCTAAAGTGTGGACTAGACTTTAATATGAGCTAATGTGGCCTACACAACTGTAAAGTGGTGTGTTTGGTGAACTTTATTATTTATTTATTTTTTGGGGGCTGAACTGACAACAGGGCGAGCTGCACTCACACGGAGACCGTGCAGACAGCCGTAAACGGCGCTGCAAGGCCCCAAAAACCTCCTCTACGTTATCCTATGTAGTGTTTTTCCACAATTTAGCTGGATACGGGTGGAAAGCCACTAATAGGAATTATTTGAAAAAATATGCAGCGGGCTGCACTATTTGCAAAAAAGGACAATGGAATGGATAGAACTGTATGAGTCAGTGAACCACCCTGAGCTGGATACAACCGGCTATGGCTGCACACAGACTACAGGGCGAGCTGCACTCACACGGAGACCTGTTGTGAACTCTGTTTTCAGGCTCCCTCTTGTGGTCACTGGTGGTATGGTGTGATTTTTGCTTTGGGCTCCCCCTGGTGGCTTTGTTTGTTATCCTGCTGGTCTCTGGCTATCAGCTGGTTCGTTATCCTCTGGGAGGTTCCTATATAGCTCTGTTTCTCATTCACTTGTTGCCGGCTGTCGATGTAATCAGTGCTACTCAGATTCCTTCTGACTACCTTGCTCCCAGTCCATCCAGGACAAGCTAAGTTTTGTTTGCTCATTTTTTGATCAGCAGTGTTTATCATGTTTTCTTGTCCAGCTTGCTAAAATGTTATTCCCTCGCTTGCTGGTTGCTCTAGTGGACTGAGTTTCTCCCCACGCACCGTTAGTCGGTGCGTGGGTTCTTGAAATCTCAGGATGGATATTTTGTAAGGGTTTTTTATTGATCGCATAGACCCCTGCTCTATTTTCTGCTTTCTAGTACTAGTGGGCCTCTTTTGCTGAATCTGATTTCATCCCTATGTATGTGCCTTCTTCTTACTTCACCGTTAATATTTGTTGGGGGCTTCTATATCTTTGGGGATTATTTCTCTGGAGGCAAGCGAGGTCTTTCTTTCTCTTTAGGGGTAGCTAGTTCCTCAGGCTGGCTCGAGACGTCTAGGAATTTTTTAGGCACGTTCACCGGCTACCTCTAGTTGTGTTGGATAGGTTCAGATTTGCGATCAGTCCAGTTACCATCTCCCTAGAGCTTGTCCTAAGTTTATTCACTTGCTGGTCTATTGGTGATCCTCAGCCACTAAGGATCATAACAGAGACCGTGCAGACAGCCGTAAACGGTGCTGCAAGGTCCCAAAAACCTCCTCTACGTTATCCTATGTAGTGTTTTTCCACAATTTAGCTGGATACGGTTGGAAAGCCACTAATAGGAATTATTTGAAAAAATGTGCAGCGGGCTGCACTATTTGCAAAAAAGGACAATGGAATGGATAGAACTGTATGAGTCAGTGAACCACCCTGAGCTGGATACAACCGGCTATGGCTGCACACAGACTACAGAGTGGGCTGCACTCACTCACACACACACACACACACACACACACACACACACACACACACAGAGAGACCTTGCAGATCGCTGTGAAAACAGCGTTGCAAGGCAAAAGCAAGGTGAACACACAGCGGTTGCTAAATTAGCCTGAAAAAAGCACAAAGAAGCAAATCGCTATCTCAACTGGCCCTCAGTCAGAACACAGCGTCCTATGCCTAACTGAATTCACTGCAGCATGACATCATTTCAGCAGCCAATCACAGCCTTGCCAGTAGTTTCATGCCCACCATGCTGAACAGGATGTGCCCACACTTGTAATCAGTCCTCATTGGCTGAATTCGTGCTGTTTGAATTGAGAACTTCCGATTCCGGTATCCGATATGCGGCAAGTATCGGATCTCAGTATCGGAATTCCGATACCGCAAATATCGGCCGATACCCGATACTTGCGGTATCGAAATGCTCAACACTAGTAATGATAAAAAGCAAGTACAGCAATATATGAAACCCAATTATTTTTGTGATTTTTCCAGGTTTACCTTCTTGTCTTGGTCACTGGAAATGGCAGTTGGGAATAGTAGCTTAATTACAGTTGTGCTCAAAAGTTTACACATTCCGGCAAAATTTTTGCTTTCTTGGCCTTTTTTCAGAGAATGTGAATGATAACACCAAAACTTTTCCTCTACTTATGGTTAGTGATTGGGTGAAGCCATTTGTTGTCAAACTACTGTTTTTTTTCTTTTTAAATCATAATGACAACCCAAAACATCCATATGACTCTGATCAAAAGTTCATATACCCTGGTGATTTTGGCCTGATAACATGCACAGATGTTGGGCTTGAATGGCTACTAAAGGTAACATACTCACCTGTGACCTGTGTGCTTGTAATCAGTGTGTGTAGCTAAAAGCTGAGTGAGTTTCTGGGATCCAGAAAGACTGTTGTATATTTCATCCAGCCACTGACGTTTATGGATTGTGCGTCATGGGGAAAGCAAAAGAATTGTCAACGGATCTATGGGAATAGGTAGTTGAACTGTATGAAACAGGAAAGGGATAAAAAAAGATATCCAGGGAATTGATAATGCCAGTCAGCAGCATTCAAACTGTGATTAACAAATGGAAAATCTGGGGCTCTGTAAAAACAAAACGATGGTCAGGTAGACTATCAAAAATGTCATCCACATCTGCCAGGAAAATTGTTTGGGATGCAAAGAAAAACCCACAAATAACATCAGCTGAAATAAAGGACTCACTGAAAACTAGCGATGTGGCTGTTTCAAGATGGACAATAAGGAGGCACTTGAAGAAAAATGGGCTGCATGGTCGCATCACCAGAAGAAAGCCATTACTGCGCAAATGCCACAAAGTATCTTACGCAAAACAGCACAGAGACAAGCCACAAAACTTCTGGAACAAGGTAATTTGGAGTGGTGAGACCAAAATTGAACTTTTTGGCCACAACCATAAACGTTACATTATGAGAGCAGTCATCAAGGCCTATGATGAAAGGAACACCATTCCTACTGTAAAGCACAGGGGTGGATCGCTGATGTTTTGGGGATGTGTGCACTACAAAGGCACAGGAAACTTGGTCAGTGTTGAAGGAAAGACGAATGCAGCACATTATCAGCAAATACTGGAGACAAATTTGCACTCATCAGCCCAGAAGCTGCGCATGAGACGTACTTGGACGTTCCAACATGACAACAATCCAAAACACAAGGCCAAGTCGACCTGTCATTGGCTACAGCAGAACAAAGTGAAGGTTCTGGAGTGGCCATCTCAGTCTCCAGACCTCAGTATCATTGAGCCACTCTGGGGAGATCTCAAGCGCGCAGTTCATGCTAGAAAGCCCAGGTATTTACAGGAACTGGAGGCTTTTAGCCAGGAAAAGTGGGCAGCTTTACCATCTGAGAAAATAAAGAACCTCATCCACAACTACCACAAAAGACTTCAAGCTGTCATTGATGTTAGAGGGGGCAATACAAGGTATGGAGTATGTGAACTTTTGATCAGGGTCATTTGGATGTTTTGGGTAGTCATTATTATTGAAAAAAGAAAACACAGTAGTTTGACAATAAATGGCTTCACCCAACCACTAACCATGAGTGGAGGAAAAGTTTTGGTGTTATCAATATTCTCCGAAAAAAGGCCAAGAAAGCAAAAATTCTGCCAGGGTATGTAAAGTTTTGAGCACAACTGTAATTTAGTAATGTGTATACACTAAACATTGGCTGACCAGAGTGTGAAATTGAGCAATGCCTGTGGCAAACCAAGGTGTGAGAATGCACAATGTGTGAGCAACTCAATGGCAGACGAAAGTGTGAAAGTAAAACAGTGTCCTACAAACTAAATGCACTGCCAGGGTCTTAGCTAAATTATCCCAGACCAATTCACCTCCTCCCACTGTTACATTTTTATGTGTATTTTTTCATGAACATATGTCTTGTTTTGGTGATCTGTGTTCATGCTTCTATGGTGTAGCCAAGGTGAACTTTGGGATCCTGAAAAACGCACCAAAAACGTACCTAAAATTTCACCAAAAATGCACCAAAACATGCGTTTTTGGTGCTGCTTCTTTTCTGCATGAAAAAAGCACAGCAAAAACGCCTAGCGTGAACTTAGCTTTAGTGTGACTGATAGTGATGTACTGAAAGAGGACAGGAACCTGTTCTTGGTGCCTGTGAATTACAACTTTTTTCTTCACTCTTTAAGGCCGGTTTCACATTTGCGGTTGAGTCCGCAGCGTTTCTTCTGCAATAATCCGCATGCGTTGTGTATTCCTATATTTAACATTAGTGACGCATGTGTCTGCGTTTGATTGCGTTTTGGGGCGTTTGACGACACATGCGTCGTTTCATCGTCTGCGGTTTTGCGTGGTAAACGCTACATGTAGTAATTTTAGAGGCGTCAATTTGCCGCCTAGAAACGTATGCGGTTGTTAGCGGAAGAAATGCGGCAAAAAAACACATTGTTTTCTATATGAACGCATGCGGCCGCAAGCACATGAGTTTGCTTGCGTTTGTGAACCCATGCGTTGCACCAGAGAAAAACATGTCTAGACACTGATTAGCCACCCCCCACATACAAGGTGATAAAGGGAGGGAGTGGACAGCTGCAGGTCACTACTCAGCAGACAGAGAAGCAGAGGAGACAGACAAAAGCACCTTGGAGGAAACAAGACTCTGAACAATGTGAGTGTATCCTAGCCAATGCCTTTATTTTCTATTTTCTGTCTCTACATGTCCTAATTTCTGCCATTTCTTTCTGCATGCAACAGAATGTCTTCTTCTTCTTCTGGTGAGGAGCAAAGTTGTGGGCCTTCTCAAGCCGAACATGTCAGTGAAGTGAGTACTCACCTCCTCAGATTGGTAAGTATTCACTGTCACATCTACACATATGACAATTTTTTTTCCATTTTTTAGAGCACTTCTTCCACTGCAGCAGAGGGTGAGCAGGAGCAGCGGGGTCACGGTCGAGTGTCAAGGCGGCAGCGTGTAAGTATACCTGGCTGACTGTTTACTAGTGTTGAGCATTCCGATGGATATTGGCTTCCCCCCCCCCCTCCGGCTACAAATACCAGTCCGCAGCCGCCCCAGAAATGGAGCATCTGTAAGATGCGCCAATTCCGGCACTTAGCCCCTCTCTTCCCACTCCCGTGTAGCGGTGGGATATGGGGTAATAAGGGGTTAATGTCACCTTGCTATTGTAAGGTGACATTAAGCCGGGTTAATAACGGAGAGGCGTCAATAAGACACCTATCCGTTATTAATCCAATAGTAAGAAAAGGTTAATAAAACACGCACACATTAGGAAAAAGTATGTTAATATTCTTCATTTCACCATACTTACCATACTTCAGCGCCTGCAAAAAACGTAAAATAATAAACCGCATACTACCTGTCCGCCGTAGTCCAAATAATAACGAGTGTCCCATGACGATCTACCCTATAGAACAGTGACATCGGGTGATGTCACTGCTCTATAGGACCCTCAGTAACACACTGACAGGAGACAATGGCTCCTGCAGTGTATCACTGAGGTTACCTTAGGACAAATCTCACTTTATGACAATTGCTGCCTGGGAAAATTTCTCATACAGCAATGCCATAAAGTGAGACTAGGAACTTTTTTTTACAGCGGCGGAGGAATACCTTCCTCCATCATTGTGCTTCTGGAGCCCCTAGAGAGCGGTTGCAACAGCTGTTGCTGCCGATCTCTATGGGAGATCGTCGTGGGACACTCGTGGATTTCTGCAGACAGGGAGTATATTGGTTGTTTGTTTTTTTCATATTTTTTACAGATGACACTGGCTTCAGGGAACAAAGTGACAAGTAATGGTGAGTATGTAATCTATGTTTAATGTACTGTATGTATATATGTATGTCATGTATGTAATGTATGAATGTAATGTATGAATGTATTGTATGTATGTAGTATGTATGTAGCATGTATGTAGTATGTATGTATGCAGCATGTATGTAGCATGTATGTATGTAGTATGTATGTAGCATGTATGTAGCATGCATGTAGCATGTATGTAGCATGTATGTATGTAGCATGTATGTAGCATGTATGTATGTAGCATGTATTTAGCATGTATGTAGCATGTATGTAGCATGTATGTTGTATGTATGTAGCATGTATGTACGTAGCATGTATGTAGCATGTATGTATGTAGAATGTATGTATGTAGCATGTATGTATGTATGTAGTATGTATGTAGCATGTATCTAGCATGTATGTAGCATGAATGTATGTAATATGTATGTAGCATGTAGGGAGTATTTTTTTTTTCATTCAACACATTAGCCGGATGATGGGACTACTACTGTCCCATCAATGGCTAATGTGTCAATCACTGTCAGTGTAGCAGGCATCGTCCGATGGGACTTGTAGTTCCATCAGACGATGCCTGCACACACGCACAGAGCCCTGGCACACAGCACAGAGACCCCCCCCACGCCGCACAGAGACCCCCCCACACCACACAGAGACCCCCCCAAGCTGCACAGAGACCCCTCCACGCCGCACAGAGACCCCCCCACGCAGCACAGACACCCCCCCACACACCGCACAGAGACACCTCCTCCACGCCGCAGAGACACCCCCACTTCGAACAGAGACACCCCCCCACACCGCACAGCGACACCCCCCGCCGCACAGAGACGACCCCCCACGCTGCACAGAGACTTCCCCCTTAACTCCGCACAGAGACCCCCCCACGCCGCATAGAGCCCGGGCAGCCCACATACAGCCCCGGCACGCCGCATACAGCCCCGGAAGGCACGTACACATCCCTGGCAGGCCCGCACAGACCCCGCCAGCACACACAGACACTCACAGTGTCCGCCCTCACACCGCCCACACTCTTCCCCCCTCCGGAACAGCATATAGAAGCACAGAAAGGGCTTATTTACGTTCCGATATTTGTGTCTCATTGACTTGCATTGGTATCGGGTATCGGTATCGGCGATATCCGATATTCTTTTGAATATCGGAAGGTATCACTCAACACTACTGTTTACTGTATCCTCACTTTAGTATTCTTGAATCTTCCTTTCTTTACATTTTTCTTCTGGACTCCTTTTTATCTTGACTTTCCTTATTCATGCCATTTCTCAGCCTCTGTTTTCTTTCTTTTCCTTATGTTAATGTATACAACATTAATGTCTTCATTTATTTTTTAGGTTCCAGAATGGCATGAGGACCTCATTGACAACTAGATCCTCATCTCCCTGGTCCATGAGCGAGTCCCGTTGTGGGACACCCGGGTTCCACAGCACTCGGACAACGTGACGATCCGGCGGCTATGGGATGAGGTAGCCAAAGCGATGTGGGATGGCTGGGACAATGCCCTGACTCGGGTCCGAACTGCATTTTGTAAGTATTGCAATGCAGTGTGAAGCAGCAGAGACCTTGGCTGTGCTCACACAACTGTGTGTGATGACACAAACTCTCAGGAGTTTCTCTCATCACACACAGTTGTGTGAGCATGGCCAAAAGTACATAGTCTAACCATTATGTTTTGTTTTTTCAACAGTGCTCAAAGTCAAAACACGTTGGCGTTCGATGAAGGACCGCTTCAACAAGGACCTGCGTCAAGAGAGCCATATTCTCAGTGGTTCTGGAGCAAGGATCCAAAGGTATAAATACCATCGCATTGTGGCATTTTTAAGACTGGTCCTTGCCCAGAGAATGTAAGTATTTCTCCTGTGCATTAGGTTGTGTTGTATTGCCATAATCTGTATGTTTCTATTGAACAGGAGTTGGCGTTTATTCAGTTTTTGGCATTAATTTTTTTTTCTTTTGTTCACAGCACATGGAGCAGCACTGTTGACCTAGGTTCTGGAGCGGTCCTTCATCAGACAGCCATGGACCCGTCCCAGCCATCCAGTAGCGCTGCAGCAAGTGGGCCTGCCACACTAACTGGAGACCAGGAAGCTGGTCCATCAGGTGTTCCCCTTTCCCAGTCCTCTGCCTCTGCCCCTTTTTTTTGGGCTCCTCCCAGCAGCGGCAGAGGGCATCGGACAGGTAACTTATGCCCGAATTTTTGCACTTGATCTCGGTTTTTCACGATGGACTCAAGGCTTTTGGTGACTGACTGGATACTGCCATTAGCCATATGAATACACGTATCCAGGAGGTCACCAAAAGCCTTGACCAAGTAAAAGCCGACCTCCAGAGGCCAGCACATCATTTTTTTAATCACATTGAACAGGGCATGTCGGAACACCTTACTCCTGATCTCCAGCTTAGTGTCATGCAGGCCTGCAATGCTGCTTACGTGCAGGCTATGCAGCAGAGTCGGTATTTTCAGCAGACAGTGGCGGCATATCCACCTGTGCCAACACTGTCATGATTGACCTCAATGCCAACCTCTGTGGCTTACCACTGCACAGCCACCGCCATTCCTAGCACTGCCGGACACCACCATGTCGAGTGCTGTAGGACAGCCCACCACCACCACCATGACAACCGCTGCTCCTGCTTGGACCTCTTCCACTGACACCACGATGCAGCAGCAGGACCCTGGCATGGTCTTCCGCTCACCCCCACCACCACATTGCAGCAGGACCAAGGCATGGCCTTCCACTCCACCACCACCACAATGCAGCAGGACCCAGGCATGACCTTCCGCTCTACCACCACCACGAGGCAGCAGGACCCAGGCTTATCCTTCTGAGCACAATGGACCCTGGCATGGCCTTCCGCTCTACGAGCACTATGGACCCTGGCGTGGCCTTCCGCTCTATGAGCACTATGGACTCTGGCATGGCTGCACGCTCTACGAGCACTATGGACTTTGGCATGGCTGCACACTCTACGAGCACTATGGACTCTGGAATGGCTGCACGCTCTACGAGCACAGTTTAGCCGGACCCTGACAGGTCACCCACCACGACCATGCCACGACAAATGAGCCCACCGAGGTTTCCCAGAACTTGTCGATCCCAGAAAGGGAAAAAAAATAAAAAAATGCGTACTATCAGTATTCCTCCCCCCTCACCTCCCAGTGTGTCTGTAATGTCAGGTTTGTCTCACCCTTCCAGTGCGTCTCAGGCCTCAAATGTGTCAAGCCCCATCCCCGAACTACCAGACCCTGCTAGTTTAATTGCCCCTTCTCCTGCCACCCCTGCGTCGTCCACACTTAGGCTACGTTCACATTAGCGGCGGGCGCCGCACCGGCGGGCGCCGCAGCGGCGCCGCATGTGTCATGTGCCCCTATATTTAACATGGGGGCGCATGGACATGCGTCGCACTTGCGTTTTGTGCCGCATGCGTCGCTGCGGCGCCCGCGTCCGGGCGCAGAGGACGCAGCAAGTTGCATTTTTGCTGCGTCCAAAATCAATTAAAAAAAGGACGCATGCGGCGCAAAACGCAGCGTTGTGCATGCGTTTTGCTGCGTTTTTGTTTGCGTTGTGCGCTGCGGCGCCGACGCTGCGGCGCACAACGCAAATGTGAACGTAGCCTTAGCCAGGCCTCACAGCTTCACACCCTTCATTTCCATCACTCTACCCCAAGCAGGCGCAGTTAAATAAAAATGTTGTTTGTAAGAAAATAAATACTATTGTTTTTTGCCCCCAATTATGTGTGGTTAATTGTGTATTTCGCCGCCGGCAACGCACACCGTGCGCCAAATAAGACACTGCCCCGCACACTTTATTTTTTGTCCACATCATAGCTCCAGTAGTTATGAAGTACAACACTTTGTGTGTCTTTAGTATAGAGATATGAGGTGGACCAAAAAATTTATACTTGTATTTTCTCCATAATCTCTTCATTCTGCTTAGTCTGTGACTAGTGTTGCAGACTGAAGAGAAAATGGTGGCAATACAATGCAGAACTATACTCAACAGGTCAGGTGTCCAAAAGCTCATTAGTTAGGACACCTGACCTGGTGAGTAGAGAAGTGCATTGTATAACCTCCTTTTTCTCTTCAGTGTACATAATCTATTTCACACAAAGTGAAGGGACAATGGCGGTCATACAAGGCATATCTATGCTCACCTGGACATGTGTCAGAAATAGTGAATTCATGAGGCTGTTATATGTGCATCATGAATTCATTATTTCTGACACCTGACTTGATGAGTATAGATCTGTTTTGTATTACAGCCATTGTCTCTTCAGTCTGCGTCCAATGGATACTGCAGAACATGAAAAACACCAAAAAAGGAAAAATTCAAGAAAATACACCAAAAAAACAGGCAGAGGTGCTAAAATGCATCCTGTGTGAACAGAGGCCACAGTGTACAGAACCATTTGTGCCCAACTGCACCCTGCAAAAAATATACGTGCAAAACAAAACATATAAATATATGTAAGGTATTAGTTGATATTCTGGCAATAATATGCAAGCCGGCAACCCGCGCCAAGGGTCCTTAAGTTTTGCCAGTCCTACTCTAACATGAAAAACACCAAAAAAGGAAAAATTCAAGAAAATACACCAAAAACAGGCAGCGATGCTTACCTGTCTAAATGGGCCTCAATATAAATGCACAAGCAGGGTGCAGCGGACCCAAACAAAATAGCAAATGCACAGGTGCAATACCTAATGAAACAGCCAGCCTTCAATCAGGGTTTGGCCGTGTGGTACACCAATGCACTGAGATAAATACTCTGTATGTGGCGTGTTCACACAAGGAATGCAAAGCATCTGGCTCCAGCCTATTAACCCCTTCACCCCCCCGGAGCTTTTTCCGTTTTTTTTCGTTTGCGGTTTTTGCTCTCCTCCTTCCCAAAGCCATAACTTTTTTATTTTTCCATCAATATGGCCATTTGAGTGCTTATTTTTTGCAAAACAAGTTTTACTTTTGAACGATACCATTGGTTTTACCATGTCGTGTAACAAAAAACAGGAAAAAAATTCCAAGTGTGATGAAATTGCAAAAAAAGTGCAATCTCACACTTGTTTTTTGTTTGGCTTTTTTGCTAGGTTCACCAAATGCTAAAACTAAGCTGCCATTATGATTCTCCAGGTCATTACGAGTTCATAGACACATAACATGTCTAGGTTACTTTTTATCTAAGTGGTGAAAAAAAAATTCCAAACTTTGAGAAATAAAGAAAAAAAAATTGCGCGATTTTCCGATACCCGTAGCGTCTCCAATTTTCGTGATCTAGGGGCAGGAGAGGGCTTATTTTTTGCGTGCCAAGCTGGCATTTTTATTGATACCATTTTGGTGCAGATATGTTTTTTTGATCGCCCGTTATTACATTTTAATGCAATGTCGCGGCGACCAAAAAAACGTAATTTTGGCGTTTTCATTTTATTTCTCGCTACGCCATTTAGCGATCAGGTTAATCCTTTGTTTTTATTGATAGATCGGGCGATTTTGAACGCGGCAATGCCAAATATGTGTAGGTTTGATTTTTTTTTTTTTATTATTTTGATAGGGGCGAAAGGGGGGTGATTTGAACTTTAATATATTTTTTATTTTTTTATATTTTTAAACACTTTTTTTTTTAGTTTTGGCATGCTTCAATAGCCTCCATAGGAGGCTAGAAGCATGCACTACACGATCGCCTCTGCTAAATAGAGGTGAAGTACAGATCACCTCTATGTAGTAGAAATGGTGGTGTACTTTGAGCGCCGACCACAGGGTGGCGCTCAAAGCAATCGGCCATCAACAACCATAGAGGTCTCAAGGAGACCTCTGGTTGTTATGGCAATGCACCGCTGACCCCCGATCATGTGATGGGGGTCAGCGGTGCGAGCACGCTAGTTAAATGCCGCTGTCAGCGCTTGATGGCGGCATTTAACTAGTTAATGGGCGCGGGCGGATAGCGATTCTGCTTGCGCTCATTGCGCGCACATGTCAGCTGTACAAAACAGCTGACATGTCGCGGCTTTGAGGTGGGTTCACCGCCGGAGCCCACCTCAAAGCGGGGGATCTGCCAGCTGACGTACTATTCCGTCAGTTGGCAGAAAGGGGTTAATGACGCCCTATGGCGGGCTGCCCAGTGCTAAAATGCATCTTGTGTGAACAGAGGCCACAGTGTACAGAACCATTTGGGCCCAACTGCACCCTGCAAAAAATATATGTGCAAAACAAAACATATAAATATATGTAAGGTATTAGTTGATATTCTGGCCATAATATGCAAGTCGGCAACCCGCGCCAAGGGTCCTTACGTTTTGCCAGTCCTACTCTAACATGAAAAACACCAAAAAAGGAAAAATTCAAGAAAATACACCAAAAACAGGCAGCGATGCTTACCTGTCTAAATGGGCCTCAATATAAATGCACAAGCAGGGTGCAGCGGACCCAAACAAAATAGCAAATGCACAGGTGCAATACCTAATGAAACAGCCAGCCTTCAATCAGGGTTTGGCCGTGTGGTACACCAATGCACTGAGATAAATACTCTGTATGTGGCGTGTTCACACAAGGAATGCAAAGCATCTGGCTCCAGCCTATTAATGACGCCTATGGCGGGCTGCCCAGTGCCCTTGTGTGAACACGCCACATACAGAGTATTTATCTCAGTGCATTGGTGTACCACACGGCCAAACCCTGATTGAAGGCTGGCTGTTTCATTAGGTATTGCACCTGTGCATTTGCTATTTTGTTTGGGTCCACTGCACCCTGCTTGTGCATTTATATTGAGGCTTATTTAGACAGGTAAGCATACTGCAGAACAGAATCAGGATGCAATGACATCAACAACCTTACCACTGAAACAACTTGGCTGCCGTCACACTAGCAGTATGTGGTCAGTATTTTACATCAGCATTTGTAAGCAAAAGCCAGGAGTGGAACAATTAGAGGAAAAGTATAATATTAAATGCTGAGGTGCTAAATATGTTTTCACCCACTCCTGGTTTTGGCTTACAAATTCTGATATAAAATACTGAGCAAATACTGCTAGTGTGAGGGCAGCCTTTGTTTGTAGAGGAAATACATAGGAGACACGGTCAGGATACCAAAAAATAAAGTTTATTAACAACCAATATTTGTAACATTTAAGAAAATAACTGGTACAGACAAAATCCCAACAGGACATTTACACAACATTGTCCTGCCATGACACACGTCCAATATCTGATTAAAAAAGGCTGCAAATTGGTCCCGCATGTGGCCAACTTCAGCAGTTAACCACAGTGGGTGATGCCAGTAATCGGGCAATGGGTGTGCAACTGGTTCATCCAGTTCAATGTTGGGTCGCTCCTTAGCCATTATGTAATTGTGCAGAACCATACAGGCTTTGACCACCTCGTCGACTGTCTCCATTTTTAGATTAATGGCTGTTGCAAGAATGCGCCATTTTGAGACTAGAATCCCAAAGGTACACTCTACTGTTCTTTGGGCCCTGGTCGGTCTGTAGTTAAAGATCCTTTTAGTGTGGTTCAAGTCCCGACTGGAATATGGCTTCAGTAGGTTTTCACACATCTGAAAGGCCTCATCCCCAACCATAACAAATGGCATCGGTGGACCTTGAGTGTTGGGGAGAGGTTGTGGCCATGGAAGATTAAAATTTTTGCCATACACACGGCGGCCCATATCCGAGTTCTTAAAAGTCTGGGAATCATTGCCACGGCCAAAAGCTCCAATGTCCACGGCGATGAAGCGACAGTCCGCATCAGCTATTGCCATGAGCACAACAGAAAAACATTTTTTATAATTGAAGTACTCTGATCCTGTTCTGGATGGTTTGATAATGCGGATGTGCTTTCCATCCACCACTCCCAAACAGTAGGGGAAATCACACACACTCCAGAATTTTTCAGCAATTGCCATCCACATATCCGCGGTGGGTAGGGGTATAAACTCATCCCGGAGAACATTCCACAAAGCCCGGCAGGTGTCTGCAACTATTCCAGACAGGGTGGAAATTCCAAGCCGGTATTGGAAGTAGAGGGATGATAAACTCTCTCCGGTTGCCAGAAATCTGGAAGAAAATAATAATAATAAAAAAAAAATTACAATCAATTCTATTTATGGTGTTGTTATGCTAAAGACATGAAGGAAAATACAAAAAAAAAAATACATATCAGAACACCCAAAATTAGCACTGGCATTTGTTTAGATTTGTTACGTACCTTAATGTAACCAGCAGACGTTCCTCTGGTGGAATCGCTCTACGGAGCTGGGTGTCCTGTCTCCGTATGGCTCCTTGGACACGAGCAAGCAAATCCCGGAACGAGTCTTGTGACATTCTTGTATATTCTGGGAATTTGTCCGGGTTGGCATTAAGCTCGCCATACAGCGTGTGATAGGCTCCACGGCTCTCACGTAGTTCGATAATGGGGTGTCTCCAAAAACGCCTACGCCCTCTCCTTCTCCATCTTTCACGATTTCTGTCTTGCTCCCAAGCAAATGCACAGGCAAGAAACAGCTTGATGCTTAAATCCAGGATGAAATAAAAGCTCTCCATGTGAAGATCCATCATGACACAGGATACAGTAGCACACTTTTAAGATTTCAGCAGTCCTAGGGTCTATATATAGAGATCCCATAATACACACCCCCTGTAGTCACATTGGCGGTGTCTGGTTATCTAGATTTTTCTTCTGTAAAATTTTTCACCATGTGCAACAAAAACGCAAACGCATGACAAAACGCATAGAAAAGCGTGCAAACGCGGCGTTTTTTTAACCGCATGCGTTTCCGCATGCGTCTAAAAAAAATGCTGTGTTTGTACATGTTTCTATGCGTTTTTTCCTGCTCTTGCGGATGCGGATTAAACGCTGCAGATTCTAAAGCAAATGTGAAACTAGCCTAAGCAATACTTCAGTTTATTACACTCAGCATAGTCTTTCTGGTGAAGAAAAAACCTGAGATCAATGCTAGTCAGAGAAAATATGCTTGCTTGCTTGCTAGGTGGCATGTAATAAGCAACTGTTCTTCGTTTTTGCATTTTTTTAATGCAATCTTTTTTTTGTAAAGGGGAGAATGATTGTTATGAAATAGGCAAAAAAATCCAAACAATCCAGATATGTGAAAAAGACTGTCTACCTCACATACAGTAGTGTGAGTGTGAGTGTATGTGTGTTACAAAAATTGTTTAGATTTGTTTTACTAGTCAAATTTTTTATTTGAACAAACCACAGCAATACAGTGCCCTGTTGCTGGTTTTTGGGATGTGCATCTACCTAGCATTAATTGCAATGCCCCCTTTCAAAAAGGAGCTTGAATTTTGTTATAAAAGACAATAACACATTTATTTATTTGCATATTTGTTTTGCTAGTCTAATGTGCCAATCTTAGAAGTCACAACTGTGGTGCATTTTAATTTCCAGCCATACACTTACCAATGTTGCTTTTTCTGCTAAGACCATTTAGGCAAGGGTGAGAATAGTGTTAAAATGTGAAAAAATTTAAATTTTTAACTTTCTGCATACCAATTTTTAAGTCCAATATGTCTTTGGAGTTGTTGCTGCAATTTGTTTTCCGTATGTATTTAGATAGTAAATGAAAGTAGCAATTTTTGTTATGGCCTTTTTGTCCATGAAGGTAGGAATATAATACAAAATAAAAAAAAATCTCTGTCTTACTAGTCCAATTTGACAACAGTATACAGTACAGACCAAAAGTTTGGACACACCTTCTTATTTAAAGATTTTTCTGTATTTTCATGACTATGAAAATTGTACATTCACACTGAAGGCATCAAAACTATGAATTAACACATGTGGAATTATATACTTAACTAAAAAGTGTGAAACAACTGAAATTATGTCTTATATTCTAGGTTCTTCAAGGTAGTCACCTTTTGCTTTGATGACTGCTTAGCACACTCTTGGCATTCTCTTGATGAGCTTCAAGAGGTAGTCACCGGGAATGGTCTTCCAACAATCTTGAAGGAGTTCCCAGAGATGCTTAGCACTTGTTGGCCCTTTTGCCTTCACTCTGCGGTCCAGCTCACCCCAAACCATCTCGATTGGGTTCAGTTCTTGTGACTGTGTAGGCCAGGTCATCTGGCGTAGCACCGCATCACTCTCCTTCTTGGTCAAATAGCCCTTACACAGCCTGGAGGTGTGTTTGGGGTCATTGACCTGTTGATAAATAAATGATGGTCCAACTAAACGCAAACCGGATGGAATAGCATGCCGCTGCAAGATGCTGTGGTAGCCATGCTTATTCAGTATGCCTTCAATTTTGAATAAATCCCCAACAGTGTCACCAGTAAAGCACCCCCACACCATCACACCTCCTCCTCCTCCATGCTTCACGGTGGGAACCAGGCATGTAGAGTCCATCCGTTCACCTTTTCTGCGTTGCACAAAGACACGGTGGTTGGAACCAAAGATCTCAAATTTGGACTCATTAGACCAAAGCACAGATTTCCACTGGTCTAATGTCCATTCCTTGTGTTCTTTAGCCCAAACAAGTCTCTTCTGCCTGTTGCCTGTCCTTAGCAGTGGTTTCCTAGAAGCTATTTTACCATGAAGGCTTGCTGCACAAAGTCTCCTCTTAACAGTTGTTGTAGAGATGTGTCTGCTACTAGAACTCTGTGTGGCATTGACCTGGTCTCTAATCTGAGCTGCTGTTAACCTGCAATTTCTGAAGCTGGTGACTCGGATAAATTTATCCTCAGAAGCAGAGGTGACTCTTGGTCTTCCTTTCCTGGGGCAGTCCTGTGAGCCAGTTTCTTTGTAGCGCTTGATGGTTTTTGCAACTGCACTTGGGAACACTTTCAAAATTTTCACAATTTTTCGGACTGACTGACCTTCATTTCTTAAAGGAATGATGGCCACTCATTTTTCTTTACTTAGCTGCTTTTTTCTTGCCATAATACAAATTCTAACAGTCTATTCAGTAGGACTATCAGCTGTGCATCCACCAGACTTCTGCACAACACAACTGATGGTCCCAACCCCATTTTAAGGCAAGAAATCCCACGTATTAAACCTGACAGGGCACACCTGTGAAGTGAAAACCATTTCCGGTGACTACATCTTGAAGCTAATCAAGAGAATGCCAAGAGTGTGCAAAGCAGTCATCAAAGAAAAAGGTGGCTACTTTGAAGAACCTGGAATATAATACATATTTTCAGTTGTTTCACACTTTTTTGTTAAGTACATAATTCCACATGTGTTAATTCATAGTTTTGATGCCTTCAGTGTGAATGTGAAATTTTCATAGCATGAAAAAAACGAAAAATCTTTAAATGAGAAGTTGTGTCCAAACTTTTGGTCAGTACTGTATGTCATAACAATACTGCAGGTTGTTGTCACATTTTGTTGTCCGGCAATTTATTCTACCAAAAGTAGCATTTTTTTGTTGGGACTTTTTTCTCAAGGAGGGGGGAGATAAGAGTGTTATAAACATAGAAACTTTTCTTCTACATCTACATGTACCAGATGTAAATGCCCAATTTGACAACCATGCACACCACAATAATATTGAGGCCTCTGAGTGCATTTTGCTTTTTGAGAACTAGAAGAAAAGGCCAATACATGAGTAATGTGCAAGCCTAATTATATGTAACAACAACACATCTTTATTAAACAAAATGTACATGATAAAAGTATCTACAAACACATGTAAAAAGCACTGGTTAGACACCCCTGCTTCTGAAATAGACGAGGCAACTGTAGGGTACGTGATCTATGGCTAATGTTGAATTGAGTAAACACACCTGTATTCCCAATACTACTAGCTCTCATAAAGTGGAAAGTCCAAAAATGAAAAAGGAGCCACAAAGAAAGACCAAAGAATACAAAAATCTGGTAAGTATTGGTAGGGGTACCTGGGTAAGTAAGCACAAGACCTATATAATCTTGGGATATCCAAAACAATTGTTTGCAAATCTTGAGGAAAAAGAGAGGGTGCATGGTATAAATGCAAGAAAAATAGGCAGAGAGAAGTCAAATGCAGGATCTGTATAGGTATACAGAATTCCAAATAATGAGCTGCCAAATATATCTGAAGTTGACATCAACTCACATATGTTCATAGAATAAAGAAAAGGACCGTGGTAGGTTGCTGCCAAGGATGACAGGGGTGTGAAGAAAAAAAAACCACGCGTATCGCTGTTACAACAGCTTTGTCAGGGGAAGTATGCCTACTGGTGTGAAAACATGTATAATTACTAGAAGGCAAATGAGACGAGTAGTTACCCCTGATTTGTAGCATTCATGATATCTGAAAGTCAGCTGGAGCAGAGCGTGCAGTCAGCGCATGTGTAGAGGACTGGGAAACAAGGTAAGGTAGGTAAGAAATTATTAGAAATTCGCAGCATTTTTGCTAGTTTGCTGGAAAAGGGCATAGAGACAATGTATGCACAAAGTGCTAGACAATCACATGACCGCCGAGACCCGAACCAACCAGCAGAAGCTCTCATGCAATGGCTGACACAACAACCATCAACTTGAAACTCTTTAGTTTTCTTTTAATATCAGTAAACAAAACTTAGTTTTCTTTATTTGCAGGGGTTGGTCACAGCTTTAAACATATGGCCCGAGGGGCCTATAAACTTGCCATGAAGCACTTTGCCCCCCGGTCCCCCGGGGGCAAGATTGCCTTCAAAAGGATACTTGGCACCAGCAACCCGCCAAGAAGGAGCAGGTCGCTAGACAGTCCTCCGACCCCCACCACCCAGCAAATTCAATGCCTGTTCTAACCCATCCTGAAGGTCGGTCACAAAAATATCCAAATCGATGTCTGTTAAGTGAACTCCACCAGGCAACATAAGCCGGGAGTTATCCCCCTCAAGCTGCCGATGATGAACCACCACACCTCCTTTGAATCTCACACAGCGGGAGATTCTATTGTTCAAAGTGCAGCGAGAGCGCTCGATTGCCGGTGCCTTAATGGCATCTTGCAATGTCAGTATGTCACACGTGGGATAACTTCTGACCACTAGTGTTGAGCATTCCGATACCGCAAGTATCGGGTATCGGCCGATACTTGCGGGTATCGGAATTCCGATACCGAGATCCGATACTTTTGTGGTATCGGGTATCGGTATCGAAACAACATTAATGTGTAAAAGAAAGAATTAAAATAAAAAATATTGCTATACTCACCTCTCCGACGCAGCCTGGACCTTACCGAGGGAACCGGCAGCGTTCTTTGCTTAAAATGCGCGCGTTTACTGCCTTCCGTGACGTCACGGCTTGTGATTGGTCGCGTGCCGCCCATGTGGCCGCGACGCGACCAATCACAGCAAGCCGTGATGTAATTTTCAGGTCCTGAATGCCTAATTCTAGGCATTCAGGATTTGAAAATTACATTACGGCTTGTGATTGGTCGCGTCGCGGTCACATGGGCGACGCGACCAATCACAAGCCGAAACGTAATTTTCAAATCCTGAATGCCTAGAATTAGGCATTCAGGACCTGAAAATTACGTCACGGCTTGCTGTGATTGGTCGCGTCGCGGCCACATGGGCGGCACGCGACCAATCACAAGCCGTGACGTCACGGAAGGCAGTAAACGCGCGCATTTTAAGCAAAGAACGCTGCCGGTTCCCTCGGTAAGGTCCAGGCTGCGTCGGAGAGGTGAGTATAGCAATATTTTTTATTTTAATTCTTTCTTTTACACATTAATATGGATCCCAGGGCCTGAAGGAGAGTTTCCTCTCCTTCAGACCCTGCGAACCATCAGGGATACCGTCCGATACTTGAGTCCCATTGACTTGTATTGGTATCGGGTATCGGTATCGGATTAGATCCAATACTTTGCCGGTATCGGCCGATACTTTCCGATACCGATACTTTCAAGTATCGGACGGTATCGCTCAACACTACTGACCACACAAAAATCAGTTCTGGAAAAAAGTTATTAAACTTGTCCATGTCCGAACTCATGATAGTAAATAGTTCAGCAAGGCGCAAAGCACAAAGATCATTGCCTCCTGCATGAAGGACAAGGATTGTTGGGGATGACACCGCAGGGGAAACACAAACCACTTCCGGCACCACTTGAGGTCAGGTGTGTCCATGGATACCTCTCCAATGTATGTCTATGCCGTAAAAGCCCAGACCTCTACCGTCAGGGCGATTTTCTGCTCACTGGGCTGCCCAAAAAATGTAAGAGTGCCCCAAGATTCAAACGTTCGGTCTTTCACCCCATACGAGGAAAAATATGTTAGTGAACTGTAATCAAATAAATCATTTATCAAGCACCAAATCTGGCCTGATGTACCTGTGAAAACAAGAGGAATGCCACCTGACAATACGCTGAATCTCAGATTCGGGCAAACCAGCCCGAGAGGCTTCAGTGGCAGCCCCAATTCAGAATGAATGGGTACCATAGTCCCCCGAGGGTAAGCCCAAATAGCATATAATATTCCTCAGTAGGGTTGAGCGACTTTTCCTTTTTGGGGGTCGAGTCGGGTTTTGCGAAACCCGACTTTGTCAAAAGTCGAGTCGAGTGAAATCGGCCGATTATCGCGAAAAGTCGGGGATCGACCGAAACATGAAACCCAATGCAAGTCAATGGGGAAGCATAGTCGGCAGTGAGTGGACGCCAGGAAAACACCTACAGTGCCCATTTTAATGGCAAAAACATCCATTCTTGTTACTGAAGCTTGTCAATCTTAATTTACTTTATAATAATAGATAGGCATTGGAAACTGGGGGTCATTTGGCTAAAGTTGTGGGGGGTAGGGCTGGTTCAAGTTTTTAGTGGGCCCAGGAAACGTGGACTATGTCACGGCGGTGGAGCAGTGAGAGGTAAGTATGTCAAGTTTGCAAGTGCTGTGATCCTGAGCAAGCAGGGGGGGCCCACTAGTTGGCATTGGCACTGGCACAGGGCCCCTCAAAGTACAGCGGTGTGTTTGCACGGCGGGGGCGCCTCCCACTGACAGCAACACTTTTGCATACTCTGAGGGGCCCTGTGCCAGTGACGTCGCCAACGAGTATGTCCCCCCACCTGATGAAGGAACCTGCACTTTCATCTGCACCTTCCTCTTTGTCCCTGTGTAAGGTGGTATAGCATGCGGGAAGGGGAACCTTACTTTCAGCAGGGTCAGATTCTGGCTGTGTAGAGTGCAAGGGGAATATAGTGGTCTGGGTCAATGTACCAGCAGACTCATCTAGCAGTGGCTGGGCAATGGGCAGGATGAGGAGGAAACACAGATATAGGGCCAAAGAATAAAGTAGGCTAAATGCAGTTCAAAATTGGTAACGGGACTAACCAGGCGGCATTGCTTTGTTCAGTGGAGGACAACTGTAATGAGAGGCTGACACAGTTAGTAGGCCCAAGTAATAAAATGGGCCAAATGAAGTTCAAAATTGGTAACAGGAGTAAACAGGCGGCACTGCTTTGTTCAGTGGAGGAGAACACCAAGGAGCGGCAGACACCGTTACTAGGCCCCAACCAAAGTAGTAAGGCAACAGCAGTGTGACATTAAAAAATACTTAATGAGAGCCTGAAGGTTGAAGCTCAGACAAGGAAACCTGGAGGAGAACACCAAGGAGTAGGAGAACACCAAGGAGTGGCAGACACCGTTACTAGGCCCCAACCAAAGTAGTAAGGCAACAGCAGTGTGACATTAAAAAATACTTAATGAGAGCCTGAAGGTTGAAGCTCAGACAAGGAAACCTGGAGGAGAACACCAAGGAGCGGCAGACACCGTTACTAGGCCCCAACCAAAATAGTAGGGCAACTGCAGTGTGACATTAAAAAATACTTAATGAGAGCCTGAAGGTTGAAGCTCAGACAAGGAAACCTGGAGGAGAACACCAAGGAGCGGCAGACACCGTTACTAGGCCCCAACCAAAGTAGTAGGGCAACTGCAGTGTGACATTAAAAAATACCTAATGAGAGCCTGGAGGTTGAAGCTCAGACAAGGAAACCTGGAGGAGAACACCAAGGAGCGGCAGACACCGTTACTAGGCCCCAACCAAAGTAGTAGGGCAACTGCTGTCTACAACTACTTAATGAGAGCCTGAAGGTTGAAGTTCAGCTTTTTCAGTGGAGGACAGCGTGATTGAGTGGTGCCGGAGACAGACAAAGGTAGTATGTGTTAACTAAAAAAGTTGGCTCTATGCATTTTTAAATTAGTTACAGGGGTACACAGGCAGCATTGGTGTGGTCAGTGGAGGACAATTGGAAGGAGGGACCACAGACAGACTTCCTAGGTCTAAAATAATAAAATAGGCTCTATGCAGCTTCCATTAGGTGGCAGGGGTACACAGGCAGCATTGCTGTGGTCAGTGGAGGACAATTTGAAGGAGAGACCGCAGACAGACTTCCTAGGCCTAAAATAATAAAATAGGCTCTATGCAGCTTCCATTAGGTGGCAGGGTTACTCAGGCAGCATTGGTGTGGTCAGCGGAGGACAATTGAAAGGAGGGACCGCAGACAGACTTCCTAGGCCTAAAATAATAAAATAGGCTCTATGCAGCTTCCATTAGGTGGCAGGGGTACTCAGGCAGCATTGGTGTGGTCAGTGGAGGACAATTTGAAGGAGGGACCGCAGACAGACTTCCTAGGCCTAAAATAATAAAATAGGCTCTATGCAGCTTACATTAGGTGGTAGGGGTACACAGGCAGCATTGGTGTGGTCAGTGGAGGACAATTGGAAGGAAGGACCGCAGACAGACTTCCTAGGCCTAAAATAATAAAATAGGCTCTATGCAGCTTCCATTAGGTGGCAGGGGTACTCAGGCAGCATTGGTGTGGTCAGTGGAGGACAATTTGAAGGAGGGACCGCAGACAGACTTCCTAGGCCTAAAATAATAAAATAGGCTCTATGCAGCTTCCATTAGGTGGCAGGGGTACACAGGCAGCATTAGTGTGGTCAGTGGAGGACAATTGGAAGGAGGGACCACAGACAGACTTCCTAGGCCTAAAATAATAAAATAGGCTCTATGCAGCTTCCATTAGGTGGCAGGGGTACACAGGCAGCATTGGTGTGGTCAGTGGAGGACAATTGGAAGGAGGGACCGCAGACAGACTTCCTAGGCCTAAAATAATAAAATAGGCTCTATGCAGCTTCCATTAGGTGGCAGGGGTACTCAGGTAGCATTGGTGTGGTCAGTGGAGGACAATTTGAAGGAGGGACAGCAGACAGACTTCCTAGGCCTAAAATAATAAAATAGGCTCTATGCAGCTTCCATTAGGTGGCAGGGGTACTCAGGCAGCATTGGTGTGGTCAGTGGAGGACAATTGGAAGGAGGGACCGCAGACAGACTTCCTAGGCCTAAAATAATAAAATAGGCTCTATGCAGCTTCCATTAGGTGGCAGGGGTACTCAGGCAGCATTGCTGTGGTCAGCGGAGGACAATTGGAAGGAGGGACCGAAGACAGACTTCCTAGACCTAAAATAATAAAATAGGCTCTATGCAGCTTCCATTAGGTGGCAGGGGTACTCAGGCAGCATTGGTGTGGTCAGTGGTGGACAATTTGAAGGAGGGACCGCAGACAGACTTCCTAGGCCTAAAATAATAAAATAGGCTCAATGCAGCTTCCATTAGGTGGCAGGGGTACACAGGCAGCATTGGTGTGGTCAGTGGAGGACAATTGGAAGGAAGGACCGCAGACAGACTTCCTAGGCCTAAAATAATAAAATAGGCTCTATGCAGCTTCCATTAGGTGGCAGGCGTACACAGGCAGCATTGGTGTGGTCAGCGGAGGACAATTGGAAGGAGTGTCTGACACACTAAGTACTCCCAAAAACAAAATAGATGTTAATGTCTCTCAAAAAAAACAAACAAACCCCCCCCCCAAAAAAAAAAAAAGGGTGGCATACTTAGGTACAGGGGTGTGCTCCTATGCTGACTTTCTGACATTGTAATTTGGCGCAAAGTATTTACTGGTGTTAATGTAGGACAGGGCCCCTGACTATTTTAACTAGCATCATACATGTCAACAAATTGTTATTGTCTGTGCCAGCCATTGAAGTATTTCAGCGCATAGACTAAACAGTGGTGGAGAATCGAGAGATAATTTTGCAAGTGGTAGAGCACAGTTTGACCTGGGTGGGGGAAACTCTCTCCTTGGACGGCAGTACAAGCCCAGGGCCCCTCATGTTACAACTGTGTGTCTGACGTTGGGTGCGCGCCACCACCGCCAGAGACACTTCATTGTACTATGAGGGACCCAGTGCCAGTGCCGTCGACCAAAAGTGGGCACACCCACCTCTTCAGACAAACGGCACTCTGACGGGTGCTTGCGCCAAGTGGCGAGACCACGGCCCCGTGGGGGGAGTTAGGCCATTTAGGGAGGTGTAAACATGTCGTATGCTGGACAAACAGCAGCAGCAAATTAAGAGATTGGAACAGTCAGTAATACCAGTCCCAAAGCAAGACCTTTTTACTGGAAAGCTAGGTGTCAGCCGGGAAAGGTAGGGCAAAATAATTAGAATTCCATGAGTGGTTCATTTTAATGAAGGTTAGATCATCAACATTTTGGGTAACCAGACGAGTCCTTTTTTCGGTCAGTATAGAACCAGCAGCACTGAATACTCTTTCTGATAGCACACTAGCTGCTGGGCAAGCAAGCTCCTGCAATGCATATTCGGCCAATTCAGGCCAGGTGTCTATTTTGGATGCCCAGTAATCAAAGGGGAATGACGGTTGAGGGAGAACATCGGTAATGGAGGAAAAATAGTTAGTAACCATACTGGACAAATGCTGTCTCCTGTCACTTTGAATTGATGCTGCAGTACCTGTCGTGTCTGCGGTCATTGCGAAATCACTCCACAATCTGGTCAGAAAACCCCTCTGTCCTACGCCACTTCTGATTTGGGCACCTCTAACACCTCTGCCCTGTTGCCCCCTGCAGCTCGTGTGAGAGCCATCACCGGCGCTGTGTGCTGGGAATGCCTGAATCAAACGGTCTACAAGAGTAGCTTGTTTGGTTGCCAATATTTGTTCGAGGTTCTCATGTGGCATGATATTTTGCAATTTGCCTTTATAGCGAGGATCAAGGAGGCAGGCCAACCAGTAATCGTCATCGGTCATCATTTTTATAATGCGTGGGTCCCTTTTGAGGATACGCAAGGCATAATCCGCCATGTGGGCCAATGTTCCAGTTGTCAAGTCAGTGCATATGCTGGGTTGAGGAGCACTTTCGGGCAAATCAACGTCACTTGTCTCCCTCAAAAACCCTGAACCCGGCCTTGCACCGCCAGCACTTTCTATTGCCCCCTGAGAAGCTTCCTCATCCAAAAAATACTCATCCCCATCATCCTCCTTGTCCTCCTCCTCTTCGCCCGCCACCTCGTCCTGTACACTTCCCTGAGCAGACAATGGCTGACTGTCATGAAGGCTTCCCTCGTCCTCGGCAGCAGACGCCTGCTCCTTTATGTGCGTCAAACTTTGCATCAGCAGACGCATTAGGGGGATGCTCATGCTTATTACGGTGTTGTCTGCACTAACCAGCCGTGTGCATTCCTCAAAACACTGAAGGACTTGACACAGGTCTTGGAGCTTCGACCACTGCACAGCTGACAACTCCATGTCTGCCATCCAACTGCCTGCCCGTGTATGTGTATCCTCCCACAAATACATAATAGCACGCCTCTGTTCGCACAGTCTATGAAGCATGTGCAGTGTGGAGTTCCACCTTGTTGCAACGTCGATGATTAGACGATGCTGGGGAAGGTTCAAAGACCGCTGATGGTTCTGCATACGGATGGAGTGTACGGGCGAACGGCGGATGTGAGAGCAAAGTCTGTGCACTTTCAGCAGCAGGTCAGGTAACCCCGGATAACTTTTCAGGAAGCACTGCACCACCAGGTTTAAGGTGTGAGCCAGGCAAGGAATGTGTTTCAGTTGTGAAAGGGCTATGGCAGCCATAAAATTCCTTCCGTTGTCACTGACTACCTTGCCTGCCTCAAGATGTACAGTGCCCAGCCATGACTGAGTTTCTTGCTGCAAGAACTCGGACAGAACTTCCCCGGTGTGTCTGTTGTCGCCCAAACACTTCATTGCCAATACAGCCTGCTGACGCTTGCCACAAGCTGTTCCATTATTGAACACCTCGTGTGCAACAGTGGCAGCTGCGGATGGAGTGGTCGTGCGACTGCGGTCTGTGGACGAGCTCTCGCTTCTGCTGGAGGACAAGGAAGAGGAGGGGGGACGAACGCCTACAGCCAACTGTCTACTACACCGTGGGCTAGGCAGAACTGTCCCAATATTACTGTCCCCTGTGGACCCTGCATCCACCACATTAACCCAGTGTGCCGTGATGGAGACGTAACGCCCCCGGCCATGCCTACTGGTCCATGCATCTGTTGTCAGGTGCACCTTTCTACTCACAGATTGCCTGAGCGCATGGACAATGCGGTCTTTTACATGCTGGTGGAGGGCTGGGATGGCTTTTCTCGAAAAGAAGTGTCGACTGGGTAGCTCGTAACGTGGTACAGCGTAGTCCATCAGGGCTTTGAAAGCTTCGGTTTCAACTAACCGGTAGGGCAACATCTCTAACGAGATTAGTGTAGCAATGTGGGCGTTCAAACCCTGTGTACGCGGATGCGAGGATGAGTACTTCCTTTTCCTAACGAGAGTCTCATGTTGGGTGAGCTGGACTGGAGAGCTGCATACGGTGGAACTAGCGGGGGTGCCGGTGGACATGGGTGACTGAGAGAGGGTTGGTGATGGTATTCTTGATGTTGCCCTACATACAGTTTTTCCGACCACGAACCTGGTGATTCCCTGACTGCTTTTGCCTTGCGACGAAACCCCCACATTACCTGCAGGTGGTGTGGTAAACGGTGGGCTTACAGTGAGGGAAGGGATGTCGCGTTGCTGACTAGCTTCATTGTGAGAGGGTGCTACAACTTTAAGGGATGTTTGGTAGTTTGTCCAGGCTTGCAAGTGCATGGTGGTTAAATGTCTATGCATGCAACTTGTATTTAAATTTTTAACATTTTGACCTCTGCTGAAGGTCCTTGAGCATTTCTTACATTTGACTTTGCGCTGATCATTGGGATCTTGGTTAAAAAAATTCCAGATTGCACTCTTCCTATCGGATACCTTTTCAGGCATTGCACACTGAGCTACTTTAACCTGATGGCCACGCTGTCCTACAACTGGTTTTGGTTTTGCCACACATTTTTGGCCAGATACGGGCCTGCCAGATGGAACCTGTTGCGATGTTGATGCCTGCTGCAGCTCCTCCTCCTCCTCTGCTTCAGAGCTAATGCCGCCTGCACCCTGTTCCCCCAATGGCTGCCAATCGGGGTCAACAACTGGGTCATCTCCTCTTCTATGTTCTGTGCACCTTCCTCTGGGTCACCGTGTAAGCCGGTGCTATAGCGTTCGTGACGGGGCTCCATAGTCTCATCGGGGTCAGATTCTGGATCAGTACAGTGAGGGCAATGTTCTGATCTGAGTCAAAGGAACAACATAATAATCTGGCTGTGGCTGTGCATCTGTGCACTCCATGTCCGATTCATCTTGTAATGGGCATGGCCTGTTAACAATTTCACTTTCGAACCCAGGCACGGTATGTGTAAAGAGCTCCATAGAGTAACCAGTTGTGTCGCCTGACGCATCCTTCACTGTTGTTCTTGGTGAAGTACACAAGGAAGCGACTTGTTCCTGACTGGGAGCATCCACTGACGACGCACTGCTCTGACATTTGGCACTTTCCGAGGAGGAGGCGAAAGAGCTAGAGGCAGAGTCAGCAATGAAAGCCAATACTTGTTCCTGCTGCTCCGGCTTCAAAAGCGGTTTTCCTACTCCAGGCCTTGTGGACCCTGTCGATGACGAAGGCTCAACAACTCGAGACTTAGGGGCTATATTGCTTTTCCCACGACCACCTGATGCTCCACGACCACCACCACTACCATCATTACCAGCTGGCAATGAACGCCCACGGCCACGACCTCTTTCACCAGACTTCCTCATTATTTGAAAAATGTAACCTAACTAACAACCGTTAGGTAGTCCTGTAAAACCAGGTAGAAGGTGTACATGAACTTGTTGTGAATGTAAATCTCCCATTTTTATGTGTGGCAGAATGCAGTGAAAAATCAGGGCCACTGTTATACAGTAGGTTTTCTGTGGCAGAAAAACAAAGACATATGCCACACACAGGACTGGCACTAATGCAGATTTGCCAATCTTAATCTCCCACTTGTTTTTTTTTTTTTTTATGGGAGAATGAGGAAAAAATCAGGCCCACAGTTATACAGTAGGTTTTCTGTGGCAGAAAAACAAAGACAGATGCCACACACAGGACTGGCACTAATGCAGATTTGCCAATCTTAATCTCCCACTTGTTTTTTTTTTTATGGGAGAATTAGGAAGAAATCAGGCACACTGTTATACAGTAGGTTTTCTGTGGCAGAAAAAGAAAGACAGATGCCACACACAGGACTGGCACTAATGCAGATTTGCCAATCTTAATCTACAACTTGTTTTTTTTATGGGAGAATTAGGAAGAAATCAGGCACACTGTTATACAGTAGGTTTTCTGTGGCAGAAAAACAAAGACAGATGCCACACACAGGACTGGCACTAATGCAGATTTGCCAATCTTAATCTCCCACTTGTTTTTTTTTTATGGGAGAATTAGGAAGAAATCAGGCACACTGTTATACAGTATGTTTTCTGTGGCAGAAAAACAAAGACAGATGCCACACACAGGACTGGCACTAATGCAGATTTGCAAATCTTAATCTCCCAATTTTTTTTTTTTTAGGGGAGAATGAGAAAAAAATCAGGCACACTGTCATACAGTAGGTTTTCTGTGGCAGAAAAAGAAAGACAGATGCCACACACAGGACTGGCACTAATGCAGATTTGCCAATCTTAATCTACAACTTGTTTTTTTTTTATGGGAGAATTAGGAAGAAATCAGGCACACTGTTATACAGTAGGTTTTCTGTGGCAGAAAAAGAAAGACAGATGCAACACACAGGACTGGCACTAATGCAGATTTGCCAATCTTAATCTCCCCCAATTTTTTTTTTTTTATGGGAGAATTAGGAAGAAATCAGGCACACTGTTATACAGTAGGTTTTCTGTGGCAGAAAAACAAAGACAGATGTCACACACAGGACTGGCACTAATGCAGATTTGCCAATCTTAATCTACAACTTGTTTTTTTTTTATGGGAGAATTAGGAAGAAATCAGGCACACTGTTATACAGTAGGTTTTCTGTGGCAGAAAAACAAAGACAGATGCCACACACAGGACTGGCACTAATGCAGATTTGCCAATCTTAATCTCCCATTTTTATATTTTTTTGGGGAGAATTAGGAAGAAATCAGGCACACTGTTATACAGTAGGTTTTCTGTGGCAGAAAAACAAAGACAGATGCCACACACAGGACTGGCACTAATGCAGATTTGCCAATCTTAATCTACAATTTGTTTTTTTTTTATGGAAGAATTAGGAAGAAATCAGGCACACTGTTATACAGTAGGTTTTCTGTGGCAGAAAAACAAAGACAGATGCCACACACAGGACTGGCACTAATGCAGATTTGCCAATCTTAATCTCCCAATTTTTTTTTTTTTTAGGGGAGAATGAGGAAAAAATCAGGCACACTGTTATACAGTAGGTTTTCTGTGGCAGAAAAAGAAAGACAGATGCCACACACAGGACTGGCACTAATGCAGATTTGCCAGTCTTAATCTACAACTTGTTTTTTTTTTATGGGAGAATTAGGAAGAAATCAGGCACACTGTTATACAGTAGGTTTTCTGTGGCAGAAAAAGAAAGACAGATGCCACACACAGGACTGGCACTAATGCAGATTTGCCAATCTTAAAGGGAACCTGTCACCCCGTTTTTTCGGTATGAGATAAAAATACCGTTAAATAGGGCCTGAGCTGAGCATTACAATAGTGTAGTTTGTGTACCCTAATTCCCCACCTATGCTGCCGAAATACGTTACCGAAGTAGTAGTTTTCGCCTGTCAATCAGGCTGGTCAGGTCAGATGGGTGTGGTGTCCTCCCCCAGATCTTGCGTAGTTTTCCGTTGGTGGCGTAGTGGTGTGCGCATGTCCAAGTCCCGAATCCTCTGCCAGGGGTGTAAAAAAAACAGCGATGTCCGTTATTCCATTGGTGGTCGGTGGGCGCGGCCATCTTGCTTTGGCCGCAGAAGCGGCGCTCTACTGACCGCGGCTTCAGGAAAATGGCCGCGGGCATCCGCGCGTGCGCAGATGGCTATCGCGGCGGCCATTTTCGTGAAGCTGAGATGCGAATTCTGCTTCACGAAAATGGCCGCCGCGATAGCCATCTGCGCACGCGCGGATGCCCGCGGCCATTTTCCTGAAGCCGCGGTCAGTAGAGCGCCGCTTCTGCGGCCAAAGCAAGATGGCCGCGCCCACCGACCACCAATGGAATAACGGACATCGCTGTTGTTTTTACACCCCTGGCAGAGGATTCGGGACTTGGACATGCGCACACCACTACGCCACCAACGGAAAACTAAGCAAGATCTGGGGGAGGACACCACACCCATCTGACCTGACCAGCCTGATTGACAGGCGAAAACTACTACTTCGGTAACGTATTTCGGCAGCACAGGTGGGGAATCGGGGTCCACAAACTACACTATTGTAATGCTCAGCTCAGGCCCTATTTAACGGTATTTTTATCTCATACCGAAAAAACGGGGTGACAGGTTCCCTTTAATCTCCCAATTTTTTATTTTTTTTATGGGAGAATGAGGAAAAAATCAGGCACACTGTTATACAGTAGGTTTTCTGTGGCAGAAAAACAAAGACAGATGCCACACACAAGACTGGCACTAATGCAGATTTGCCAATCTTAATCTCCCAATTTTTTTTTTTTTATGGGAGAATTAGGAAGAAATCAGGCACACTGTTATACAGTAGGTTTTCTGTGGCAGAAATAGAAAGACAGATGCCACACACAGGACTGGCACTAATGCAGATTTGCCAATCTTAATCTACAACTTGTTTTTTTTTTATGGGAGAATTAGGAAGAAATCAGGCACACTGTTATACAGTAGGTTTTCTGTGGCAGAAAAAGAAAGACAGATGCCACACACAGGACTGGCACTAATGCAGATTTGCCAATCCTAATCTCCCAATTTTATTTTTTTTATGGGAGAATGAGGAAAAAATCAGGCCCACGCCCACAGTTATACAGTAGGTTTTCTGTGGCAGAAAAACAAAGACAGATGCCACACACAGGACTGGCACTAATGCAGATTAGCCAATCTTAATCTCCCACTTGTTTTTTTTTTATGGGAGAATTAGGAAGAAATCAGGCACACTGTTATACAGTAGGTTTTCTGTGGCAGAAAAAGAAAGACAGATGCCACACACAGGACTGGCACTAATGCAGATTTGCCAATCCTAATCTCCCAATTTTTTTTTTTTTTTTAATGGGAGAATGAGGAAAAAATCAGGCCCACGCCCACAGTTATACAGTAGGTTTTCTGTGGCAGAAAAAGAAAGACAGATGCCACACACAGGACTGGCACTAATGCAGATTTGCCAATCTTAATCTACAACTTGTTTTTTTTTATGGGAGAATTAGGAAGAAATCAGGCACACTGTTATACAGTAGGTTTTCTGTGGCAGAAAAAGAAAGACAGATGCAACACACAGGACTGGCACTAATGCAGATTTGCCAATCTTAATCTCCCCCAATTTTTTTTTTTTTATGGGAGAATTAGGAAGAAATCAGGCACACTGTTATACAGTAGGTTTTCTGTGGCAGAAAAACAAAGACAGATGTCACACACAGGACTGGCACTAATGCAGATTTGCCAATCTTAATCTACAACTTGTTTTTTTTTTATGGGAGAATTAGGAAGAAATCAGGCACACTGTTATACAGTAGGTTTTCTGTGGCAGAAAAACAAAGACAGATGCCACACACAGGACTGGCACTAATGCAGATTTGCCAATCTTAATCTCCCATTTTTTTTTTTTGGGGGGGAGAATTAGGAAGAAATCAGGCACACTGTTATACAGTAGGTTTTCTGTGGCAGAAAAACAAAGACAGATGCCACACACAGGACTGGCACTAATGCAGATTTGCCAATCTTAATCTACAATTTGTTTTTTTTTTATGGGAGAATTAGGAAGAAATCAGGCACACTGTTATACAGTAGGTTTTCTGTGGCAGAAAAACAAAGACAGATGCCACACACAGGACTGGCACTAATGCAGATTTGCCAATCTTAATCTCCCACTTGTTTTTTTTTTATGGGAGAATTAGGAAGAAATCAGGCACACTGTTATACAGTAGGTTTTCTGTGGCAGAAAAACAAAGACAGATGCCACACACAGGACTGGCACTAATGCAGATTTGCAAATCTTAATCTCCCAATTTTTTTTTTTTTAGGGGAGAATGAGGAAAAAATCAGGCACACTGTTATACAGTAGGTTTTCTGTGGCAGAAAAACAAAGACAGATGCCACACACAGGACTGGCACTAATGCAGATTTGCCAATCTTAATCTACAACTTGTTTTTTTTTAATGGGAGAATTAGGAAGAAATCAGGCACACTGTTATACAGTAGGTTTTCTGTGGCAGAAAAAGAAAGACAGATGCCACACACAGGACTGGCACTAATGCAGATTTGCCAATCTTAATCTCCCAATTTTTTATTTTTTTTATGGGAGAATGAGGAAAAAATCAGGCACACTGTTATACAGTAGGTTTTCTGTGGCAGAAAAACAAAGACAGATGCCACACACAGGACTGGCACTAATGCAGATTTGCCAATCTTAATCTCCCAATTTTTTTTTTTTTATGGGAGAATTAGGAAGAAATCAGGCACACTGTTATACAGTAGGTTTTCTGTGGCAGAAAAACAAAGACAGATGCCAAACACAGGACTGGCACTAATGCAGATTTGCCAATCTTAATCTACAACTTGTTTTTTTTTTTATGGGAGAATTAGGAAGAAATCAGGCACACTGTTATACAGTAGGTTTTCTGTGGCAGAAATAGAAAGACAGATGCCACACACAGGACTGGCACTAATGCAGATTTGCCAATCTTAATCTCCCATTTATTTTATTTTTTTGGGAGAATTAGGAAGAAATCAGGCACACTGTTATACAGTAGGTTTTCTGTGGCAGAAAAACAAAGACAGATGCCACACACAGGACTGGCACTAATGCAGATTTGCCAATCTTAATCTACAATTTGTTTTTTTTTATGGGAGAATTAGGAAGAAATCAGGCACACTGTTATACAGTAGGTTTTCTGTGGCAGAAAAACAAAGACAGATGCCACACACAGGACTGGCACTAATGCAGATTTGCCAATCTTAATCTCCCAATTTTTTTTTTTTTAGGGGAGAATGAGGAAAAAATCAAGCACACTGTTATACAGTAGGTTTTCTGTGGCAGAAAAAGAAAGACAGATGCCACACACAGGACTGACACTAATGCAGATTTGCCAATCCTAATCTCCCAATTTTTTTTTTTTTTTATGGGAGAATGAGGAAAAAATCAGGCCCACGCCCACAGTTATACAGTAGGTTTTCTGTGGCAGAAAAACAAAGACAGATGCCACACACAGGACTGGCACTAATGCAGATTAGCCAATCTTAATCTCCCACTTGTTTTTTTTTTATGGGAGAATTAGGAAGAAATCAGGCACACTGTTATACAGTAGGTTTTCTGTGGCAGAAAAAGAAAGACAGATGCCACACACAGGACTGGCACTAATGCAGATTTGCCAATCCTAATCTCCCAATTTTTTTTTTTTTTTATGGGAGAATGAGGAAAAAATCAGGCCCACGCCCACAGTTATACAGTAGGTTTTCTGTGGCAGAAAAACAAAGACAGATGCCACACACAGGACTGGCACTAATGCAGATTTGCCAATCTTAATCTCCCAATTTTTTTTTTTTTATGGGAGAATTAGGAAGAAATCAGGCACACTGTTATACAGTAGGTTTCCTGTGGCAGAAAAACAAAGACAGATGCCACACACAGGACTGGCACTAATGCAGATTTGCCAATTTTAATCTGCCCCTTTTTTTTTTTTTTTTTCAGGGAGACTAGTGAATAAATCTGGGCCAATGTATTACAGTGTATTTTCTGTGGCAGAAAGTGGCTTGAAGAGATATACCAAAAAAAAAAAAAAGGGACTGTACTACAATTACTATCTCCCTACAGTAATCTCAGAAAAGTGTGGCAGGCAGCAATAAAAAGGACTGCTGCACACAAAAGTCAAAAGTGTGGACAAACAAACAAGATAGCTGTGCAGAAAGGAAGGAGCAACAGGATTTGTGCTTTGAAAAAAGCAGTTGGTTTGCACAGCGGCGTACACACAGCAACGCAGCTATCAGGGAGCCTTATAACCTACAGAGCTGATGAAGAGAAATCTAGCCTCCACTGTCCCTGCAAAGAAAAGGTGGTGTTGGACAGTGGAAATCGCTACAGCACAAGCGGTTTTGGGGTCAATTTACCCTGCCTAACGCTATCCCTGCTTCTGATGAAGCGGCAGCATCCTCTCGCTACGCTCAGATCAGCAGCAGTAAGATGGCGGTCGGCGGGAAAGCCCCTTTATAGCCCCTGTGACGCCGCAGAAAGCAAGCCAATCACTGCCATTGCCTTCTCTAAGATGGTGGGGACCAGGGCCTATGTCATCACGCTGCCCACACTCTGCGTGCACCTTCATTGGCTGAGAAATGGCGCTTTAAGCGTAATAGGAAACGCGACTTTGGCGTGAAGATCGTGTACCGCATGGCCGATCCCACGCTGGGATCGGGTCGGGTTTCATGAAACCCGACTTTGCCAAAAGTCGGCGACTTTTGAAAATGACCGATCCGTTTCGCTCAACCCTATTCCTCAGAATTGAAAGGAATGGAAAACTTGTGAAGGGGGAACCATCCTCATGGGTGAAAAAAGAAAGGCTAGAGCTACGAATCGACATGTATTGACTGATCAATTGAAAAGGGCAAACCGGTCCTTGTATGGACAAAATCTGGAGCCAGGTGCCTAAACTAAATGGGTCAGTTTCGCAGCTCCGCAGGCACCCATTACATATTGCTACATCGTCATGCTGCAGACCACCAGGTCTCTTAGTAGAAAGAGGGACCAACTCGCTAACACGAAGTGCACAAAAAAATGCCAAACCAAAAGCGGCAGAGAGGAGGGTCACCCTGTAAGGAGAGGAACAAATGGAGGAAGCATTATCAATAATGCGCCTTAAAAGAGAAAAAGAAATTGGGCGCCTCTTCTCACAACAAGTGTGCCTATGTCTCCCTCCACAAATGGCCTGGCGAATAATAAAGCATTTGGTACCATGAGTCCATCCGCGCAGCCTAAAATGGAAAGCAATCCCGGAGAGGCAATGCTGAGCTACCACACTAGACCAGAACTGAAGAAGCTATACAAGTAAGAACTCGTCACCTCTAAGCGAATGGAGTTGGATGACTCGAGAGGCCTGCCCCTTGCAAATGCACACCACTCATTCCAAGCCTTACCGTAAGCAGCCCACGTAGATGGAGCTAGAGAAGTTCTGACCAGCGGCATGAGCTGTTCTTCACCACTTCCCACATGTAGTCCGGGCAATACTGACCTTCCCGATCCACGGTGGGACACAACTCCTGGAACATCTGGAAATCAAAGCGAGAGAGAGCATCACCTACCAAATTATGAACACCTGGAACATGGCGGGCTCTAAAGCACATACTGAAAGTTAGGCATTTTAGAACTATGAATCGAATCAATTTGATGACCAGAAGTGATGAGGAAGTCAAATTATTTATGGATAAGATGATACTCATGTTGTCCATCCAGAAAACAATGCGTTTATCACACAGAACGGGTCCCAATAGAGCAACGGCTACAGCAATGGGAAAAAGCTCTAGCAGCATTACATTTTTTACCCAACCTCTGGGGTACCAAGATTCAGCACACCAGGAGTTACCGTTAGGGTTAAGCGAAACGGATCGGACAAATTCAAAAATCGCCGACTTTCGACAAAGTTGGGTTTTATGAAACCCGACCCGATCCCAGTGTGGGATTGACTATGAGATCGGCGATCTTTGTGCCAAAGTTGCGTTTCATATGACGCGTTCCAGCACCATTTCTCAGCCAATGAAGGAGGACGCCGAGTGTGGGCAGCGTGATGACATAGGTCTCGGTCCCCACCATCTTAGAGAAGGGCATGACAGTGATTGGCTTGCTTTCTGCAGCGTCACAGGGGCTATAAAGGGGCGTGAACGCCGACCGCCATCTTACTTCTGCCGATCTCAGCATAGGGAGAGGTTGCTGCACCTTCGTCAGAAGCAGGGATATAGATAGGGAGGGAAGATTAACTGTTATGATCTGGTGACCTTGGAGCCGCATGAAACTTTCTCTGGAGTCGGTGGAACCTGTACTGACCGCAAATCCTGAACTAACACCGCAACTAGAAGTAGCCGTGGGGTGTGCTTAACATACCCTAGACACCTCGATGCAGCCGGAGGACTAAATACCCCTATAGATGGAAATAGGAATGCTACCTTGCCTCAGAGCAGACCCCCAAAGGATAGGCAGCCCCCCACGAATAATGACTGTGAGTAGGAGAAGAATAGACACACGCAGGAAGAAAACAGGATTTAGCAAAAGAGGCCACTCTAGCTAAATAGGAAAGGATAGGACAGATTACTAGGCGGTCAGTATTAAAACCCTTCCAAAAATATCCACAGCAGATAATACAAAAAGTTCCACAATCTAACTAAAGACATGGAATGTATATCTGCCACTCCAGAGAATCCAACAAGACTGAGAAAATACTGACACAATCTAAGCTGGACAAGAAAACACAAAGAATAGCACTGAATTGTGAAGCACATAGCATGTGTGCCACAGGAAAAAAAAACCAGACACTTATCTTTGCTGATTTGGCAGAAAGGCAGGAGGAACCAAGCAGAGGTCCAACACCTCCCAACAACAATTGACAACTGGCAAGGACTAATGAATCCTGCACGCCTAAATACCCCAGTCAGAACTGCAATCAGCAGATACACCTGACCAGGACTGCAACTCAGGGGCAACTGTATTACCACCTACAACCACCGGAGGGAGCCCAAAAGCAGAATTCACAACAATTAACCCCCAAACCGCTTGTGATGTGGCGATTTCCACTGCCCAACACCTCCTTTGTATTGCAGGGACAGTGGAGGCTATATCTTTGTGCGTCAGCTCTGTAGCTTATTAGGCTGCCTTATAAGGCTCCCTGATAGCTGCATTGCTGTTTGCACCGCTGCTGTGCAAACCAACTGCTTTTTTAAAAGCAAAAATCCTGTTGCTCCTTTCTGCAGTTATCTTGTTTATTTGTCCACACGTTTGTGTGCAGCAGTCCTTTTTGTTGCTGCCATACTTGTCCAGAGATCATTGTAGGGAGATTGAAATTGTACTACAGTCCTTGGATTTTTTCAGGTATCTTCCAGCCACTTTCTGACACTTGCATTGTGTTGTGTTACACACTGGGCCTGAGTTGTGGTGCTGTCTCCCCCCAAAAAAGGGAGATTCAAATTGTCACAAAGTGGATATACCTCAGTTCTGTTAGTTTGTCGTATATCAGCCAGCCACGTTCTGCCACTTACATTGTGTTGTAAAATACACCGGGCCTGAGTTTGGGTTCAGTCTCCCCCCCCCGAAAAAGAAAGATTCAAATTCTCACAAAGTGGATATACTTCAGTCCTCTTAGTTTGTCGTGTATCAGCCAGCCACTTGCTGCCACTCACATTGCGTTGTAAAATACACTAAGCCTAAGTTTGGGTTCAGTCTCCCCCCAAAAAAAGTGAGATTGAAATTCTCACAAAGTGGATATACCTCAGTCCTCTTAGTTTGTCGTGTATCAGCCAGCCACTTGCTGCCACTCACATTGCGTTGTAAAATACACTGGGCCTGAGTTTGGGTTCAGTCCCCCCCCAAAAAAAAAGTGAGATTCAAATTCTCACAAAGTGGATATACCTCAGTCCTCTTAGTTTGTCGTGTATCAGCCAGCCACTTGCTGCCACTCACATTGCATTGTAAAATACACTGGGCCTGAGTTGTGGTTCAGTCTCCCCCCAAAAAAAGTTGATACGCTAAACGCTCTCATTTTCCATATTTCTAGTGCAGTAATGCAGTTCAGTTTTCATGTTTCATGTTTGCATGTTTCAGTGCTGCAGTGTGCTGCCTTATTTACTTGACTGTATATGAGTTGGTGACTATAGGTTCAGCACCTGTTCACACTTAGTCTATGTTTGGATGTGACGGTCAGTTTTTTGAAATGTATTCTTTAGCCTTCTGACCGAGCACTCCGCCTCTTAGCCACAGGTGTTTTAATCGCAACAGGTCCATTACCCCTCCACAGAAAGAGAGAATGTTAGTCTAAGAAGAGGTTTCACAGGTACCCATTCAGATGGAGATGTTTATTCTCAGCGAGGAAAGGAAAGCGTAGGACCTGGTATACGAGAGATGCCCTAAAGTGGCTACCAGGTACACATAAAATTGGCCATTTTTATGCGCTAAACGCTCTCATTTTTCATATTTCTAGTGCGGTAATGCAGTTCAGTTTTCATGTTTCATGTTTGCATGTTTCAGCGCTGCAGTGTGCTGCCTTATTTACTTGACTGTATATGAGTTGGTGACTATAGGTTCAGCACCTGTTCACACTTAGTCTATGTTTGGATGTGACGGTCAGTTTTTTGAAATGTATTCTTTAGCCTTCTGACCGAGCACTCCGCCTCTTAGCCACAGGTGTTTTAATAGCAACAGGTCCATTACCCCGCCACAGAAAGAGAGAATGTTAGTCTAAGAAGAGGTTTCACAGGTACCCATTCAGATGGAGACGTTTATTCTCAGCGAGGAAAGGAAAGCGTAGGACTTGGTATACGAGAGATGCCCTAAAGTGACTACCAGGTACACATAAAATTGGCCATTTTTATGCGCTAAACACTCTCATTTTTCATATTTCTAGTGCAGTAATGCAGTTCAGGTTTCATGTTTGCAAGTTTCAGCGCTGCAGTGTGCTGCCTTATTTACTTGACCAAAAAAAAGTGAGATTCAAATTCTCAACAAAGTGGATATACCACAGTCCTCTTAGTTTCTCGTGTATCAGCCAGCCACTTGCTACCACTCACATTGCACTGTAAAATACACTGGGCCTGAGTTTGGGTTCAGTCTCCCCCCAAAAAAAGTGAGATTCAAATTCTCACAAAGTGGATATACCTCAGTATTCCTAGTTTCTCGTTTATCAGCCAGCCACTTGCTGCCACTTTCATTGTGTTGTGTTACACACTGGGCCTGAGTTGTGGTGCTGTCTGTCAGGGAGAGACTAGGTGAGTGAGAGCTAATAACCCGGGCCCCTGCAGTTTCCCTCAGACTAGGGAAATCCTGACTGACCCTCTACCTGGAGTTTACACTGAAGGTGTGCATGTCCAGGCCTCAAACCTCACCCTGTCTCCTGAGCTCAGCCCTAGGCTGAAACCTCCGCCCACCACCCAGTGAAGATGTTATTCCCCAATACCCACAGTTAGCACAGACAAGGATAAAGGAAAATATATGTAGCGCCCCCACCGCCGCAGGGCCGAGGGGTACCCGGTACCGGGCCTACAAGTCTCTGCTCTGGGGTTGTCACGGCGGCTAGGCCCCGGTTCCGTGACCCTGCCGTGGGGCGCACAGTGAAATGATAGGTGTGGATGACGGATGATGGTAATAGTGGTGCGGTGCAGTAAATAACGAGGACACCAGTTTGCAGTCTCTTTACCTCTTTACTGAAGATCTCTGGGTCCTCAGTCCAGAATACGGTTCACCAGGCTGCGCAAGTCCGGCCGGTCCAATGGCACCTCCAGAGTTCTCCTCACAGGTGGAAATCGGTGCCTTCCTTCTAGCGCTAAGTGTTGCGGTCCTTCCCTGCTGTGCTTACGGAAAGTCCCCACAACCGTCGTGTCTGTTTCTTAAGTTCCCTCACAACTCGATTAAATGATGTTCTTCTAATCCTCCGTCCCTCCCTGATATTCTGGTTGGAACGGCACCCGTTTGACGGGTAGGCTCGGAGCTCTTCCGGGACCCTAGAGTCGCCCCTCTCCACAGGTTGCCCCCCAAGACTTCATAGGTGATAAGTGTTAGACAGCCCGCCTTAAACTGACTGTCCTGCTGCTGTTTAGAGTATTGCTTGAAGCTGATTGTTATAATACTCCCTCGGCGTTCCGGCCACCGGTAGGGTGTTGCTCCGGTCTTACAGCATGACCCCTACTGGTATTCTCCTATCGCTTGATCTCGTTTCTCTCTCAGCACAATCTCTCGCTTCTAGTCCTTTCTTGGGTCCCGCCGCTTCCCGGAGCTGGCGCGGACCCGTTACGTTCTTTCAAGTTGCCAAGCCTCTGTCAGGATCCCACCCCTGACAGAGACCCTACTGTCTCTTCCTCCACAACACCCTCTGCCACCAGGTGTTGCTTCGTCCAATGCAGTCGGTATCTTCGCAAAGAGTCCTTCTTTAAGTAAAACCAGTAGGGAGCGCCTTTAATAAGGTGCAAACTATGTACAAGAAGTTCGGATCATGCACTGTTCATGATTTCAGCAGTTCTGTAAACGTTGTGCAAAAACTTGGAAGACAAACAAGAAAACAAAACAATAGGGATCCCAGGTCCATAGAAGGATCCCCTTTAGAGTTAACCCTGGACGGGTTCAGTAGCAAAACAGGAGAGAAACAGTTAACTATTTACATTCTAAGCAGCGTCTTAAAATCTTACTCAGGAGGCAGCCCCCACCGAGGCTTTACCTGGCAGGTGGCTTTCTGCTGGCCGGATTCACTGGGCTCCAAGCTTACCCCTGCGGCCAGGGATACCTCGTGGGTTCGTGTCTTCTGCACGACCAGGTCGTGCGCCGCAATGATGGTCTGCGTGGGCCGATGGATGCGGCTGGCAGCAGCAGCAGCGGCAGCGGCGGCTTCAGCGGCAAGCTCCTCCCCCTCAGTGCGGGATACTACCAGAACGGCGGTGCAGCGCTGCATGTCCCGAGCCCACCATCCGCTCCCCTTTAGGTGCCGACGGTAGGTGACTACATCCCCCGGCTTCAGGAAGGACTTGGCGCCGTCTCCACTCAGGCAGGGCTCCACTTCCTCCCGGGTGATGCGGACTCTTAGGGTGGTCCCAATCTCCTGCACGAAGCCCTTTCCCGTCTGGGACAGGTATACAACCACCACGCCCCACTTCGGCAAGGAGCCCTCCAGCAGCTCACCTCGCGCCTCCCGCTCCACTTCACGCTGGAACTCTGCGATTAGATGGTTCCGATATTCCCCCCAGGGGAAGGGCCCGAGGTCATGCCCCCCCGGTGCATTGGTGCTAGACGGCGGGGACATCGGGGCGCCACCGGTCGCAGCAGTGACCGGGTCGTGTGCAGAAGTGAGGTGGCCATCCCGGGGATCGCGGCACTGGGTACCTCCACTTGCGGTAGCCCCTCCTGGGGAAGGCGTATGAGTCGGAGACTGTCCAGGCCCGGGATGCTCCAGCGGCAGCTCCCAAGGATCAAAATCCTCCAGCGGAGGCATGTCAGAATAATCCGCTGGTGACGGGGGTCGATGCGGAGCCATCCTTTTCTGTAGACCTGTCCTGGTCTCCAGTTCCACCTCATCTGAGTCATAGTTTCGTTTCTTCGGTCTTCGCCCACCATAGAAGATTAAGAGGCGGATCTCTCCTGTCGACGGGCCCGCCCTTAGAATGCAGCAATATTTAGACTGGGCGGCCATTACCCTTCGCGCTCTTGAGCTTGTCTACGCCCACTCCACGCCCCTCTTCTTCTCCCGCGCTCTCCTCAGCGCTATAATGGCGGCGGATTTTGGCGGTAAATGGCGCAGCACAGTCTTTGTAATAAAGTACAGTCCGAGTACAACAAATCACAGTTCCAAGGCACACATGACCTGATTCTTCAGGCTTAAGTAGATCCTGTTCGTGACGCCAAGTTTGTAGCGCCCCCACCGCCGCAGGGCAGGGTTGTCACGGCGGCTAGGCCCCGGTTCCGTGACCCTGCCGTGGGGCGCACAGTGAAATGATAGGTGTGGATGACGGATGATGGTAATAGTGGTGCGGTGCAGTAAATAACGAGGACACCAGTTTGCAGTCTCTTTACCTCTTTACTGAAGATCTCTGGGTCCTCAGTACAGAATACGGTTCACCAGGCTGCGCAAGTCCGGCCGGTCCAATGGCACCTCCAGAGTTCTCCTCACAGGTGGAAATCGGTGCCTTCCTTCTAGCGCTAAGTGTTGCGGTCCTTCCCTGCTGTGCTTACGGAAAGTCCCCACAACCGTCGTGTCTGTTTCTTAAGTTCCCTCACAACTCGATTAAATGATGTTCTTCTAATCCTCCGTCCCTCCCTGATATTCTGGTTGGAACGGCACCCCTTTGACGGGTAGGCTCGGAGCTCTTCCGGGACCCTAGAGTCGCCCCTCTCCACAGGTTGCCCCCCAAGACTTCATAGGTGATAAGTGTTAGACAGCCCGCCTTAAACTGACTGTCCTGCCGCTGTTTAGAGTATTGCTTGAAGCTGATTGTTATAATACTCCCTCGGCGTTCCGGCCACCGGTAATGCGCCTCAGTAGGGTGTTGCTCCGGTCTTACAGCATGACCCTTACTGGTATTCTCCTATCGCTTGATCTCGTTTCTCACTCAGCACAATCTATCTCGCTTCTAGTCCTTTCTTGGGTCCCGCCGCTTCCCGGAGCTGGCGCGGACCCGTTACGTTCTTTCAAGTTGCCAAGCCTCTGTCAGGATCCCACCCCTGACAGAGACCCTACTGTCTCTTCCTCCACAACACCCTCTGCCACCAGGTGTTGCTTCGTCCAATCCAGTCAACTTTCTGATCTAACTTCCTGCCTGACCCCCAGTTTACCCACTATGGTGGGGAGTGGCCTAATGAATAGCACCCTTAGCTCCCCCTGGAGGCCCAGCTGTGAAATGTATTGGTGTCTGTGATACCTGATCAGATGAACTCCTTCAGTGCCATCGGACGCACCGTAGCTCCCCATAGTGGCGGAGCCACAGTACTGCAACGACCAGGACTCTGGGGCGCTGCATATACACCACGCCGCAGTCACTCAGGAATACACTATAAATGTGCAGGGCAAAATAAATACAAATATAGGAAGGAGTAAATAAGACAAAGGAAAATACACCACCAGCAACGAACCTCCAACCACCAGCTCTCCTCACCAGACCGAGATAACAACGCACAAGACAGAAGCTATAATCGGTGACGCCCAAAGATCAGGAGAACTATTTAAAGGCAGTGGGCATGGCCCAGCTTCCAATCCAAGGATTAGGTAAATTAACCCCGGAGCAGCTAGATAAAATCTAGCAGACGCCAATGAGCAAATAGTGGTCAAAAGCGGAATTACCGCTGTCTGTCGGACGACCTGGTCTGAACAGCGTCCGACATGACAGTACCCCGCCTTCTACGAGGGAGCCCAGGGCCCTCACGGCAAATAGGACCCGGCTTGTCCGGATGACGGCAGTGAAACAACCTGACCAGCCGGTCAGCATGAACGTCCGAGGCTGGTACCCAGGATCTCTCCTCAGGTCCATAACCACGCCAATGTATCAAGTACTGTAAAGTGCGACGCACTACATGAGAGGCAACCACCTTGGAGACTTCAAACTCCAAATTACCATCCACCAAGACTGGAGGTGGCATAGGCGCCACGTCCACAGAATCCACCACCTTCTTTAGAAGAGACCTGTGGAACACGTTGTGTATCTTATACACCGTAGGGAGCTCCAATCGGTACGCTACTGGGTTAATGACGGCGGTGACCCTAAATGGACCAATAAACCATGGACCCAATTTAAGGGATGGTATTTTGAGTCTTATGTTTTTTGTGGATAACCACACCCAGTCATCCACACTCAGGTCCGGACCTGGCACACGCCTACTGTCAGCCACACGTTTGTACCTAGCACCCACACTCAACAGGCGCTGTTTAACTCTCCTCCAGACTGATGACAATTGTGTTCCTAACTGGTCCTCCTCCGGAACGCCGGAAGAGCCCCTCTGACTCAAGGTACAAAATTGAGGATGTAGCCCGTAAACACAAAAAAACGGAGACTCCCCAGACGACTCCTGGCGGTGATTATTGATGGCAAATTCAGCCAAAGGAAGAAAGGTAGACTACTCCTCCTGGTTATCAGAGACAAAGCAGCATAAGTACTGTTCCAAATTTTGGTTCATACGCTCAGTCTGACCATTTGACTGAGGAAGAAACGCCGAAGAATGAGATAACTTGATTCCCAGCCGTGAGCAAAACGCTCTCCAAAATTTTGCCACAAACTGAGACCCCCTATCAGACACGATGTCAGACGGAACCCCATGTAGTATGACCACCTCCTGCACAAATACTTGGGCCAGAGTCTTAGCATTAGGCAACGCAGGCAAAGACAGAAAGTGCAACATTTTAGAAAACTGATCAACAATCACCAAGATGACCGTGTTTCCAGCTGATGAGTGCAAATCAGTGATGAAATCCATGGAGATTTCCGTCCATGGCTTACTAGGTACCTCAAGAGGAAGTAGTGTGCCAACAGGACGGGAGCGGGGCGTCTTGGCCCTAGCGTACGTGGTACAAGCTGACACGTATGAGACCACGTCCTGTCGGATCTTGGGCCACCAAAACCGACATGACACCAACTCCAAGGTACCTCTAACCCCTGGGTGACCAGCCAGGACAGCATCATGATGCTCCGCCAAAACCTTTAGGCGGAGATGAAGCGGTACAAAAGATTTGTTGACGGGAAGCTCAGATGGTACCTCCTCCTGAGCCTCGGCAATCTCAGCCTCAACCTCGGTAGTGAGAGCCGAAACCACAACACCCTTGCGTACTGGATCTTCCCGAGGTTCTCCCCCCGGAAAACACCTGGACAGAGCATCCGCCTTAGTGTTTTTAGACCCCGGTCTGTAAGTGACCACAAAATTGAACCGCGTGAAAAACAATGCCCAGTGAGCCTGCCTGGGGGACAGACGCTTGGCAGACTCCAAATACAGCAGATTCTTATGATCAGTAATAACAGTTACCTGATGTACCGACCCCTCCAAGAAGTGTCGCCATTCCTCAAAGGCCAACTTGATTGCCAACAACTCCCTGTTGCCGATATCGTAGTTACGTTCAGCGGACAACACTTTCTTGGAGAAATAGGCGCACGGACGTAAACCACTCAAAGATGAGCCTTGAGATAGTACCGCCCCCACACCTACCTCAGACGCATCGACTTCCACAACAAAGGGTTTAGATACATCTGGCTGCACAAGAAAGGGGGCCAAAACAAAACTGTTAAGAAATTCAAATGCGCGCACAGCAGCCTCAGGCCAAACGGAGAAATTGGTACCATTTTTAGTCATGTCAGTTAGCGGTTTAGCAATGATGGAAAAATCCTTGATAAATTTCCTATAGTAGTTAGAAAACCCAAGGAACCACTGAAGTGCTTTCAGGTTATCAGGACGTTCCCAATGCAGCACCGCCTGCACCTTAGCGGTGTCCATTTTAAAACCAGAAGCAGACACAATATAACCCAAGAAAGGCAACTCTTGAACAGAAAATACACATTTTTCAAGTTTAGCATACAGCTTATTCTCTCTGAGAAGCTGTAACACCTGCCTGACATGATCTAAATGAGTATCACGGTCGCAAGAATATATGAGAATGTCATCTAGGTACACGATAACGAATTTCCCCAAAACATGCGAGAACACATCATTGATGAAATGTTGGAACACTGCAGGTGCGTTAGTCAACAAAAACGGCATCACCAAATTTTCAAAATGACCCTCAGGGGTATTAAAAGCCGTCTTCCACTCATCACCTTGACGGACTCTCATGAGGTTGTACGCCCCCCTGAGGTCAAGCTTGGTAAACCACTTAGCACCTGCCACCTGGTTGAACAAAACTGATATCAGAGGCATAGGGTATGGATCACGAACCGTAACCTGGTTCAACTCCCTGAAATCCAAACACGGGCGTAATCCGCCATCTTTCTTCTTCACGAAGAAGAACCCTGCTGCCACCGGCGAGGACGACGGCCTGATATGCCCTTTGCTCAAGCTTTCAGCAAGGTAATCTTTTAACGCTTGTCTCTCCGGACCGGAGAAGTTAAACATCCTTGCTTTAGGCAATTTGGCCCCTGGTTTAAACCTGATAGAACAGTCATAAGGACGATGTGGCAGCAACTCTGAACAACCCTTCTCAGAGAACACAGCCACAAAATCCTGAAGTGACTCCGGAACGCTTGAAGTCACCGCAGCCACACATGTGGCCAGGCATTTCTCCTGGCAGAACTCGCTCCACCGAATTATGTCCTGAGTTTTCCAGTCAATTACCGGGTTGTGCATAGACAACCAAGGAAAACCCAAAACCGCCTGAGCAGGAAGATTCCTGAGAACCTTACATGTAACCCGCTTGGAATGTAGAACTCCAATGTGGAGTTTCACCTCAGCCACAAATTCAGTAATCTCCCCCTGAGAGAGAGGAGCAGCATTGATGGTGACCACGCGGATAGGATGAGACAGTTTTTCAATCCTAAAACCTGCTGTGCGTGCAAACTCCTCATCAATGAGATTTGTGGCTGAACCACTATCCACAAAAACAGTAATTGGCAGCTCACTGCCAGCGATAAAAACCTTAGCAGGGAGCATGCACTGAGAAACCACCATGGAGGATATACATAAGCTCAGACTGGTCTACTCCACACCCTTTGAGCTTAGAAGTTTTCCGCTGTTGCGTTTTTCTTAGACAGCAGAGGACAGATGTTAATAAAATGACCCGTTTTACCACAGTAAAAACAGGCTCCCTGCTTCCTGACCTCAGGGACTGGACGCTTCACATGTGACACTCCTGCGATTTGCATAGGCTCCGTGGGCTCACCTGCAGCAACCTCACGTGAACCTAAATCCTCCCCCATAGGCGGTGTCACATGCTCCCCCTGACGCAAACGGCGATCAATGCGGACAACCAGACTCATGGCGGAATCTAGAGTAGCATGAGTCTCGTACATCAGAAGGGCTTTTTTAACCCTTCCAGAAATCCCATGTATAAACTGACTCCGCAATGCTGGATCATTCCATTGTGTATCGATCGCCCAGCGACAAAATTCAGAACAGTAATCTTCTGCAACTCGCTCCCCCTGGCGAATAGAACGTATCTTAGATTCTGCTAGAGCCATTTTGTCAGGTTCATCGTAGATTTTCCCAAGACAGGAAAAAAAACTCTCCACAGAGTCCAATGCAGAAGAATCAGATGGCAAAGAAAACGCCCATGCTTGGGAATCCCCACTCAACAATGACAACACCAGGCCCACACGCTGATCCTCATTACCTGAAGATATCGGGCGCATACGGAAATATAGTTTGCAAGCTTCACGAAAAGAAACAAATTTATTGCGTTCCCCAGCAAATTTTTCAGGCAATGGAAATTTAGGCTTAGCAACTCTTCCTGTCGCTCCAGCTTGCACATTAGACACTGCTAGTCCCTGTTGCTGTACTGCCCCCCTTAACTCCGTGACCTGTAGGGACAGCGCCTCCAACTGGCGGGTTATGGAAGTCATGGGATCCATGACAAAACACAAAAAAAAAAGAAACCCTTTTTTTTTTTTTTTTGTGTTGTTGGGCCGATTATAATGTCTGGGAGAGACTAGGTGAGCGAGAGCTAATAACCCGGGCCCCTGCAGTTTCACTCAGACTAGGGAAATCCTGACTGACCCTCTACCTGGAGTTTACACTGAAGGTGTGCATGTCCAGGCCTCGAACCTCACCCTGTCTCCTGAGCTCAGCCCTAGGCTGAAACCTCCGCCCACCACCCAGTGAAGATGTTATTCCCCAATACCCACAGTTAGCACAGACAAGGATAAAGGAAAATATACACCACGCCGCAGTCACTCAGGAATACACTATAAATGTGCAGGGCAAAATAAATACAAATATAGGAAGGAGTAAATAAGACAAAGGAAAATACACCACCAGCAACGAACCTCCAACCACCAGCTCTCCTCACCAGACCGAGATAACAACGCACAAGACAGAAGCTATAATCGGCGACGCCCAAAGATCAGGAGAACTATTTAAAGGCAGTGGGCATGGCCCAGCTTCCAATCCAAGGATTAGGTAAATTAACCCCAGAACAGCTAGATAAAATCTAGCAGACGCCAATGAGCAAATAGTGGTCAAAAGCGGAATTACCGCTGTCTGTCGGACAACCTGGTCTGAACAGCGTCCGACATGACACTGTCTCCCCTCAAAAGAAATTGTCCCAAAGTGGATATACATCAGTTCTGTTAGTTTGTCGTATATCAGCCAGCCACGTTCTGCCACTTACATTGTGTTGTATAATACACTAGGCCTGAGTTTGGATTCAGTCTTCCCCCCCAAAAAAAGTGAGATTCAAATTCTCACAAAGTGGATATACCTCAGTCCTCTTAGTTTGTCGTGTATTAGCCAGCCACGTTCTGCCGCTTACATTGCGTTGTGTTATACACTGGGCCTGAGTTGTGGTGCTGTCTCCCCAAAATAAAAAGGGAGATTTAAATTCTCAACAAGTCTATATACACCTTCTACCTTGTTTTACTGTACCATAAAATGGTTGTTATTTTGGTTACATTTTCCCAAAAATTAGGAAGTCTGGTGGAAGAGGCCGTGTGCGTAGGTTGCCAGCTGGGACTGATGGTGGTGGTGGTGCATCTGGTGGTAGTGGGAAAAGCACAATAGCTCCTAAGGCTGGAGGTGTTGAGCCAGCGTCAGTGTATGGCTACACAAGGCCTCGAAGGCTTCCTTATCTGGGAGTAGGAAAACAGCTTTTAAAGCCGGAGCAGCAGGAAAACGTTTTGGCTTTCATTGCTGATTCAGCCTCTAGCTCTTTCGCCTCCTCTTCAGAAAGTTCCAAATATAAAAGCAGCGAGTTGTCAGTGGATGCTCCCGGTCAGGAACAAGACGTTTCCTTGTGTCCTTCACCCAAACCAAAAGTGCAGAATGCGTCAGGTGACACTACAGGTTACTCCATGGAGCTCTTTACACATACCGTGCCTGGGTTAGAAAGGGAAATTAACTGCCCATTACAAGATGAATCGGACATGGAGTGCACTGATGAACAGCTACAGCTAGATTATTATGCTGTTCCATTGACTCTGATCACTACATTGCCCTCGCAGTGCACTGAGCCAGAATCTGACCCTGATGAGACTATGGTGCCCCATCCCGAATGCTATAGCACCTTACACGGTGACACAGAGGAAGGTGCACATGACATTGAAGAGGAGGTGATAGATGACCCAGTTGTTGACCCAGATTGGCAGCCATTGGGGGAAGAGGGTGCCGCTTGCCAGTAGCTCAGAAGCGGAGGAGGATGATCCACAGCAGCCATCTACATCGCAACAGCTGTCATCTGGTAGGCCCATATCAGGCCAAAAACGTGTGTCAAAACCAAAAACAGTTTTCGGACAGCGTGGCCATCCGGTGAAAGTAGCACAGCGTGCAATGCCTGAAAAGGTATTCGATAGTAGGAAGAGTGCAGTGTGGCAATTTTTTAACCAAGATCCGAATGATCAGTGCAAAGTTATCTGTAAGAAATGCTCAAAGACCTTTAGCAGAGGGAAGAATCTTCAAAATTTAAATACAACGTGCATGCGTAGACATTTAACCAGCATGCACTTGCAAGCCTGGACTAACTACCAAACATCACGTACCGTTGGTGCACCTGCTCAGAATGAAGGTACTCAGCAACGCTACATTGCTTCCCTCACTGTAAGCCCACCGGTTAGGACACCACCAGCAGCAAATGTGGAGGTATCGTTGCAAGGCCAAAGCAGTCAGGGAATCACAAGGTTAGTGGTAGGAAACACTGTATGTAGGCCAACATCAAGAATACCATCACCAACCCTCTCTCAATCCGCCATGTCCACCACCACCACCACCGCTAGTTCCACCATATGCAGCTCTCCAGTCCAGCTCACCCCACAAGAGACTCTCGTTAGGAAAAGAAAGTACTCATCCTCTCATCCGCGTACACAGGGTTTGAACGCCCACATTGCTAGACTAATCTGGTTAAAGATGATGCCCTACCGGTTGGTTGAAAGCGACGCTTTCAAAGACCTGATGGCCTACGCAGTACCACTCTATGACCTACCCAGTCAGCACTTCTTTGTGAGAAAAGCCATCCCAGCCCTCCACCAGCATGTCAAAGACCGCATTGTCCATGCACTGAGGCAATCAGTCAGTGGAAAGGTGCACCTCACAACAGATGCATGGACCAGTAGGCATGGCCAGGGACGTTACGTGTCCATCATGGCGCACTGGGTTAATGTGGTGGATGCAGGGTCCACTGGGGACAGCCATAGTGGGACAGTTCTGCCTAGCCCACGGTCTAGGAAACACCTGGCTTTAGGCATTCGCCACCCCTCCTCCTCCTCCTCCATAAGCGAAAGGTCGTCCACAGAGTGCAGTCGCACAACCACTCCATCCGTAGCTGCCAGTGTTGCACACGAAGTGTCCCATTATCGAACAGCTAGTGGTAAGCGTCAGCAGGCTGTGTTACAAATGAAGTGTTTGGGCAACAACAGACACACCGCGGAAGTACTGGCCGAGTACTTGCAGCAAGAAACTCAGTAATGGCTGGGCAGTGTACATCTTGAGGCAGGCAAGGTAGTCAGTGATAACGGAAGGAATTTTATGGCTGCCATAGCCCTTTCATAACTGAAACACATACCTTGCCTGGCTCACACCTTGAACCTGATATTGCAGTGCTTCCTGAAAAATTATCCGGGGTTACCAGCCCTGCTCCTGAAGGTGCGAAGACTTTTCTCGCACATCCGCCGGTCGCCCGTACACTCCAGCCGTATGCTGAACCATCAGCGATCGCTGAATCTTCCTCAGCACCGCCTAATAATCGACGTTGCAACAAGGTGGAACTCCACACTGCACATGCTTCAGAGGCTGTGCGAACAGAGGCGCGCTGTATTTTATTTGAGGGAGGATACACATACACGGGCAGGCACTTAGATGGCAGACATGGAGTTGACTGGTGTGCAGTGGTCGAAGCTACAAGACTTCTGTCAAGTCCTTCATTGTTTTGAGGAATGCACACGGCTGGTAAGTGCAGACGACGCCAACATAAGCATGAGCATCCCACTAATGCTTCTGCTGATGCAAAGTTTGACGCACATTAAGGAGCCTTGATGACAGTCAGCCATTGTCAGCTCAGGGAACTCTCCTGGACGAGATGGCGGACGAAGAGGAGGAGGAGGAGGATGATGGGGATGAATATTTATGGGAGGAGGATGCTTCTCAGGGGGCTATGGAAACTGGTGGCATTGCAAGGTCAGGTACAGGGTTTTTGCGGGACACAAGTGATGTTGATTTGCAAGAAAGTGTTCCTCAGCCCAGCACAAGCAGTGAATTGACACCTGAACATTGGCCCACATGGCTGAGTATGCCTTGCGTATCCTAAAAAGGGACCCCAGCATTATCAAAATGATGACTGATGACGACTACTGGTTGGCCTGCCTCCTGGATCCACGATATAAAGGAAAATTACAAAATATCATGCCACATGACAACCTTGAGCAAATATTGGCTACCAAACAAGCAACTCTTGTAGACCGTTTGGTTCAGGCATTCCCAGCACACAGCGGCGGTGATGGTTCTCACACGAGCCGTAGTGGGCAACATGGCAGAGGTGTTAGAGGTGCACAAATCCGAAGTGGCGTTGGACAGAGGGGTTTTATGACCAGGTTGAGGAGTGATTTCGCAAAGACCGCTGACACGACAGGTACTGCTGCATCGATTCAAAGTGACAGGAGACAGCATTTTTCCAGTATGGTTACGAACTACTTTTCCGCCCTTATCGATGTTCTCCCTCACAGGTTATTCCCCTTTGATTACTGGGCATCTAAAATAGACACCTGGCCTGAATTGGCAGAATATGCATTACAGGAGCTCGCATGCCCTGCTGCTAGTGTGCTATCAGAAAGAGTATTCAGTGCTGCTGGTTCAATACTGACCAAAAAAAGGACACGTCTGGCTACCCAAAATGTTGATGATCTAACCTTCATTAAAATGAACCAATCATGGATTTCAAATTATTTGGACCCACCTTCCCCTGCTGACACGTAGCTTGCCTGAAAAATGTCTTGCTTTTGGCCTCCTCTTACTGACTTCTCCAATTCCTCCATTTGCAGCTGCTGAATGTCCACCATAGGCCATTTTTATACCTCCCTAAATGGGCTGACTCCCCCCACAGGGCCGTGGTCACCACCTGGCGCAAGCACCCATGTGAGTGCCGTTTGCCTGGACAGGTGGGTGTGCCCACTCTTGGGCGACGGCACTGGCACAGGGTCCCTCATAGTACAATGAAGTGTCTCTGACGGTGGTGGTGCACAACCAACGTCAGACACACCGTGGTAATATGAGGGGCCCTGTGCCAGTACCGCAGCCCACGAGAGAGTGTTCCCTCCCAGCTCGAACAGTGCTCTACCACTTGCAATACTTATCTCTCCCTGCTCCACCACTGTGTATTCTGTGCTGTTAAATCCTTCAATAGCACTGCCAATACAAATTTGTTGAAATGATAGATGATAGTTAAAATATACAGGGGCCCTGGCTTCCATTTAGACCAGTTAATACGTTGCGCCTACTACCACTGGCTATGCCACCTGGTTATTCTGAAACAAATTTTGGCAGACATTTAGCCTACTTTATTAATAGGGCCTACTCACTGTGTCAGCCACTCCTTACAATTGTCCTCCGCTGAACCAAGCAATACCGCCTGGTTATTCCTGTTACCAATTTTGAACTGCATTTAGCCTACTTAATTATTTGGGCCTACTCAATGTGTCAGCCACTCCTTACAATTGTCCTCCGCTGAACCAAGCAATGCCGCCTGGTTATTCCTGTTACCAATTTTGAACTGCATTTAGCCTACTTACTTATTTGGGCCTACTCACTGTGTCAGCCACTCCTTACAATTGTCCTCCGCTGAACCAAGCAATACCGCCTGGTTATTCCTGTTACCAATTTTGAACTGCATTTAGCCTACTTACTTATTTGGGCCTACTCAATGTGTCAGCCACTCCTTACAATTGTCCTCCGCTGAACCAAGCAATGCCGCCTGGTTATTCCTGTTACCAATTTTGAACTGCATTTAGCCTACTTACTTATTTGGGCCTACTCACTGTGTCAGCCACTCTTTACAATTGTCCTCCGCTGAACCAAGCAATGCCGCCTGGTTATTCCTGTTACCAATTTTGAACTGCATTTAGCCTACTTACTTATTTGGGCCTACTCACTGTGTCAGCCACTCCTTACAATTGTCCTCCGCTGAACCAAGCAATGCCGCCTGGTTATTCCTGTTACCAATTTTGAACTGCATTTAGCCTACTTACTTATTTGGGCCTACTCACTGTGTCAGCCACTCCTTACAATTGTCCTCCGCTGAACCAAGCAATGCCGCCAGTTTAGTCCTGTTACCAATTTTGAACTGCATTTAGCCTACTTACTTATTTGGGCCTACTCACTGTGTCAGCCACTCCTTACAATTGTCCTCCGCTGAACCAAGCAATGCCGCCTGGTTATTCCTGTTACCAATTTTGAACTGCATTTAGCCTACTTACATATTTGGGCCTACTCACTGTGTCAGCCACTCCTTACAATTGTCCTCCGCTGAACCAAGCAATGCCGCCTGGTTATTCCTATTAACAATTTTGAACTGCATTTAGCCCACTTACTTATTTGGGCGTACTCACTGTGTCAGCCACTCCTTACAATTGTCCTCCGCTGAACGAAGCAACGCCGCCAGTTTAGACCTTTTACCAGTTTTGAACTGCATTTAGCCTACTTATTTAGGCCTACTAACTGTGTCTGCCTCCCATTACAGTTGTCCTCCACTGCACAAAGCAACGCCACCAGTTTATTCCTTTTACCAGTTTTGAACTGCATTTAGCCAACTTATTTAGGCCTACTAACTGTGTCTGCCTCCCATTACAGTTGTCCTCCACTGCACAAAGCTATGCCGCCTGTTTAGTCCTTTTACCAGTTTGGAACTGCATTTAGCCTACTTATTTAGGCCTACTATCTGTGTCTGCCTCCCATTACAGTTGTCCTCCACTGCACAAAGCTATGCCGCCTGTTTAGTCCTTTTACCAGTTTGGAACTGCATTTAGCCTACTTTTTTAGGCCTACTAACTGTGTCTGCTTCCCATTACAGTTGCCCTCCACTGCACAAAGCTTTGCCGCCTGTTTAGTCCTTTTACCAAATTGGAACTGCATTTAGCCTACTTATTTATGCCTACTAACTGTGTCTGCCTCCCATTACAGTTGTCCTCCACTGCACAAAGCTATGCCGCCTGTTTAGTCCTTTTACCAGTTTTGAACTGCATTTAGCCTACTTATTTAGGCCTACTAACTGTGTCTGCCTCCCATTACAGTTGTCCTCCACTGCACAAAGCTATGCCGCCTGTTTAGTCCTTTTAACAGTTTTGAACTGCATTTAGCCTACTTAATTAGGCCTACTAACTGTATCTGCCTCCCATTACAGTTGTCCTCCACTGCACAAAGCTATGCCGCCTGTTTAGTCCTTTTACCAGTTTGGAACTGCATTTAGCCTACTTATTTAGGCCTACTGTGTCTGCCTCCCATTACAGTTGTCCTCCACTGCACAAAGCTATGCCACCAGTTTAGTCCTTTTACCAGTTTGGAACTGCATTTAGCCTACTTATTTAGGCCTACTAACTGTGTCTGCCTCCCATTACAGTTGCCCTCCACTGCACAAAGCTATGCCGACTGTTTAGTCCTTTTACCAGTTTGGAACTGCATTTAGCCTACTTATTTAGGCCTACTAACTGTGTCTGCCTCCCATTACAGTTGTTCTCCACTGCACAAAGCTATGCCACCTGTTTAGTCCTTTTACCAGTTTAGAACTGCATTTAGCCTACTTATTTAGGCCTACTAACTGTGTCTGCCTCCCATTACAGTTGTCCTACACTGCACAAAGCTATGCTGCCTGTTTAGTCCTTTTACCAGTTTGGAACTGCATTTAGCCTACTTATTTAGGCCTACTAACTGTGTCTGCCTCCCAATACAGTTGCCCTCCACTGCACAAAGCTACGCCGCCTGTTTAGTCCTTTTACCAGTTTGGAACTGCATTTAGCCTACTTATTTAGGCCTACTAACTGTGTCTGCCTCCCATTACATTTGTCCTCCACTGCACAAAGGTATGCCGCCAGTTTAATCCTGTTACCAGTTTTGAACTGCATTTAGCCTACTTTATTATTTGGGCATATATCTGTGTTTCCTCCTCATCCTGCCCATTGCCCAGCCACTGCTAGATGAGTCTGCTGGTACATTGACCCAGACCACTACATTCCCCTTGCACTCTACACAGCCAGAATCTGACCCTGCTGAAAGTCAGGTCCCCCTTCCCGCATACTATACCACCTTACACAAGGACAAAGAGGAAGGTGCAGATGAAAGTGCAGGTTCCTTCATCAGGTGGGGGGGCATACTCATTGGGGATGTCACTGGCACAGGGCCCCTCATAGTACGCAAAAGTGTCTCTGCTGGTGGGACGCGCCACCGCCGTCAAACACACCGCTGTACTTTGAGGGGCCCTGTGCCAGTGCCAATGCGAACAAGTGGGCCCCCCCTGCTTGCTCAGGATCACAGCACTTGCAAATTTTAAATACTTACCTCTCCCTGCTCCACCGCCGTGATGTATTCCGCGTTTCCTGGGCCCACGAAAAACTTGAGCCAGCCCTACCCCCACAACTTTAGCCAAATGACCCCCAGTTTTCAATGCCTAACTATTATTATAAAGTAAATTAAGATTGACAAGCTTCAGAAATAGGAATTGATGTTTTTGGCATTAAAATGAGCACTGTAGGTGTTTTCCTGTCCTCCACTCTCTGCCGACTTTGATTCCCCATTGACTTGCATTGGGTTTCGTGCTTCAGTCGGCCCCCGACTTTTTGCAATAATCGTCCGATTTCACCCAACCCAACTTTTCACAAAGTCGGGTTTCGCGAAACCCGACTCGATCCCAAAAAAGTTGCTCAACCCTAGTTACCGTAAATAATGCCAAAACCAATAGAACCGGTGGCATCAGAATACAGGAAAATGTCATGGCTGGTTTGTTCAAGAGATTGGAAACAGGTCATGCCATTATAATTGACCAGAAAGTGTTTCCAGACCATGAGATCAGCGTGAAGAGTAGGTGTGATTCTGATCCTATGATGAGGCAGGCTGACTCCTCTGGTGGCTAAGGATAATTGCCTAGAAAAATTCTGCCAATTGGCATAACCAGGCAACTGAAAGCGAGAAGGCCCAAAAGGGACTGCATTTGTAAAAGGGTGACTTTCCTTACTGATCAAAAGCCGTTAACTAGCCCAAACAATTTTTTTTTTTGTCTAATGGCACCCAAAAGATCATGGACACCGAATCAATCTCAATGCCTAAGAAGGACAGGGTAGGGACTGGTCCTACCATTTTATCTGGAAATAGGGGAACACCAAATGTCTCCATCATCTGACAAAACTTTTCCAAAGTGGCTTGACTGGAATCGGAACTGTGGGGTCCAACGAAGAAAAAATCATCAAAATAGTGTGCAACCGCATGCGACCCAGACTCCATTTTAACAACCCAGTCCAGGAAAGAGCTGAACAACTCAAAATAGTGGCATGAGATAGAGCATCCTATTGGCAGACAAGTATCATAATAGAACGCTCCGTAAACGAAACAGCCCAGAAGGTGGTGACAATTGGGGTGAACTGGGAGAAGACGAAAAGCTGACACAATGTCAGATTTTGCCATTAAAGCCCCAGGGCCAGCGTCTCTAACTAGCGCAACCGCTCGGTCGAAAGAAACATAAGAGACAGAGGAGTCTCCTCTGGGATGCCGTCATTTACAGATGAACCTTTTGGGTGAGATGGTATATTAAACGATATGTTCCCGGATCTTTTTTTGGGACAACACCCAGCGGGGAAATCCGGAGGTTGTAAAAGGGGGGTGAAGAGAAAGTACCACAAAGTCTCCCTTGATTCACCTCTTTCTGAATTTTTGCTGACAAAATGTGGGGCAGATCATGGGCTGACTCCAGGTTCATAGAAAAAGTAGGAATATGGGATAAATTGAAAGGAATAAAGAAACCAAAGATAAAACCACAACGTATTTGGGTAGCTGCATTCTTATTGGGATACCTGTCGAGCCAAGGTCCCATTGCGGCTACCCTCACTGGGGTCCTTGGTCTCAGGCGGGCCAGGAGGTTTTGTTGTTGATTGCTTGGTTGAGAGACGGGAGCATTTTGCTGCCGCATGGGGGCCTCCACAAGCAGAGCACTCGTGCTTGTATTTTCATAACTTATAGAAACGACAATGCCCTTCATTGAAGAGCCAGCACGTCCCGGGTCGGCGGACGGCCACTGACCCTATGCTGGCATTGGGGCCATAGGCCACGGCCTGAAAGGGGTTTTATTTTTGAGCCATCATCAAGCGGAGCCACGAGTCTGTGGCCTTGATGCCTCATCCTAACTGGGGCTGCATAGCTAAACGACGATGAAATTCCTCGTCGTAACGCCATAATGCGCTCCTGCCATGGGCTTTATAAGAATTATAAATAGTGTCCATATAAATGAACATCTCAGAGCAGCGATCGGGGTGTTTTTGTCCCATGATGCAACCCAGGACAAAGAAGGCTTGAAGACAGTTGTTTATCGTTTTTGTTACTTTGGGTTTCCTTTCATTGGGGCGATCAGTCAACCGACACTCTCTATCAATGATATGCTGGTCAGTAGAGACTAATGTCCAAATATCGACATAGTCACTTGCCCAAATTTTATTTAAAATATCAGGTTCCAGATGTGAACCCAGGGGGGTAATGCCGCAATAAAAAACATCTTTATGAATATCAGCGCAGGGTGGGGGAGGGTCCCAAACGGGAACATTGTTGCCAAGCAGACGTGGATTTACTAGTATTTTATTGCCGCAGTCTAGGAATATTTTTAAAGCTTCCATCAGTCCCTTAGGGTCTCCCATCCTACCCCACGCACCCGCATAGTGGTAATAACCACAGGCTTGAGGCATTCGTTCCGATGGATTGATAGTAGATTCGGCTGTACTGTGATGAAATGCAGCAGTATGATGGGAGACATGATGGCTATTACTGCATGATGACACAGACGCATCAATTGGTTCAGGTGAAGATGCATGAGATCGTCGGTAAGATGACCTAGAATGGCGATTGTTGTGAAATTGGATTTTGGGCTCCCCCGGTGGCCACTGGTGGAATTGAACTTGTGTGCATCATCCCCTCTGTTCACCTGTTCCCATCAGGATGTGGGAGTCGCTATTTAACCTTGCTCCTCTGTCACTTCCATGCCGGTCAACATTGTAATCAGAAGCCTTTCTGTGCATGTTCCTGCTACCAGACAACTTCCAGCTAAGTCGGACTTTTGTCCTTGTTTGTTTTTTGCATTTTGTTCCAGTTCACAGCTGCAGTTTCGTTTCTGGGTCTGGAAAGCTCTTGTGATCTGAAATTGCCACTCTGATGTTATGAGTTAATACTAGAGTCTTAAAGTAATTTCAGGATGGTGTATTGATAGGGTTTTCAGCTGACCATGAAAGTACCCTTTCTGTCTTCCTGCTATCTAGTAAGCGGACCTCGATTTTGCTAAACCTATTTTCATACTACGTTTGTCATTTTCATCTTAAATCACCGCCAATATATGTGGGGGCCTCTGTCTGCCTTTCGGGGAAATTTCTCTAGAGGTGAGCCAGGACTATATTTTCCTCTGCCAGGATTAGTTAGTCCTCCGGCCGGCGCTGGGCGTCTAGGGATAAAACGCAGGCTACGCTACCCGGCTACTGTTAGTTGTGCGGCAGGTTTAGTTCATGGTCAGTTTAAGTTTCCATCCTTCCAAGAGCTAGTTCCTATGTATGCTGGGCTATGTTCTCTTGCCATTGAGAACCATAACAGTTTGACCGGCCCACAAAGGGTTAAATTAATTGGCAGAGAAAGGAGAGAAAAAAGAAGTCTGCTGAAAAATTTTTATTTTTTTTTTTCCTTCAGTTCTGAGTGTGCTTTCAATTGAATCACTTGCAAGTCTGCCTATATTGCAGCCTTCCTCTCTCTCTCTCCTTCTAATCCTGGAATGGCTCTGTGTTCACCTGTTTAAAATGGATATTCAGAGTTTAGCTGCAGGTTTGAATAATCTCACCACGAAAGTTCAAAATTTACAAGATTTTGTTGTTCATGTTCCTATATCTGAACCTAGAATTCCTTTGCCTGAATTTTTCTCGGGGAATAGATCTTGCTTTCAAAATTTCAAAAATAATTGCAAGTTGTTTTTGTCCCTGAAATCTCGCTCTGCTGGAGATCCTGCTCAGCAGGTCAGGATTGTGATTTCCTTGCTCCGGGGCGACCCTCAAGATTGGGCTTTTGCATTGGCTCCAGGGGATCCTGCGTTGCTCAATGTGGATGCGTTTTTTCTGGCCTTGGGGTTGCTTTATGAGGAACCTCATTTAGAGCTTCAGGCGGAAAAAGCCTTGATGTCCCTATCTCAGGGGCAAGATGAAGTTGAAATATACTGCCAAAAATTCCGTAAATGGTCTGTGCTTACTCAGTGGAATGAGTGCGCCCTGGCGGCGAATTTCAGAGAGGGTCTCTCTGATGCCGTTAAGGATGTTATGGTGGGGTTCCCTGTGCCTGCGGGTCTGAATGAGTCCATGACAATGGCTATCCAGATCGATAGGCGTCTGCGGGAGCGCAAACCTGTGCACCATTTGGCGGTGTCTACTGAGAAGACGCCAGAGAATATGCAATGTGATAGAATTCTGTCCAGAAGCGAACGGCAGAATTTTAGACGAAAAAATGGGTTGTGCTTTTATTGTGGTGATTCAACTCATGTTATATCAGCATGCTCTAAGCGTACTAAGAAGCTTGATAAGTCAGTTTCAATTGGCACTTTTCAGTCTAAGTTTATTCTATCTGTGACCCTGATTTGTTCTTTATCATCTATTACCGCGGATGCCTATGTCGACTCTGGCGCCGCTTTGAGTCTTATGGATTGGTCCTTTGCCAAACGCTGTGGGTATGATTTAGAGCCTCTTGAAACTCCTATACCTCTGAAGGGGATTGACTCCACCCCATTGGCTAGTAATAAACCACAATACTGGACACAAGTAACTATGCGAATTAATCCGGATCATCAGGAGATTATTCGCTTTCTTGTGCTGTATAATCTACATGATGTGTTGGTGCTTGGATTGCCATGGCTGCAATCTCATAACCCAGTCCTCGACTGGAACGCTATGTCTGTGTTAAGCTGGGGATGTAAGGGGATGCATGGGGACGTACCTTTGGTTTCCATTTCGTCATCTATTCCCTCTGAGATTCCTGAATTCTTGTCTGACTATCGTGACGTTTTTGAAGAACCTAAGCTTGGTTCATTACCTCCGCACCGGGAGTGCGATTGTGCCATAGATTTGATTCCGGGTAGTAAATACCCTAAGGGTCGTTTATTTAATCTGTCTGTGCCTGAACATGCTGCTATGCGAGAATATATAAAGGAGTCCTTGGAAAAGGGACATATTCGTCCTTCGTCATCTCCCTTAGGAGCCGGTTTTTTCTTTGTGTCTAAGAAAGATGGCTCTTTGAGGCCGTGTATTGATTATCGGCTTTTGAATAAAATCACGGTTAAATATCAATATCCGTTGCCACTGCTGACTGATTTGTTTGCTCGCATAAAGGGGGCCAAGTGGTTCTCTAAGATATATCTCCGTGGGGCGTATAATTTGGTGCGAATTAAGCAGGGGGATGAGTGGAAAACCGCATTTAATACGCCCGAGGGCCACTTTGAGTATTTGGTGATGCCTTTTGGCCTTTCAAATGCCCCTTCAGTCTTTCAGTCCTTTATGCATGACATTTTCCGTGATTATTTGGATAAATTTATGATCGTGTATCTGGATGATATTCTGATTTTTTCGGATGACTGGGACTCTCATGTCCAGCAGGTCAGGAGGGTTTTTCAGGTTTTGCGGTCTAATTCCTTGTGTGTGAAGGGTTCTAAGTGCGTTTTTGGGGTTCAAAAGATTTCCTTCTTGGGATACATTTTTTCCCCCTCTTCCATCGAGATGGATCCTGTCAAGGTTCGGGCTATTTGTGATTGGACGCAACCCTCTTCTCTTAAGAGTCTTCAGAAATTTTTGGGCTTTGCTAACTTTTATCGTCGATTTATTGCTGGTTTTTCTGATGTTGTTAAACCATTGACTGATTTGACTAAGAAGGGTGCTGATGTTGCTGATTGGTCCCCTGCTGCTGTGGAGGCCTTTCGGGAGCTTAAGCGCCGCTTTTCTTCCGCCCCTGTGTTGCGTCAGCCTGATGTTGCTCTTCCTTTTCAGGTTGAGGTCGACGCTTCTGAAATCGGAGCTGGGGCGGTTTTGTCGCAAAGAAGTTCCGACTGCTCCGTGATGAAACCTTGTGCTTTTTTTTCTCGTAAATTTTCGCCCGCCGAGCGGAATTATGATATTGGGAATCGGGAGCTTTTGGCCATGAAGTGGGCTTTTGAGGAGTGGCGTCATTGGCTTGAGGGGGCTAGACATCAGGTGGTGGTATTGACCGACCACAAAAATTTAATTTATCTTGAGTCCGCCAGACGCCTGAATCCTAGACAGGCGCGCTGGTCGTTGTTTTTCTCTCGGTTTAATTTTGTGGTGTCATACCTACCGGGTTCTAAGAATGTTAAGGCGGATGCCCTTTCTAGGAGTTTTGAGCCTGACTCCCCTGGTAATTCTGAACCTACAGGTATCCTTAAGGATGGAGTGATATTGTCTGCCGTTTCTCCAGACCTGCGGCAGGCCTTGCAGGATTTTCAGGCGGATAGACCTGATCGTTGCCCACCTGGTAGACTGTTTGTTCCTGATGATTGGACCAGTAAAGTCATTTCTGAGGTTCATTCTTCTGCGTTGGCAGGTCATCCTGGAATCTTTGGTACCAGGGATTTGGTGGCAAGGTCCTTCTGGTGGCCTTCCCTGTCACGAGATGTACGAGGCTTTGTGCAGTCTTGTGACGTTTGTGCTCGGGCCAAGCCTTGTTGTTCTCGGGCTAGTGGATTGTTGTTGCCCTTGCCTATCCCGAAGAGGCCTTGGACGCACATCTCGATGGATTTTATTTCGGATCTTCCTGTTTCTCAGAAGATGTCTGTCATCTGGGTGGTGTGTGACCGTTTCTCTAAGATGGTCCATTTGGTTCCCCTGCCTAAGTTGCCTTCTTCTTCCGAGTTGGTTCCTCTGTTTTTTCAAAATGTGGTTCGTTTGCATGGTATTCCGGAGAATATCGTTTCTGACAGAGGAACCCAATTCGTGTCTAGATTTTGGCGGGCATTCTGTGCTAGGATGGGCATAGATTTGTCTTTCTCGTCTGCTTTCCATCCTCAGACTAATGGCCAGACCGAGCGGACGAATCAGACTTTGGAGACATATTTGAGGTGTTTTGTGTCTGCAGATCAGGATGATTGGGTTGCTTTTTTGCCTTTAGCGGAGTTTGCCCTCAATAATCGGGCCAGCTCTGCCACCTTGGTGTCTCCTTTTTTCTGTAATTCGGGGTTTCATCCTCGATTTTCCTCCGGTCAGGTGGAATCTTCGGATTGTCCTGGAGTGGATGCTGTGGTGGAGAGGTTGCATCAGATTTGGGGGCAGGTGGTGGACAATTTGAAGTTGTCCCAGGAGAAGACTCAGCTTTTTGCCAACCGCCGGCGTCGGGTTGGTCCTCGGCTTTGTGTCGGGGACTTGGTGTGGTTGTCTTCTCGTTTTGTCCCTATGAGGGTTTCTTCTCCTAAGTTTAAGCCTCGGTTCATCGGCCCGTACAAGATATTGGAGATTCTTAACCCTGTGTCCTTCCGTTTGGACCTCCCTGCATCTTTTTCTATTCATAATGTTTTTCATCGGTCATTGTTGCGCAGGTATGAGGTACCGGTTGTGCCTTCCGTTGAGCCTCCTGCTCCGGTGTTGGTTGAGGGCGAGTTGGAGTACGTTGTGGAAAAAATCTTGGACTCCCGTGTTTCCAGACGGAAACTCCAGTATCTGGTCAAATGGAAGGGATACGGTCAGGAGGATAATTCTTGGGTGACTGCCTCTGATGTTCATGCCTCCGATCTGGTCCGTGCCTTTCATAGGGCTCATCCTGATCGCCCTGGTGGTTCTGGTGAGGGTTCGGTGCCCCCTCCTTGAGGGGGGGGTACTGTTGTGAAATTGGATTTTGGGCTCCCCCGGTGGCCACTGGTGGAATTGAACTTGTGTGCATCATCCCCTCTGTTCACCTGTTCCCATCAGGATGTGGGAGTCGCTATTTAACCTTGCTCCTCTGTCACTTCCATGCCGGTCAACATTGTAATCAGAAGCCTTTCTGTGCATGTTCCTGCTACCAGACAACTTCCAGCTAAGTCGGACTTTTGTCCTTGTTTGTTTTTTGCATTTTGTTCCAGTTCACAGCTGCAGTTTCGTTTCTGTGTCTGGAAAGCTCTTGTGATCTGAAATTGCCACTCTGATGTTATGAGTTAATACTAGAGTCTTAAAGTAATTTCAGGATGGTGTATTGATAGGGTTTTCAGCTGACCATGAAAGTACCCTTTCTGTCTTCCTGCTATCTAGTAAGCGGACCTCGATTTTGCTAAACCTATTTTCATACTACGTTTGTCATTTTCATCTTAAATCACCGCCAATATATGTGGGGGCCTCTGTCTGCCTTTCGGGGAAATTTCTCTAGAGGTGAGCCAGGACTATATTTTCCTCTGCCAGGATTAGTTAGTCCTCCGGCCGGCGCTGGGCGTCTAGGGATAAAACGCAGGCTACGCTACCCGGCTACTGTTAGTTGTGCGGCAGGTTTAGTTCATGGTCAGTTTAAGTTTCCATCCTTCCAAGAGCTAGTTCCTATGTATGCTGGGCTATGTTCTCTTGCCATTGAGAACCATAACAGGCGATGTTCCTTGGATGAATGGGAATGACGAGAGGACTGGCGACTACGAGCGGTCCTCGAGCAGCGAAATTGAGGGGGACTACAGGATGATGATGAGGAGGAGAGTCTGTAGTAGCGGTTACCACGCTCAACATGGCATGAATGAGCTGGAGACCCAGCAGCTGGCAGGTTTCCGGAAGGCGCTGTTGAAGGTCTGAATTGTGAGGGAGGCAGAGATGTAAAAGTAGGCCTTGTAGCTGCCCCAAAAACAGCCTGCATGGATTGGGCCTGTTGGTGGGATAACGCAAGTGGAAACTGCGTTGAGGTCTGCGGCAGCATTGATGTTATTACAGCCGGGGGCTGGTTGGGTGTATAAGGCTGAGTTAGGGTAAGGCATGAGATATTGCCCTTGTGGTACAAAACAGGCGAGGGGTCATCTGGAGGATCTTGTGGATTAATGGGGTTAGCAGAGATTAACAGTAGAAGCTTGGGCAGTCGATGCTGTTACATTAGTTAAGGGGTTAATAAGAGGTTGTGCATTAATTGTACTAACAGCAGTTAATGGGTTAATGGAAGGGGCTTGAGGATTAATGGAGGGAAAGGTACTTAAGGGGTTAATGGGTGCCTCATTGTCAGAGCACAATGAGCTGTGGCTCTGATGACCTCCCATTTGAATAGGCAACTGCAGGGCAGGCAAGTGATTTAGGTTTTTGGCTGAACAGTGCAAAGGTGGGGGAAGCCAGGGAGGCTGCCTACACACAGCAGGAGATAACTGATGTAGAGGAGGAGGAGGGGAACTAATTATAAGAGGCACTGCCAGCCTGGATGGGAATGCAGTATCAGCAGCCACCTTGTGGCAGGTGTTTGTGGCTTGTCTCGGAGCATGGGCATTTCTGCTACACAGGCTCCTGGAGGCTGTGATTGATGGACTCAGATGCTCAGGTGGGCAGATTAGCCTGGCTGGCCGCTGCCAGGGGTTGAGTCTGAGCCTCAGAAGTAAATGTGCTTTGCTGCTCCAGAATGCCGGAGAGCCAGTTAGCATCTTCTCTTCTGATTCTCTCCAAGACCGCAGTATAAAGGGGGTCTGTCATCTTCTTACCAGCTGAGCAACCTGATCCGGATCTCAGATGATCAGAGAGACAGGAAGTCAGGTTGCTGCAGCTTTATAAGGAAGGGGAGGGTCCCATACTGGGAAGAGGGAGCACACACAAGTCACTGCAATGAGTTAACCCCAGAAAGACCAGAATGCGCCCGACAGTCAGGGTGCATCGGCAGATATAGCCGAAGTGCCCCACAGTCAAAAAACAATGGTTAGACACCCATATTCTTAGGCAGCCTGCCTGCTGCAAATGCACTTTGCTTTTTGGTCATGTACCTAACCGGCAATTTTTGGCACTACCCATTATGGCAGTAATTTTATAAAGCACAGGCCACAATTCTCCTCTTGCCTTCATCAAGTGTATCGTGGGGAGGAAGTGGAGGGTGTAATGGAACATATGGGCCATTGCTCGTCTCAGTCACAGCAAGATGATGTTATCTCTGACAACAGGGTCAGTTTGAGTCAGTGTATTTCATAGTCCACCTTCTCCACAGCTGTAACACTTAATATTTTACATAGTGGAGTTTCATTTGCATCAACAACAACTTAATCTGTTCAACCCCTTAGTCTCCTGACCCACAGTACCGAGAGCTAAGGATAATATTTCACAAGAACAACTTTTCCCAGTTTATTTATTGGATGAGATGAACATTCAACCTTTCTATTCAGATGATATTGGGCCAAAGTAAATGAAGGAAATGATTCACACTATTAGCTGTGTTGCTGGCTCTGTCATCTGGGATGGTACGCGCACAGGCAGTTGTAATGGGATTCCATTCTAGAGGTGGGAATGAGGTGGCGAGTAGGTGTTAAGATAACAGGACATTTCCCACACTGAGGAAAGTGTCAATTGAGTAAGGGATGATGATGATGATGATGATGATGATGATGATGATGTGGTGGGCCAAAGAGATGATGTCATCAGAGGAGAACTGTGCCTGCCTTGCAGATAAACAGTGTAGACAACCAAAATGTAAAGAGAGGCGAAATCTATTTCTTCTGCAGTCAACAAGCCTGCAGACAATGCCGCACATACTGTTGGTGTAGGAGACTGGTCATGGTTGAGGTGGTGTCAAGTTTTATATGCAGATATATCAGGTGTGGGAGTTCTTTTCTGTATTGGCCACTGACAAATCTTTTGCAGTCAGCAGGTTCTGCAGACTGAAAGTCAGCCGTGGTTGGCCAGGCTTGAATACAATAAGAACTATGGCTCTCCATCAGTTCATAAAGTGACATAATTTGCTTATTTGGAAGCTAGCCAGAAATCAAAGCAAGCCTCAAGTTCTTTTTCTTCCCCTTCTGCTCACATTAGTCTTTCTAGTATCCCGGCCACATCCTGAAGTAGTAGCTGGTTGCCATCATCATCACCAACATCATCACCGTTAATGACTAATTGTAATACTTCTACTACTTCTCCTCTTTCTCTACTGCACCTCCAAATATCCATCCCTGATTGTGTGTCGAGGAAACAGGCGTATTGTTTCAGTCATTCGCTTGTGTGCCAACTGGAGATGATTGAACATTTCAAGGTTTGGTTCAGTTCAAGTCGCCGAACGTTTAGGTATTCGCCGAACAAGTTAGCCGAACGGTTCAGCGAATGTACCCAAATACCATTAGATTCAATGGAAGGCCAAGCCAAACGTAGACACAACACCTTAAGGGATGACAAAAAGCTTCTTAAAGAGCTAAAATTAAGGACAGACACCAAGAAAAGTGGTATCAATTGACCCACAGTAGAAATTTGCAAATGGCCCAGCAGCAGACAGCAATGGGCCAAGCATGAGGTATCAGGGTCTGGCCCAGCATTTACAGATTGGAATTGAAGTTTCAATGAGCACCTCGTGGTTAAGGGGGCAGTGTAATCCTTCTTAGCTGGGAGTCCGGATGCCCCATGCAACACCTTAAAAGTTTTTTTTTTTAATTCCAGCCACACTCAGATAGCACAAACATCAGTTTCATAGTGTAATGTTGGCAACAAAAATGTAAGAACGTAACTTTGGCAGTTGACTGATCAATTGACCCACACTTCAACCTTTTATAATGGCTTAGAAGTAGTCAGCCATGACCCAAGCATGAGATATTGGGGTCTGGCTCAGCATTTCCAGCTTGGAATTAAAGTTTCAATGAGGACCTGGTGGTTAAGGGAGTGGTGTAAGCCTTCTTAGCTGGGAGCCTTGATACCTCATGCAGCACCTCAGATTTTTTTTATTCCAGCCACACTCAGATGGCACAAACATCAGTTTCATACAGTAATATTGGTATAAAAATGTAAGGAAAGTAACACAAGTAGTTGACTGAATATAAGTGCAGGCCTACTTACACAGGCAACCCACCAGATGGATACCCAACTTGGAGTCTCCACAGTTCAAAAAATAATTGTCAGACACCACTAAAGTGGCATCAATTTCAATAGAGTAGAAACAGTATAAAAGGCCTCTGACACACCTTTTACTACAGGCAACTCATAAGATGGAGACCAACTTGGAGTCTCCACAAAAACTTGTTTGTAACATCAGCAGCAGTAGCAACAGCAGCACAGAAGACACCACAAAGATGGCACAGACTGCAATAATGCGAGATCAATGCATGACACTAAGAATGACACCATCGCCTAGTCTGACCAGTCTGCGACTGGGGTGCAAAAGTCATTGGAGATCCATGGCTTGTTCATTTTGATGAAAGTTAGCCGGCCTACACTTTTAGGGGACAGTTGGATGCTCTTATCTGTCAGGACACCATCAGCAGTGCTGAAGACACATTCTGAGAGAATGCTGGCTGCTGGGCATGACAAAATCTCCAATCCGTGACCAGGTTGAGGATGTGAGCCATGCAAGGCACGTGTGTGAGGTTGCTCCGACATAGGAACAAGTTTCCACTATCGCATGTGGCCTTCCCTGGCTCTAGGTTCAGTGAAAACAGCAATTGCTCTAACTCGGCCTTGAGAGCTGTCTACAATTTTTGATCTGTGTGACTGCGATCCCCAAGGCATATTAATTTGAACACTACCTGATTGCAGTGAGCCTTGAATGTGCAGTACGGATGCGGGGGGGAAATTCTATCTGCACTGTTGGAGCACATGTCAGATTAAGGGAGAGCTTGACGGCACAGGTGGAGGCCCAAAAGGAGGCGGAGGAGTCAGAAGCAGTGGAGGAAGTGTTAGATACAGAGATTTGTTCTGCAAGCCTTGGGGATTCAAAGACTTGTGGAGCATGTTGTGAATCTGCTTTTGGGCTCCTTCTGGTGGTGGCTAGTGGTACTGGTGACTCGGGTGTGTTTTCTTTCTCAGTTCACCTGTTTTCATCAGTAGTGGGGAGTTCCTATTTATTCCTGCTCTTCAGTCATTGCCTTGCCGGCCATCAATGTAACCAGAGCCTTTCTGTTGCATGTTCCTGCTCCTAGACTACTGATCAGCTAAGTTGGACTCTTAGTCCTAAGTTTGTTTGCATTTTTGTTCCAGTTTACAGTTAAGTCTTTCTCTGTAGCTGGAAGCTCTTGTGGGCTGAAATTACCACTCCGGTGTCATGAGTTGACACATGAGTTTTAAAGTAATTTCAGGATGGTATTTTAAAAGGGTTTTCAGCTGACCGTGCAGTTCCCTTTTGTATCTTTCTACTATCTAGTAAGCGGACCTCGCTTTGCTGAACCTACCTTCATACTGCGTATGTCTTTTCCTCTGAACTCACCGTCAATATATGTGGGGGGCTTCTGTCTCCTTTTTGGGGGAATTTCCCTAGAGGTAAGCCAGGTCTGTTTTTTCCTCTACTAGGGTAAGTGAGTTCTCCGGCTGGCGAGAGACGTCTAGGGATAAAACGTAGGCACGCCCCCCGGCCACTATTAGTTGTGTGGTAGGTTTAGCTCACGGTCAGCTCGAGATTCCATCACCCAAGAGCTCGTTCGTTATTTATGTGTCCTGACGTTCCCCTGCCATTGGGAACCATGACAGTATGGCCGGCCACGTGTTAAAACTGTTGGCAGAAGAAAAGAGAGAAAAAGAAGTCTGCAAATTTTTTTTTTTTTTTCCCCCTCTGTGTTTGCTCTATAGTTGAATCAGTTGCATTTCAGCTCTAATTGCAGTCTTTGTCTCCCTCTCCTTCTAACCCTTGAATGGCTCTGATCTCACCTGCTTAAAATGGATCCTCAGAGTTTGGCTACAGGTTTGAATAATCTTGCCACAAAAGTTCAAAATTTACAGGATTTTGTTATACATGCTCCTATATCTGAACCTAGAATTCCTATACCAGAGTTTTTCTCCGGAGATAGATCTCGTTTTCTGAATTTCAAATATAATTGTAAATTATTTCTTTCTCTGAGACCTCGCTCCGCTGGAGATCCCGCACAGCAGGTTAAGATTGTAATTTCCTTGCTGCGAGGTGACCCTCAAAATTGGGCATTTGCATTGGCACCAGGGGATCCTGCGTTGCTCAATGTGGATGCGTTTTTTCTGGCTTTGGGGTTGCTTTATGAGGAACCTAATTTAGAGATTCAGGCTGAAAAAGCCTTGATGGCCCTGTCTCAAGGGCAAGATGAAGCTGAAATATACTGCCAAAAATTTCGTAAATGGTCTGTGCTTACTCAGTGGAATGAGTGCGCTTTGGCGGCGAATTTCAGAGAGGGTCTCTCTGATGCCATTAAGGATGTTATGGTGGGGTTCCCTGCGCCTACAGGTCTGAATGAGTCCATGACAATGGCCATTCAGATTGATCAGCGTTTGCGGGAGCGTAAACCTGTGCACCATTTGGCGGTGTCTTCTGAGAAGGCGCCAGAGAATATGCAATGTGATAGAATTCTGTCCAGAAGCGAACGGCAGAATTTTAGGCGAAAAAATGGGTTGTGCTTCTATTGTGGTGATTCAACTCATGTTATATCAGCATTCTCTAGACGCACAAAGAAGGTTGATAAGTCTGTTTCAATTGGCACTTTACAGTCTAAGTTTATTCTATCTGTGACCTTGATTTGTTCATTATCGTCAATTACCGCGGACGCCTATGTCGACTCTGGCGCCGTTTTGAGTCTTATGGATTGGCCCTTTGCCAGGCGCTGTGGGTTTAATCTAGAGCCTCTGGAAGTCCCTATACCTCTGAAGGGTATTGATTTTACGCCATTGGCTAGTAATAAACCACAATACTGGACACAAGTGACTATGCGTATGACTCCAGACCATCAGGAGGTGATTCGCTTCCTTGTGTTGTACAATCTACATGATGTTTTGGTGCTCGGATTGCCATGGTTACAATCTCATAATCCAGTCCTTGACTGGAAAGCAATGTCTGTGTTAAGCTGGGGATGTCAGGGGGCTCATGGGGACGTACCTTTGGTTTCCATTTCATCATCTATTCCCTCTGAGATTCCGGCATTTTTGTCTGATTATCGTGATGTTTTTGAGGAGCCTAAGCTTGGTTCACTCCCTCCTCACAGAGATTGCGATTGTACCATAGATCTGATTCCAGGCAGTAAATTTCCAAAGGGTCGTTTGTTTAATTTATCCGTACCTGAACATGTTGCTATGCGAGAGTATATTAAGGAGTCCCTGGAAAAGGGACATATTCGTCCTTCTTCATCTCCCTTAGGAGCCGGTTTTTTCTTTGTGTCTAAAAAAGATGGCTCTTTGAGGCCGTGTATTGATTATCGACTCTTGAATAAAATTACAGTCAAATATCAGTATCCTTTGCCACTGCTGACTGATTTGTTTGCTCGAATAAAGGGGGCTAAGTGGTTCTCTAAGATTGATCTTCGTGGGGCGTATAATTTGGTGCGAATTAAGCAGGGGGATGAGTGGAAAACCGCATTTAATACGCCCGAGGGCCATTTTGAGTATTTAGTAATGCCTTTTGGTCTTTCAAATGCCCCTTCAGTCTTTCAGTCCTTTATGCATAACATTTTCCGTGAATATTTGGATACATTTATGATTGTGTATCTGGATGATATTTTGATTTTTTCGGATGACTGGGACTCTCATGTCCAACAAGTCAGGAGGGTTTTTCAGGTTTTGCGGGTTAATTCCTTGTGTGTGAAGGGTTCTAAGTGTATTTTTGGGGTTCAAAAGATTTCTTTTTTGGGGTACATTTTTTCCCCTTCTTCCATTGAGATGGATCCTGTCAAGGTTCGGGCTATTTGTGATTGGACGCAACCTACTTCTCTTAAGAGCCTTCAGAAATTCTTGGGCTTTGCTAATTTTTATCGTCGATTTATAACTGGTTTTTCGGATGTTGCTAAACCTTTGACTGATTTGACGAAAAAAGGGTGCTGATGTTGCTGATTGGTCCCCTGCTGCTGTGGAGGCCTTTCGGGAGCTTAAGCACCGCTTTTCTTCTGCCCCTGTGTTGCGTCAGCCTGATGTTGCCCTTCCTTTTTAGGTTGAGGTCGACGCTTCCGAGATCGGAGCTGGGGCGGTTTTGTCGCAGAAAAGTTCCGACTGCTCCGTGATGAGACCTTGTGCGTTCTTTTCTCCAAAATTTTCGCCCGCCGAGCGAAACTATGATATTGGTAATCGGGAGCTTTTGGCTATGAAGTGGGCTTTTGAGGAGTGGCGTCATTGGCTTGAGGGGGCTAGACATCAGGTGGTGGTATTGACCGATCACAAGAATCTGATTTATCTTGAGTCTGCCAAGCGCCTGAATCCTAGACAGGCGCGCTGGTCGTTGTTTTTCTCTCGGTTTAATTTTGTGGTCTCATACCTACCAGGTTCTAAAAATGTGAAGGCAGATGCCCTTTCTAGGAGTTTTGAGCCTGATTCCCCTGGTGATTCTGAACCTACAGGTATCCTTAAGGATGGGGTGATATTATCTGCTGTTTCCCCAGACCTGCGACGGGCTTTGCAGGAGTTTCAGGCGGATAGACCTGATCGTTGCCCGCCTGGTAGACTGTTTGTTCCTGATGATTGGACCAGTAGAGTCATCTCGGAGGTTCATTCTTCTGCATTGGCAGGTCATCCTGGAATCTTCGGTACTAGGGATTTGGTGGCTAGGTCCTTCTGGTGGCCTTCCCTGTCTCGAGACGTACGAGTTTTTGTGCAGTCTTGTGATGTTTGTGCTCGGGCCAAGCCTTGTTGTTCTCGGGCTAACGGATTGTTGTTATCCTTGCCTATTCCGAAGAGGCCTTGGACTCACATCTCTATGGATTTTATTTCTGATCTCCCTGCTTCTCAGAAAATGTCTGTCATCTGGGTGGTGTGTGACCGTTTTTCAAAGATGGTTCATTTGGTACCCTTGCCTAAGTTGCCTTCCTCATCCGAATTGGTTCCTCTGTTTTTTCAAAATGTGGTTCGCTTGCATGGTATTCCGGAAAATATCGTTTCTGACAGGGGGACCCAGTTCGTGTCTAGATTTTGGCGGGCATTCTGTGCTAGGATGGGCATTGATTTGTCTTTTTCGTCTGCGTTCCATCCTCAGACTAATGGCCAGACTGAGCGAACTAATCAGACCTTGGAGACTTATTTGAGGTGTTTTGTGTCTGCGGATCAGGATGACTGGGTTGCCTTTTTGCCATTGGCAGAGTTTGCCCTCAATAATCGGGCTAGTTCTGCCACTTTGGTTTCTCCTTTCTTTTGCAATTCGGGGTTTCACCCTCGTTTTTCTTCCGGTCAGGTGGAGTCTTCGGATTGTCCGGGGGTGGATACTATGGTGGATAGGTTGCATCGGATTTGGGGACAGGTGGTGGACAATTTGAAGTTGTCCCAGGAGAAGACTCAGCATTTTGCTAACCGCCGTCGTCGTGTTGGTCCTCGTCTTCGTGTTGGGGACTTGGTGTTGTTGTCTTCCCGTTTTGTCCCTATGAGGGTTTCTTCTCCTAAGTTTAAGCCTCGGTTCATCGGTCCTTATAGGATTTTGGAGATTCTTAACCCTGTATCCTTTCGTTTAGACCTTCCGGCATCTTTCGCTATCCATAATGTCTTTCATCGGTCGTTGTTGCGGAGGTATGAGGTGCCGGTTGTTCCTTCTACCGAGCCTCCTGCTCCTGTGCTGGTTGAGGGGGAATTAGAGTATGTTGTGGAGAAAATCTTGGACTCCCATATTTCCAGACGGAGACTACAATATCTGGTTAAGTGGAAGGGTTATGGTCAAGAAGATAATTCTTGGGTAACTGCTTCTGATGTTCACGCCTCTGATTTGGTTCGTGCCTTTCATAGGGCTCATCCGGATCGCCCTGGCGGTTCTTGTGAGGGTTCGGTGCCCCCTCCTTGAGGGGGGGGTACTGTTGTGAATCTGCTTTTGGGCTCCTTCTGGTGGTGGCTAGTGGTACTGGTGACTCGGGTGTGTTTTCTCTCTCAGTTCACCTGTTTTCATCAGTAGTGGGGAGTTCCTATTTATTCCTGCTCTTCAGTCATTGCCTTGCCGGCCATCAATGTAACCAGAGCCTTTCTGTTGCATGTTCCTGCTCCTAGACTACTGATCAGCTAAGTTGGACTCTTAGTCCTAAGTTTGTTTGCATTTTTGTTCCAGTTTACAGTTAAGTCTTTCTCTGTAGCTGGAAGCTCTTGTGGGCTGAAATTACCACTCCGGTGTCATGAGTTGACACATGAGTTTTAAAGTAATTTCAGGATGGTATTTTAAAAGGGTTTTCAGCTGACCGTGCAGTTCCCTTTTGTATCTTTCTACTATCTAGTAAGCGGACCTCGCTTTGCTGAACCTACCTTCATACTGCGTATGTCTTTTCCTCTGAACTCACCGTCAATATATGTGGGGGGCTTCTGTCTCCTTTTTGGGGGAATTTCCCTAGAGGTAAGCCAGGTCTGTTTTTTCCTCTACTAGGGTAAGTGAGTTCTCCGGCTGGCGAGAGACGTCTAGGGATAAAACGTAGGCACGCCCCCCGGCCACTATTAGTTGTGTGGTAGGTTCAGCTCGAGATTCCATCACCCAAGAGCTCGTTCGTTATTTATGTGTCCTGACGTTCCCCTGCCATTGGGAACCATGACAGGAGCAGCTCTTTGACCACCTGCCCCCACAGCCACCAGAGGCACCCAGTGTCCAGTCAGTAAGATGTAACTCCCCTGCCCATGTTTTCTCATCCATGTGTCAGTGGTGAAATGCATCCTGGCAGACAGATTTTTTCAGGGAATGGGTGATGTCGGCAACCTGCTTGTATAGCGTAGGCACAGCTTTCTTAGAGAAGTAATGGCAACTGGGCAACTGGTACTGGGGAACTGTGATGGCGATCAACTTTCTGAAACTATCTGTACCCACCAGGTGGAAAGGGAAAATTTCTGTTGCCAACAGATCGGAGTTGGTGGAGTTCAAGCTCTTAGCTTTAGCATGTGTAAAAGGAAACATTCCTTTACGTGACTACAACTGTGGGACCGAGGGCTGGCAGCTGTGCTGAGAGGGTGGAGTACGGAGAACAGGACAAACTTCTGGACAGTGAGTGAGGTGAAGGCGGAGATGCTATGGTGGATTGAGAAAGATGTGATGTGCTAGGTGACACAAAAGTATCATTCTGGTCTACGTCTGTAACAGCTGACAGACTCTCACTGACCCTGACTGCAGGGGGTAAATAAGTGTAGTTTCTGCAGCCTGAGACCTGTGTGAGAAGACTTGACTTGGTGATGGAGGAGGAAGAAGCAGCAGATGGGGTTGATGGGATGGCTGGTAGTTGGCAATGCCTGCTAGTGCACATTTTAGCGCAGTGAGATTCCCACACAAAGGCATGTTGATTGCTCATGGTAATTAACGTCTGGTCATGAGGGTCTGGATTCTGCCACCATGACCCCCTTTTTCCCACTCATGTTGTAAGAAGCCTTCCCCTCTTGTTTCACAACCCTAGGCGCACAGCTGTCAGTCACCTGTCACTAAATGAGCAATCACTATTTATTTTCTTAGATAGTGTGCTTGAACAACACTGTTAAACCTAACTATTTTTCAGTAGAAATATGGCCTTGTAATTTGCCACTGAAACACAGTTTTATTACAAATGATTTGGAGGATCTAATTGGGCCTCGTGTCTGCTCCCCAATATTAGGCCTAACAATTGTTAAGTGGAAATCTGACTTTCTGATTTGCTACTGAAACAACACAGTTTTAGCACAAATGATTTGGATTAGTTAATTGGCCCTCTAGGCTGCACCCCAATATTAGGCCTAATTATTTTTCAGAGGAAATCTGGCCTTCTGATTTGCCACTGAAACACAGTTTTATTACAAATTATTTGGATTAGCAAATGGGGCCTCCGGAGACTGAACACAGTTTTGCACAATCTAGTGCAATGCTGGAAGATCAAATTCACACAGGACAGGATTCTATCTAGTTAACTGACAAGTTCACTTTCAGCAGCAGCACTAGCAGAGGAGCGACCTCTCTGCATGCACTGTTACACTGAGACAATGGCGCCAGCAAAACAAGATGTCCACTTTTTATATGGCCAGGGACATGTGAATTTGGCAGCCAATTTGTGTCATGATGTTGTGAATGGTTTATGAGCCCTCAGCTCCTCTAACCTCTCCTCAGCCCCTCACCTCATCAAACACGTTCCCACTTGCCCACCTGCTCATGATACAGCACCACTATTCTAGCCAGAGTAATATCAAAAGCATTAGTGGAAATGTGATTTACTGAACTGTGAATGAATGTTGCTGACTGTGAGTAAAAATGCTTATGAAAGCAAACACCAATCTGAATGTCCTACGTTCGTACTGAATTTGAGATTGGCAAACGTTTTCCGAACAAGTTTGCTCCATCTCTAGTGCCAACTCAACTCACACTTGGTCAAGTTGCTATTTTTGCAGGCGCTACTGTACCACTTATTAGATTTCACTTGCTCATTATCGCTGGAAGTACACAGTCACCATTATTTGTCGTATTAAAAGGTCCTCGCTCTGCATTCTAACATTTTAGAGAACATGGGCTTCTGTCTTGACTTGTCCTTGAGCTCATAAGTACATTGTACCACAGAGACATAGAGCAGCAACTATAGATAGGGATACTACTTTTCTTCCACAACTCCCTGGTTGAATGTTTTGACCATCAGCAATGCAGACAGGTAGTGAAGCCTCCAGAGTTGGGTGATTTATCTGGTTCCACCAATAGGCAGGAATTAACTACATCCTTAGAGAAAGATGGCTTAAGGCTCGTTTGCATCTATCAGCTTTCCAGGATCATTTGGTTAATTCCACACACCCATGCTTGCTAACTTTATAGGATTTGTAGATAGGGAATCTTACTACTGATCCCAACCATATAATGTAATACAAAATGCATTTAGCCATAATGAACTGGATTACTTTCTATCAGCTCTCCATGAGAACATCATTTTTCTATGGTACAGTATGTATAACTTTTTTCCAGAGTAAATGTTAAAATCAAGCAGCCTACAGTATAAGTATGCAGTTCCTATTGAAGAAAGATAATTTCTCATAGCCGCCCCTGTTTATAGCATCAGTGAATAGTTATGAATATTAAGGTGTATCAACTAAAGATTCAGTCACTTAATATATTTTACCCTTGGCCATAGATGAAACCAGGAGGCAAACCTTGGCAATCTATTTAAAAGAAAGGCATTATTAATGTGCCTTTTACCCTTATGTTTGCAAGTACAATACACAACTTCTTGAATCATTTATTCTTACTGTCATAGACAATGTTTTTATTTTATCCAGCACTGGATATTCTCAGATTTTGAAAGAGTTTATTTTCATCTCACACATATACTCCTTGAGGATCAGGGAGGATTTTTGCTTACTTTGTGAATTTAGCACAGCTCTTTATATTTTATATTATATGGGTTTTTTTATATTTTATACGATGTTATCCATACTTCACTGCAGGTTAGGGTAACTTGTGAGATGTGTCACTTTTTATATCAGCTTCACTTAAAGTGTAAGTGTAATGTGTAAGACCACCTTAAGACCTCAGGCATCCAAATGTTTGTTCAGAAATGTATTATATCAAACAAAAACTTCTACATAGAGTTTGTGCAAATCAATTTCCTATTCCACCGGCCACGACAGACAGCATGACCCCGCAACGCTCTGACCGAAGGTAACATCTACCAGCAGTAGCTTTACTGCAGGTCACAGTCACAGCCGCGGTGTCACGCTGACATCTGACAGCATGATCAAGCAGCGCTCTGACCGACAGTCTGCGGTATCATTACCGTGGGTCACAGTGACAGCTGCGGAGTCACGCTGAAATCTGACAGTATGATCCCGCAGCACTCTGACCGATGGTCTTACCGGCGGTAGCGTTACTACCGATAACAACCACTGCGCCGGTGTAACACAGATGACAGCGTGGGAAACACCATAGGAAGCTGGTAAAACGCAAAACAAAAACTCAGCAAATCCGCAGAAAATCCGCAAACATTTTATACCTGAGTTTTTGCTGCAAATTTGACTGACCCAATTGAAGTCAATGGCTGCAGAAACGCAAAAAGAATTGACATGCTGCAGAAAAAACAGCACTGCAAATACTCAAAGGAAATTTACTGATCATGTGCACAACACTTGAGGATTGTCAATGAATTAGCTTGCATAAGGATTCCATAGTGTTTTGGAGCATTTCCGCACAAAAAAACACCCAGAAAATGCATCAAAAATGCACTATGTGGACATAGCCTTGGGCAGATTTTTCTTTGTCTTAAGTAACATTTTAAATCAATTACGACAGGTAAAGGTTCACCTATATTAATTCACATGTTCATGAGGCACATAATACAAATCGTGAGGTATTGCATTTTGCAGGTTTAGAAAAATTTAATTATCCTATATAGGGGGGCAACCACCATAAGCTCTTATTCAGGAGGGATGCTAGATGGATTACACATGCACGGACACAAGGACCATTGGGTTATGATGAAAAGTTCGATATGTTTGTGTTTTTATAAGTCGTTTTTTCTGAATTATTTTATTTGTATATGTACTGTCATTTATGTCAGCCATGCTAGGATTAACACTGCTCAAGTCAGGGAAGCATTCTTACTTATAGGTGGAGTCCTTGACTTCCTTCCATTCAGGACCCTTGAAGCGCAGAGGAGAGGGAAACAGCTGTTCTTCACTGAGTTGCATTCTCAGTCTGCTGCCATGTTTTCAATTTCATGAGAAAAGGAACATTTTAAGGGACTGTGAGTGCCAGATTTGTCTTCTCTCACATAACTAAGGTCCAAGCAACATCCCAAGAATGTTTACAAAAGAAAGTATTTCTTTCTTTCCAGTTGTACTTACCCTATTAGCTCTAAGTCATTTTGCATACACTTGACACAGAATGTGTTAAGAAGAGGTAATAGAATATTGATTTCTATATCGGCATTAATTATAATAAAAGTCACATTAATTGTGCAATTTCTTGGTAACAGAAACATAATTTATATTCAAGAACATGAATTGAATGAGGTTGTTCTACAAAACAAAAAAGACAGCAATTTTAGACAAGCCATTCACAGCATTTACAGGCTCAGCAATGCCACAGGGCACAGACACACTGCAACTTTGTGTTTACCCAAAGGAAATTTGCCAGCAGAATGTCACCTCACAAACAATTTATATGTGCATGTAGCTCTTTCAAAGTAAAGTGCAGCAATACATTTACCTGATCTTTTCATTCCTTCATTACCATGACAATCAGTGGTGAATTCTGAAGAAATCTGAAGCCTCTGTCTTTCCGGCTCTATTCTCTTCCCAGCACCATATCTTCTTGTTTGACTGACAGCCTCTATGCTCTGTGATTTCAGGCAAAGGAGTCATCACTAAATCAGGAAAAGGCAGTGCTGAGCGGGAAATAGACCTGTAGTGACAAAGGCTTCAGATCTACAGATGCAATTCAAACCCTGATTTCTCAGTAACAGAGAAAAGGTATTGCTGGACATGCACAAATAGTTTGGGATGTGAAATCCTGCTGACACTTTTCTTTGAAACTCAGTGAGTGTTTAAACTAGGGACTGGAGGGGAGGCAATTACTAAACAGAAGAGGAAGGTAGTGTAGATAGTGTCTTGGATCTAAGTAATGAAAGTGAAGGTGTAATGGGAAAGGGTTAGAACTAGTGATGAGTGAACCCGTGGATTTTCACATCCGGCAGGTTCGGCTGATCATTTAAAAACAGTTTGGTTTGGGTACCAGAACTGTACCCAAACTCGAACCCAAACCCGGACCCTATTCATCTGAATGGGGGCCCGAACATCTGTTGTTTGCCACTATGTCATGTACGTGACAGCACAGCAAACACCGGCTCTGATCGGCGGTAAGATTGTTACTGCCGGTCAGAGAGTTATGGTTTTCACTCCATCAGATGACAGCATGTGAGCCAGCAGCTGTGATAGGCGGTAAAAAGGTTACCGTTGGTCACAGGTGTCGGATGATGAAAGCACTACTCACATCAGTGTGCGCCTGGTGTCACTGGTAGCAATGAGTGCTGGCAATGCTGATGAGAATATTCATCAGCCGGCACATGTGCAATAAATAAATTAAAAAATTGACGTTGAGTCTCTTCTATTTTTTACAACTAGTGCAAGACAAAATCAACAGCTGGGGGCTGCAACCCCCTGCTGTCATTTTATCATGACTGATTATCAAAAAAAAAATGAATAATTAAAAAAAATGGCATGGGGTCTCCTACATTTTTTACAACCAGCCCAGATAAAACAAACAGCTGGGGGCTGGTATTCTCAGACTGGGAAGGGGCAATTGATATTGGCCCTCCCCAGCTTAAAAATAGCAGCTTGCAGCTGCCCCAGAAGAGGTGCATCTATTACATGTGCTAATTTTGGTGCTTTGCCCGTTTCTTCCCACTTGCCCTGATGGGGTGGAAAATGGGGTAACAGGTCTGGGGTTGATGTCAGATGTTTTATGGGTTCTGACATCAAGTCTCGGGGTTAGTAATGGAGAGGCGTTCTATAAGACACCCTCATTACTAAACACATAGTTAGATTGTAAAAAAAAAACAGCCAGACTAAAGCCCTTTAATTGAAATAAAGACACTGACACCTTTATTTGAAATAAGGATAAAAAAGCAAAGTTATACTAACCTTTATGCCTAATCCACTGAATCACATGTCACCTGTAAAAGTAAAAAACAATAAGTAACCATATTCCTCACCTGTCTGACGAGAAGATAATCCACTGAAGCACATGTCACATGTAAAAGACAAAAAAAATAAACAAGCATATTCCTCAACCATTCAACGAGAAGATAATCCAGTTATCCCACGACGAGTCTACCTCTGCTACATCTAGATGTCATGCTGAACGTTGGCATGATGCGAGCATTCAGCCTAGCATCCAGCAAAAACTCTGAGCTGTGCATCATAGCCCAGCATCAGTGTCTCGTGTTGACGTGAATAAGTTGAACAAAGTTCATACCCAATTAACTCTGTTCACATCACTGACACACAACTCAGTGTCTCTGCTGGCTACCAGGTTGAATACTTGCAGGATTTTTTTTATAATCTGACTATGGGGTTAGTGTTAGTAATGGGGGTGTCTCATAGACGCCTCTGCATTACTAACCCCTGGCATTGATGTCAGCGGCCATAAAACAGCTGACATCAACCCCAAACCTACTACCCCATTTGCCATCCCACTAGGGCAAGTGGGAAGAGCCAGGCAAAGTGCCAGAATTGGCGCATCTAATAGATGCACCTTTTTGGGGGCAGCTGCGGGCTGCTATTTTTAGACTGCGGAGGGTCAATATCTATGGCCCCTTCCAAGTCTGAGAATACCTGCCTCCAGCTGTCTGCTTCATCTTGGCTGGGGGTCATCAAAAATGGGGGGACTCCAAGCCATTTTTAAAAAATGGCGTGGGACCACTCTATTCTTGATAACCAGCTATGACAAAGCTGACAGTTGGGGGTTGCAGGCCGCGGCTGTTAGTTTTGCCTATACTGGCCTGGTTATCAAAAATAGAAAATACCCCATGTAATCTTTTCTTAAATTATTTATTTATAGTCCAGGTGTCAGTTGATGAATACTCTCATCAGCCTTGCCTGCTTTTGCTGCTGTCAGTGACAGCAGCCATACACTGATGAGAGTAGTACTCTCATAAGCCAATAACTGTGACCAGCAGTAACCTTTACCACTGGTCACAGCTGCTTGCTGTCCTGCTGTCATGGGAACCACAGCTCTCTGACTGGTGGTAATGATATTACCGCCAATCAGAACCGCTGGTGATTATTGCGCTGTCACAGAGATGACATTGTGAGAAACAGCCAACGAGCGGGGTGCTGAACTATAACAATAACAGGGACTTACTGGAGACATCCATGTTCATGGTACATGCACGGACACTAGTGTTTCAGTACAGACACTTTACTGTTCAGGTTTGCCCATCATTAGTTAGAACTGCATTACACAAAAACGAAAAGAAAAAATAGTACCGGCACTCCTTTAGTATTAAATTAATGCAAAGGTGCAGAAATACACTATGTGGCCAATATACAAACATATTCATATATGGTGTTTAAGCACACTGTGACTTATGAATACATGAACCCCAATTTAGCTGTAAATGTTAAAAATGTAAATTACCCTTGAGGGGTAGGACATATAGTGGTTAGGGACCATGAATTATAAAACATACACCTTGATGTAGTTGGATAGCTTTTGAGTTCTTTGATCAAAAACGTTAACTAATTAGGGTCCACTAGGGAGTATGGGCCCTATTTTTTCTTTTTCATGTAATACATATCACGGGGGTGGCCCCCTCCAGGGCTCAGCACCCTTTTCCACCCATCATTCTCAGACAAGGTTTTAATTGTGAGCTACTCCTGGTCTCCTTTTCACTCCCCATTCAGATGTAGCCTGGTTTGGCACATTGAGAGGTAGGACATATAGTGGCTATTGACCATCCATTTGAAGCAACCCTTTGATGCGGTTGGATGCATTTTGCACTTTTCGATGTAAAAATCTAACTATGCACCATATGTTTTTAGCTTTTATAGCAATATTGAAGAAAAATGCCTTAACGCATTCTCTCTCTCTCTCTCATTATTCTAGCATTTGGCAAATATTAATAATTATGGTAATCCTAATTGACCTAAAACAGGAAAGGTTTATTCTGATTTCATGTCAGATATTGAGAAAAACATGCATATGTGCCTTTTTATATAGTGTATGTAAACTTCTGGTTTCAACTGTTGGTGGAGGTCACTTGGAGATTAAAAAAGCTGTTTTTGCATTACAAAGCTCAAAACGGGTTTAATAGACTCCAAATATTATACACATATTTTCCAGGCAATTAGAGGCTTTTTAATTATATGATTCAGCGAAAACTCGGCAAAGCCAGTGAATTCTAATTTCATAAGATCTTCTCAACTCAAACCTTTCCTATTGATTTATGCAAAGTTTGTTGAAAATACAATTTCATTTTAATAATGTTGGAAGAGAATTATGATATAGTGGGGATAACAGAGACGTGTTTGGATAACAGGTATGGCTGGGCTGTTAATTTATAGGGCTATAGTCTGTTCATGAATGACCTTAAAAAATAAGCAAGGGGGAGAGTTTTCTTATATGTAAAATTTTCACTAAAACCCATCCTGTGTCAGTATATAGGTAAAGCAAATGAGCATGTAGAGTCCTTGTGGGTGGAGATAAGGGTAAGGAGAAGGAGTAATAACATTCTGATAGGGTTTGTTATATTTCTCTAAGTATAATGGAAGAAACACAAAATATCCTCATAATGCAAATATATGAGGCAGCAAGGCAGCAAATAAAAAAGCAATTATTTATGAGGGTCTTCAACTACCCAGAAATAAGATGGGGAACAGAAACCTGCATATTCAACAAACTAAAGTGGAGGACCCAACAAAATGGAAAGAGTCGGTGAGGGCACTTCTAGAACTAATTTTTACTAATAAGACAGACCAAATAGCAATAGCATGAGTTAAGTGCCACTTAGATAATATGCAAATTGCCTCTTCAGAGAAAAAGAGGACTTGAACTCTATAGCGCCACCTGTTGGAAGTAGCGATCCTACAAGTCACAATCAACGAGTTGTGCAATATTAGTTAGGATAAGAGGCAAATCAGTATCTCAATTCACAGACAACGATGTTTCTTAGATTATAGTGATCACAAAAAAAACTGTTTTTCACATAATTTTTAATAACATATTTTAGTAGAGGAACTACAAAAACACTAAACTAGAAAGAGATAATCATAAATATATAAGCATTCAAATAGATCCTGTGCATAATATAGAGTAAACAAAAAATTACTCTTATTTTGAACAGTTAAGCAAATTGAAGATTAAATGATTTCCAAAAAGGCTAAAGTTTAAGCTGACACATTGCCTTTGTATTTTAGGCAAAAAAAAGTATTGATTTTTTACATGTTAAAAACTACAAAAAGGATAATGGGCCAATGCAAAAGTTTGGGCACCCTGCATGGTTAGTACTTATATACATATACAGGCACATACATATTTGAAGACATATTCACAAACATATAAATATACACATACATAAATAGAGCTACACAATTATTTATACACACACAGACATACATACATATTGAAAGTATCACAGCTTGTAAACGCTTTTTGTAGTCAGTCACGAGTCTTTCAGTTCTTGTTTGAGGAATTTTCAGCCATTCTTTTTCTGTGAGATTCCTGAGTTGTGTTGCATGCACTGGTAATTAGAGGTCTAGCCACAGATTTCCACTGATGTTCAGATCAGGGGACTGTGAGGGACATTGTGAAACCTTCAACCTGCACCTTTGGACAGAATCTATTGCAGATTTTGACATGTTTTCACGATCATCTTCCATTTGTAGAAGTCATCCTCTTTTCAACTTCAGCTCTTTTGCAGATGGTGTTATGCTTGCATCATGAATTTGTTTAAATTTCTTTGAATCCATTCTTCCTTCTACCTATGAAATGTTCCCCATGCCAGTGGATGCAACACAACCTCAAAACATCATTGATCCATCCCATGCTTAATGGTTGGCAAGATGTTTTTTTCCTGAAATCCCGTGCCCTTTTTACTCCACACATACCTTTGATCATTGTGAACAAACTGTTCTATTTTAACCTCCTTGATCCAAAGGACTTGTTTCCAAAATGCATCAGGTTTGTTTACATGTACTTTTGCATATGTCTGAAGCTGATTTTTATGGTGAGGATGCAGGAGAGATTTTCTTCTGATGACTCCCCAATGAAGGTCATATTTGTGCAAGTGTTTCTGAACAGTAGAACAATCTACCGCAACTCCAGAGTATGCTAAATCTTTCTGAAGGTCTTTTGCAGTCAAGCAGGGGTTCTAATTTGCCACTCTACCAATCCTATGAGCAGTTCTCACTGAAACTTTTCTTTGTCTTCCAGTCATTATCTTGTCCTCCACTGTTCACTGTTGACTGCCATTACTTAATTACATTTCAAACTGAGGAAAGGGCAACTTGAAAACACTTTGCTATCTTATTATAGCCTTCTCCAGCTTTGTGGGTTTCCACCATTTTCATTTTCAGGGCCCTAGGCAGCTGCTAATAAGAACTCATGGCTGCAGTTTTGTGGCACGAAGTTAGAGGAGGTTGGGTAAAAAATGACTATACTCTCCCACTTAAAAAGATGAAAGAGGCCTGTAATTGACATCATAGGTAGACCACAACTATGAAAGTTATAATAAAAAAACAAATCCAGAATAATCACCTTGTCTAATTTGGCAAGATTTATTTTGCAAATTATGGTTTAAAATAAGTATTTGGCCACCTAAAAACATGCAAGATTTCTGGCTCTCACAGACCTGTAACTTCTTTAAGAGGCTCCTCTGTCCTCCACCTGTTTGAACTTATTATCAGTTTAAAAGACACCCGTCCAATACCTCAAACAGTCACACTCCAAACTCCACTATTGTGAAGACCAAAAGAGTTGGCGAAAGACACCAGAAACAAAATTGTAGCCCTGTACCAGGCTGGGAAGACTGAATCTGCAATAGACAAGCACTTTGGTGTTATGAAATCAACTGTGGTAGCAATAATAAGAAAATGGAAGACATACAAGACCACTGATAAACTCCCTCGATCTGGGGCTCCACATAAAATCTCAACCCGTGGGATCAAAATTATCACAAGAACGGTGAAGAAAAAATCCCAGAACCATACGGGGGGACCTAGTGAATGACCTGCATAGAGATGGGACCACCGTAACAAAGGCTACAATCATTAACACACTACGCTACCAGGGACTGAGATCCTGCAGTGTCAGACGTATCCCCCTGCTTAACCCCTTTCTGACATCTGGTGTATATTTACGCAGATGTCAGAGTCCCTGTGTGGAGAAATGGGGTCAGTGGGTGCTCTCGTCCGCTAGCCTGGCTGCCTTTAGCAAGACTGCATGGAGTGACAGCATCATGCTGTGGAGTTGTTTTGCTGCAGGAGGGACCAGTGCACTTCACAAAATAGATGGCCTCATGAGAAAAGAAGAGAATATGGCAATACAGAAGCAATATCTTAAGACATCAGCCAGGAAGTTAAAGCTTGGGCAGAAATGGGTCTTCCAAATGGACAAGGACCCGAATCATACTGCCAAAATGGTAACAAAGTGGTTTAAGAATAACAAAGTGAATGTTTTGGAGTGGCCATCACAAAGCCCTGATCTCAATCCTATCGATAATTTATGGGCAAAGCTAAAAAGGCAGGTGGGAGCAAGGCGACCTACAAACCTGGATCAGTTACACCAGTTTGTCAGGAGAAATGGACCCAAATTCTGACCAACTATTGTGAGAAGCCTGTGCAAGGATACACCAAACGTTTGACTCAAGTCATTCAGTTTAAGGGCAATGGTATCAAATACTAATGAAATGTATGTAAACTTTTGACTTTGCAGTAAGTAATAAAAAAAGCCTTAAAACATTCTCTCTCTCTCATTATTCTGGCATTTGGCAAATATTAATAATTATGGTAATGCTAATTGAGCTTAAACGGGAACGGGTTTATTCTGATTTCATGTCAGATATTGAGAAAAACATGCATATGTGTCTTTTTTTTATAGTGTATGTAAACTTCTGGTTTCAACTTTATGTGTGGTAACATGTGGTGTACAGGCCAGGGTTGTGCTCCTCGCGGTCTATAATGTGCCTCATGGTGGCCAAGCTTTATGTCACAATGAGCCTCTTTCCCTCCCCAATTGCACACACACGCAAAGTCTCACAATATATAAAAGGAAAAGGGTTATAACAGTGGAAAATCGTTTGATGTTGCACCAGATGGGTATCAGACCATTTGAGATGGACTACCGGACATAAGGCTTATGGAAAAGCCCAAATCTGTGCACATCAGAACCAGTAATATGGAGAATGATGATTTCCACAGTAGCTGCCTCATTAAGTAGAGGATGATGTTGGTGATAATGGTTTGTGCAACTAATCCACAATCATGAAGAAGGAGAGTTATCTTGGAAAGAACAGTCTCTTTACTAAAGATAATGGAGCCAGTAATTATATTCAAATAATAGGTATTTGGAGTTCAGGTTTACACTTCCAGTTGAAGATTGACTCATACATGGGGACAGGCAGATCATTGTGGAACTTGTTTCATCAAATCAGTGTATTCGCTCCTTAGGGCTGAGCTATGCTTCTGCTCTGAGGCAGCTTTTCATCCTAGAGGTGCAAAAGGAATCTTCCAAATATGAAGGCTGTCATGTTACATTCTTTTATTTTTCGCTCCTAGACCCAACAGTCAGGGAGAAAAAACTTCTTCTCTTTGACCCCTTCCAGCGGACTCAATTCTTACTTCCTTACAGGAGCTGCTTAGAAGAACCCATGGCTGCAGTTTTTTGCACAAGGTTAGAGGAGGCTGGGATTTTCTAAAGCTGGGAAATTTGCATTAATTTGCCTTTCCTAATGATGATAGCGAATGTAAAAGTTGAAAAAAATTTTTTTTTTCGAAAATACAAAGGAAATGTGTCATCTTTAACTTGAGGCCTTTTAGAGATGATTTCATCTTTAACTTGCTTAACTGTTCACAAGTACAGTAATTTTGACCAGGGTGATAAAACTTTTACATGCCAGTGTACTTGTGTGTCATCTCATTTTATTATTTCGTAGAAAAGGTAAAATATCACAACAATACAAAAAGAGCCATGAACAATGCAGATTGCTATGTACCCCACCCACACCTATCCCCACCCCACATATGCACATAAATCCCTTAAATAGCAAATAAAGGTCCAAAGACCGTAAACCAAGGGAAAACAGTGCATCCAAAATGGACATCTGAAGATCAGCATGCATCAATCAGGTGGCTGGGAGTAAAATTACACCAGCCAATCATTCATTTAGAGTACAATATTAAGTTCCAAGAGGTACAATGCTTACCAACAGATGAGTGGGAACAAGGGGGGTCGGATGGAGGGTCCCGACGCATGTTTCGCGGCGACTCAGTGCCGCTTTCTCAAGGGAATGTATCTCAGGCCCCTACAAGACCTTCAAATAGCCCGGTGAACTTGGTCACATGGCCAAAAATGGCCAATCAGGATGGCATTCGTCAGCGCATGCGCACTGCGGCCGTCAGGTCCTGAACTGCAGATGATGTGTCTTGGAAAGTGTGCACGTGCCGGGGATAAACCCACGGGGTGATACACACGCCATAAAGACTCCCACCCGCAGACAGGAAACAAAAGGTCACAGCGCGATGCGCACAACCATCCGGACATATAAATAAGCAATCACCTAGATGGCAAGACAGTGGCTATATAACATAGAAAAGCGTCACTATATGTAACATGACATCACAAAAAACATTAACAGATAACAATTATTCAAATCATCCACGATCGCTGTGGTGGCTGTGCTTTTCCCATATGGTGTAATGAAAGTCCGGGATCATTTTCCAGGCATATCTTCAGGTCCAAAGAAGGAGCCCAACAGAGAAGTATAAGAGAGCGCTATAAATCAGCAGTCACAAGCACTAAATGAACAAAAAAAATATTTTAAAATAAAATTAAAAACACAAACACATATCCGCAGGGTTAATAGACATGGGGGCATGCGGAGACAGGAGGCTAAGGAACCCAAAGACATATATTGGGAACACTATAGAAAAGGGGCGAAACTCAGAGATTCGTTAAGGCCTTTCGGTGTCATGGTATCTAGTTGGACGATCCACCTTGTCTCAATTTGTGTGAGGAGTTTTTTATTGTCACCTTCTCTGATACCCAAATGGAGGGCATCGATCCCCCTCACCTTCAACATTCTTGCGTCACTGTTATGATACAATTTAAAATGACGAGGAATTGTTTTTAATTCTGAAATATCGGACACTGTCTTGGCCGCGCCAATGTCTTGCACATGCTCGCGCATCCATACTCTTAATTCTCTTGTGGTAAGGCCCACATATATCTTGGGGCACAAACAGGTAGCATAATATATAACATTAGAAGTACCACAAGAGATACTTTGTCTAATTTTAAATTTATTCGACCCATCTGATGAGACAAAGGTAGAGCAGCGTAGAACATTGGCACAGGCAAGACAGTGCCCGCATGCAAAAGAAAGGACCACTAGTGCCAAAGAGATTGCGCGGAGCCGAAACATAGTGGCTCCTAACCAGTAAATCACCAAGGTTTTTAGATTTTTTAGGGGTCATCAAGGGAGAGCTACCCAGGGAGGCCCTCAGGGTAGGATCGGCCGCCAACACGGGCCAGTGTTTGTTAAGGATAGCACACATACTGTGCCATTCATGGTTGTAGGTAGTGACGAGGTGAGTGTTGGTGTCCACAAGGATGCCATCAACCCGCTTCAGGGCTTCCGTCGTGTCACAGATATGGGAGGGCAATAGTTCCACAAGGGGTTTCAAGTAATTGATGACATAATTTTGTTGTGGGACAGGCTGGCCTGCCAGCTCAAGGATGTCATGAAGACACTAAACGATAACACCTTTAATATTCGACTTACATATACTTTTGATGAGAGGAAGGTTGACTTCCTGGATGTCCGCCTTGAGGTCGATGGTGATAGGCGCATCCAGACGGACGTATTCAGGAAGCCTACCTCTGTTAATTCTTTGTTACATGCTTCTTCAGCTCATCATCCGTCCACGGTGAGAGCCGTCCCGGTCGGACAGTTCCTTAGAGTGCGACGAATTTGCTCTTCGATTCTAAATTCGAGGTACAGGCCTCAGACCTGAAACTACATTTTCTTGCTAGGGGCTATAGTCATAGATGCGTTAAAACTGGGTATGATCGTGCAAGGAAAACCTCACGCAATAATTTGCTACATCCAGTGAAGAGGTGTAGGAGTGTGGGTGACGATGGACCAATTCAGTTCATTTCCACCTACAACCATGAATGGCACAGTATGCGTGCTATCCTTAACAAACACTGGCCCATGTTGAGGGCCGATCCTACACTGAGGGCTTGCCTGGGTAGCTCTCACTTGATGACCCCTAAAAAATCTAAAAACCTTGGTGATTTACTGGTTAGGAGCCACTATGTTTCGGCTCCGCGCATTCTCTTTGGCACTAGTGGTCCTCAGTTTGGATCTTTTGCATGTGGGCACTGTCTTTTTTACCAGATATAATCAGTTTGCTCCTTTTTCCTCCTATTGTCTTCTGATATTGATTGGAGCTGATATTGTTTGATCAGGGGTTACAGATAATTTGTGTCCCTACCCCGGTCTTTAAGTTTGTAAATGGGATTCCTGTTGCTATTAGATTTTGCTATCAGTAGGTTAAGTGTAAGTTTTTGTTATTATTTTCCTTCATTAAAAATTTTGATATCTAAAAAATTCACTGTTTGATTACTATGCGTTTCTGTAAATATCAAGTAAAATAATTTTTTATTGAAATCATTTACAAATCATTCCCATGGCTAGACATTTCCAGACCAGATCAAAAAGATATAATCTATGAACCACTTCCATAGAACCAAATTTGCACCAAAGCTCGCCGCCCATGTAGATATTGTGCTCCTGCCACAGACCCACGTATAAGTTTGCAAAACAGGGTGCAAATCTGGTCCCCACGTTGGTAAATAAAATTCATTCCCATATTCAAAATAATTGTGTGTCAGTACCAAGTTAATATCTTTTTCCATAAGGCTATGTGCACACGTTCAGGAATGTGTGCAGAATTTTCCTGAGAAAAACCTGACACCACTCCCAGGAAATCTGCGTGCGATTTTTATGCATTTTTATGCGTTTTTCATGCATTTTTTAGTGTTTTTTTAGCATTTTTAAGCACACATAAAGATGGTTAAAAAAAGGGCTCCCATGAGGTAATTTCCTGGTCCAACCCCTCTTCTCCCTTTTGCTTTCTTGTTGGATTGGGGAGCATGCCTCACGTACAGTCCCAGTGGCATCTTACCCCAGAACACAAGCAGCTTTTGTTGCCTACACTACTGCCTCTGCTGCACCACCATAGCGAACAGGTAACATAATGTCATTAGTAGTGCACACTTTTGCAAATTAGGCTGCGGATATGCAGCATTTCTGATGCTGCGGATTCGCAGCCGTTTTCCATGCGTTGTACTGTACCATGTAATAGAGACTATATTCTCCCATAGGAGCACTCTAGGAGGAGGAGGAGTAGGAGAAGGATGTGGGTGTGTAAGGGTGTTACCTTCTCTGCTCCGTGCCTGGAACCACTTAGCTATGCAGCAGGTTTCCCTGGGGGCAGACTTAGAGACCGGGACAGGAAGGGAGCCGGGCTGAGAGAGGAAAAAGGCGTGATTTCCAGGGCTAGAGCAGCGTGTACTTGGGAGAGAGCAGCATGTGCAGCGGAGTGAGCAGCAGGCACAGCAGGGAGAGCAGCGGATACAGCGGACAGAACAGCACGCAGCTGCGCTCCGGGGAAGAGAGAGAGAGCTCCCGGTCGGAGGACTGAGACAGGGAGATTGTCCAGAAAGACTGCATCTTGTGAGTATGTGAAAGCGGACTCTGCTGTGACTGGAGAGGTGTGCCCTGACACCCGTGCAGAGACAGTGACCCGTGCAGAGACAGTGGCGCTTAGTACCCACGGTATTAGTGCAGAGCCCCTGATTCCTGTTGGGAGACCCAATAATAGATTGAGCATTGTTCTCCCAGGATAGGTTGCACTGTTGAAGCAAAAGACTCAGAGCACAGGGGACCCCGTTTGCCTAGCATCCCCTCTGCTCACCACAGTAACCCCTTAAACCCAAGGTTGCGGGTTCCTAGAGACTACACAACCCCCGGATAACAGAGGGACGACAAGTGCTGCTGTTTCTCAGTGCCTACATTGGAGAAGACGACCCTACAAGCAAGTCCTCATCAGACTGATAAGTGTTTTCCCAAGAGATTCCGTTTACTACTGTTATACTGTTTGACTGTCTGGGAACTTATATTGCTTCCCATATATATAATATAGAATATTGCCCCTGTTAATAAACCCCTCTCAACAGTTGGTCTGTCTGTTCTGTGATGACATGTTCTACCCTGCACTCTATTACACTTGGCGTAGTCGGCAGGATGTCACACGGTAGCGCAAAAAGGACAGACCAAGCAGTTGGGGAAGCTCCCAGGTCTAGCATTTCCCTGGGAGCCATGTTGAATAATTTGCCAAGGTTCAATGGGAGCAATGTGATGCTGTGGAGCTGGACGCAGCGTATCAGTGGAATGATGCGAATGCACCCCATGACACCAGCCCTGCAGGCAGAAATTGCATTGATGGCCTTGGAGGGAGAGGCACAGGATTCTGTCATGCATAGGTCTCCCCTGGAGAGAGATACCCTAGACAAAGTGCTGTGCATACTGGAGGAGACGCATGGGGAACCCCACTGACATAGGGGAACTTCGAATGCGAGTGTTTCACCGGGTACAAAGAGAGGGGGAGACAGTGACCAAATTCACGAATGCCCTACAATAGCTTCACACTGCTATTAGACGGAAAGACGGTGTATGTGTAGGGCCAGTTGATGTGGTGCTCAGGGATCAGCTGGTGATGGGACTGCGTGATGCAATGATGAAACAGGCACTGCGATAGCGCATGCAGGTGAAGCCAGACATTACTTTTTCTGAAGTTGGCAGTGAGGCACGTGTGCGAGAATAAGAAAAGGGAGTGACAGGGCCAGTGGGGAGGGTATGGAGCGGGGAGGTAACCACCACCACAGACAATATCCCTCAGTGGGTGGAGGACCTGAGAATGGAGATTAAGCAGGTCCGTGACGAAATGGCGACCTCAAGAAGAACTCTTGCAGTAGGGCCAGGCCCTTTGGTTCGAGGCGGAGAAGCTGCCCCCCAAAGGAGGGTGAAGCTACCAGGAGGAGAAGCCCTCTTGCATGCTACACTTGTGGAGAGCCCAGCCACATCGCCCGGTGGTGTCCCCACCAGAGCCGATCATCCCCAAGCCCTCCTTTAAACTAGGTGGCTCCGAGCTCGAGGGACACCGCTGGGAGTGTGGAGAGCAGAAGAGGAGTAGTAAAAGTCCCCTCAGCCTTGTTACCACGTGCCCCCTGGTCTGAGAAGAAATCAATGGAAGAGTGGTGTGGTGCCTGGTGGACACAAGCTCACAAGTGACCACCATGCCTGAAGGATATTTCCGCTATGGCCCGAATGGAGCCCTGTGATCAAACTTATGGCGGCCAATCACTTGCCCATCCTGGTCGCAGGGGTGGTATGGATGAACATAGAGGTCTGCTGTAAAGATGTCGGGAGAAGAGGAGTAGTATTGGTGGATGGAGAAGTAGCTAAAGACCATACCGTGACCCTTGGCATGAGTGTGTTAAAAGACCTCGGGAGCCTTCTTTTCAACGAGTCCCCAAAACAGTTCCTACAACAATGGAGCGACCAAGCACCCCAGAAAAGGGTTTTTCAACAGCTGATATGGACAGCCCAGGTCCGGAAAGCATACAGCGATGGAAAGGAACTCAGCAAAGTCATCATCCCCACCTCTGTCAATCGTGTGTTGCCCCCTGGACAGATGGTCCTTCCCCTGCCTATATGAACTGTATCCCACTGGAAGGGGTGGAAGTCCTGATTGAGCCCAGCAAAGTTGACCAGCTGCCATCAGGAATATTGGTCATGCGGTCCCTGGCTACCATGCAGGACGGTACTGTCCTTGTGCACTGCATGAATTTGAGGGAGACAGATGCAACTTTACCCCTCAGAAGTGAAGTCGCCCAGGTCCTGGGCCTCCCAGACGAGCAGGTCCCATCGCAAACGGTGCAGCTGACCGCTAGGCCAGAAGATCCATGGATGGTGACCGTCAAAGCGGAGGCAGCTCTGAACCCCAGACTGCTGCAAGAAGGGCGACAGATATTGGAACACATGAGGGTGGAGCTCTCGGAACTTACCCCACAGCAGGTACCTAAGGTGGAAGCCTTATTGGGGAAATATCGGGAGGTGTTTGCCAGAGACGAAGATGACTTTGGACATACCACGGCCATCACCCACGAGATACCCACCGGGGATGCGGCCCCAATCCGGGAACGGTACCGGCAAATACCCCCACAGATGTACCAAGAGGTGAAGGGAATGCTGTCACATATGTTGAAGAAGGGGCGTCATACATGAGAGTCAGAGCCCATGGGCTGACCCTATAGTCTTGGTGAGGAAGAAGGACCGGTCCTTGCGATTCTGTGTGGACTATCGCCGGCTCAACGCTTGTGCATTGCGGGACTCATACCCACTGCCCAGGATAGAGGAGTCCCTGTCGGCACTAGGGAATGCCAGGTATTTCTCCACGTTAGACTTGGCCAGCGGCTACTGGCAGGTGCCCATGTCCGAGCGAGACCGAGCCAAGACGGCTTTCATCCTTCCGATGGGACTGTATGAGTTTGACCGGATGCCCTTTGGCCTAGCCAATGCCCATGGAACATTTCAGCGACTCATGGAGAGATGTCTGGGAGACTTGAACTTTGAAGCCACTTTGATTTACTTGGATGATATCATCGTCTTTGCCTCCACCTTTGAGGAGCATCTGCAGAGACTGGGGCAAGTTCTGAGTCAGCTACAGAAGTATGACGTGAAAGTGAAACCCCAGAAATGTCTCCTCTTCCGGACTGAAATTGAATACTTGGGGCATATTGTCTCCGCTGAGGGGGTGAGGCCTTCCCAGTAAAAGATTGCTGTGGTACAAGAGTGGCCAACTCCAAAAACTGTGAAGGATGTGTGTGCGTTCCTGGGACTCACAGGATACTTCAGATGCTTCGTAAAAGACTTTGCTCGCCTTGCTTATCCACTCCAGGAGTTGTTGAGGGGAGTGCCCTCTTGCGCCAAAAACAGGAACATACAGTGGAGGAAGTGTCAGGAAGAGGCATTCTTAGCTCTGTAGAAGGTTCTGACGGAGGCCCCTGTGCTGGCTTACACCGACTTCCCGCAGTCATTCATCTTGCACACTGATGGGAGCCTGCAGGGCCTCGGGGCAGTACTATCGCAGATGCAGGATGGAAAAGAGCGCGTCATCGCGTACGCCAGTCGGTCTTTGCATGACTCGGAAAGGAATCCAGAAAACTACAGTTCGTTTAAGCTGGAGTTGTTGGCGCTGGTGGGGGCAATGACTGAGAAGTTCACGGAATATCTGGCTGGCTCAGAAATTCATGTACGCACCGATAATAATCCCCTGGCCCATCTCGAGACTGCCAAGTTAGGGGCCCTAGAACAACGTTGGGTAGCCCGAATGGCCAAGTTTCGATACATAATTTCGTATAAAAGAGGAGCCGAGAATGTTCATGCAGATGCCCTCTCTCGAGTGAACTATTGCAAACCAACACCCAGCCAAGATGAAGAACTGGAGGATGTGGAAGTTCCAGGTTTTGGAGAGACTGCCAGGATGGTGGCAGCGGCGTGGGAAATTGAACAGGAAGAGGCCTGTGTGAGTTTGTTGGAGCAGCCCCGTGACGAGTGGGTCCGAGTGCAGCAAGAAGATCGGGAACTAGCTCAGTTGAGGCGGTGGGTCGTGTCTGAACAAATGCCCAATTGTCACGAGAGGAGGTCTATGTCCTCTGTAGTACTGAAGATGTTACGCCAGTGGGAGAGGCTCCAGTTGCGGGATGGTATCCTGTACCGGAAGGTATTCCTGCAAACAGAACTTGGCCCTGTATGGCAGACGGTTATTCCCTCATCTCTGATAGATCAGGTGGCTAAGGAAGTGCATGAGAAAGGAGCACACTTTGGGACGGAAAAATCTTTCCAGTGGTTGCAGCGCCTATTTTATCATCTCCACCGAGGAACATTGTGGAGAAAGTATGCCAGCAAAGCAGGAGATGTGAGCTGGTCAAACCACCAGAACAACGAGCTCCCACAGAGACGGTGAGGTCTTCTGGCCCCATGGACCTCCCGGCCATAGATTACTTGACAATTGGACCAGCACACCAAGGCTATGAGCATTGTTCAGTGATGATAGACCACTTTACTAAATTTGCCGTAGTGACGCCCACACAGGACCAGACTGCCGAGTCTGCTGCTCATGCAATCTCCAAGCACGTCATACAGGTGTACGGGTGTCCTAAACGCATCCATTCTGATCAGAGGGCCTACTTCCTCGGAAGGGTGATGGAGGAGTTGCATCAGCTGTACAAGATCAATAAGTCACAGACCACCCCTTACCATCCACAGGGGAACGGGGCTTGTGAAAGATTTACCCGCACTCTGATTTAAATGCTGAGGATACTGGAAGAGGACCAGAAGGCGAGGTGGACTGAGTCCATCCCTGAATTGGTGTAGGCATATAACAATCGAAAACACAGCACCACCGGATTCACTCCCTACTCTTTGTTCTTCGGCCGACCCGGGAAGAGGCTGGCAGAGCTGGAGCTGGAGCCTGAGGAGGACTACCCTCAGATGGGGGTGTACTCCTGGGTTCAAGAACACCGCCGTCGGCTGCGGACCATTCAACAGCTAGTGCAGAACCGTCTACAAGAATTGGAACACCCCCAGGTAGCTCCTCAAAGGGGGACAGCCCAGCAGCCTTGAGACCAAGTCTTAGCAAGGGAAAAGCACCCACACAACAAATTGGGGTACCGGTGGGAGAAGAGGCCATACCGATGGGAGAAGAGGCCGTACCGAGTGAAGCGGCGACTCGGCAACGGGAGTCCCGTTTATGAGTTTCAGCCCAAAATGGAAGAGGGGACCCCACTCGCACACTGCACAGGAATATGTTGTGTCCATGTTTGTCTCGAGATCCTGAATAGGTTCAATTGGCCCCAGCGCCCTCACCAGCTGCGCCAGTGATCAAGGTTGATGTGGAAGACGAGGAAGACTCCCAATTACTCCCAGGGAACTCGGAAACAGAGCTGGTGCCTGGAATTACCAACGTACTGTATCAAAGGAGACCTCGACCTCCACTCCTCCTACAGCAGTTGACATCACCGCCCCTGCTGATTTGAGATGCTCTGAAAGTTCAATGGCTGGTGTACCCCCATTCGCTACAATCAGGACGAGTTCATCAGGCAGCAGATTGTGCAAGGACTGGAAGATTGCCAACCGGAACTTCGGGAACTCTCGCCCGTGGAATGGTGAGGAAAAAGAGGGGGGAATGTAAGGGGTTACCTTCTCTGCTCCGTGTCTGGAACCACTTAGCTGTGCAGCAGGTTTCCCTGGGGGCAGACTTACAGACCGGGACAGGAAGGAAGCCGGGCTGAGAGAGGAAAAAGGCGCGCGTTCCAGGGCTAGAACAGTGTGTACTGGAGAGAGAGCAGCGTGTGCAGTGGAGAGAGCAGCGGGCACATCAGGGAGAGCAGCAGATACAGCGGATACAGTGGACAAAACAGCACACAGCTGCTCTCCATGGAAGAGAGAGAGCTCCTAGTCGGAGGACTGAGACAGGGAGATTTTCTAGAAAGACTGCATCTTGTGAGTACTGAGCCCGTGCAGAGACAGTGACCCGTGCAGAGAAAGTGACCCGTGCAGAGACAGTGGCCCGTGTAGAGACAGTGGCCCCTAGTACGATGGTATTAGTGCAGAGCCCCTGATTCCTGTTGGGAAACCTAATAATAGACTGAGCATCGTTCTCCCAGGATAGGCTGCACTGTTGAAGCAAAAGACTCAGAGCACAGGGGACCCCATATGCCTAGCATCCCCTCTGCTCACCGGAGTAACCCCTTAAACCCCAGGTTGCGGGTTCCTAGAGACTACATAGCCCATGGATAACAGATGGACGACAAGTGCCGCTGTTTCTCAGCGCCTATGTTGGAGAAGATGACCCTACAAGCAAGTCCTCATCAGACGGACTTCCTCCATGAAGCCCCGCCAACGGCCGCACCTCCACCGGTCAGATCCACCTACGTCCACATGCGGTTGCGTACCTATCACTACCATTAGGTACGCAGGTCGTGCGGATGTATGCGGATGCTTCCGCATGCGCCGTTTTCACGATGCGGAGAAAAGAAGAAATTCCAAACAGCTGCGTTCGAACATCTTCAAAACGACGCATGCGGAAGCATCCGCATACATCCGCATGACCTGCGTACCTAATGTTAAAGATAGGTACACAGGCTGCATGCCGATGTAGGTGGAGCTGAGCGGCGGAGGTGCGGCCGTTGGGGCTTCACGGAGGAAGTCCGCAGCTCAGGGAAGCGCTAGTGGGAAAGTAGCCTAAAACATTTTAATTTAAAAATTATTTTTTTTACTAACATTTAAAAAAAAACAAAAAAACGGAAAATTAAAAAAAAAATACATGCCTCTCCGTCGTTCAGTCCAGTACCAAGCAGTAATCAATTAAAGGGTTAACAAGTCAGGTTTACAATGGAGACCGGTGCTAATGCACCAGCCCAGCTGTAAACCACTGCAGAATGAATGATTGCATCTCTGCGCAGCCTCCCCGGCTGAACAGAGATGAACTGATAAGCGTGGGAAAATTTCCCACGCTCCCGAGTTCACCTCCGGTCAGCCGGGGAGTCCGCGCAGCTGCAGTCATTACCACACAAGTTCACCCGAGCAGCACAAGCTGCTATAAGGTGAACTCGTTATACAATGAATGGTGTCGCATTACGGCCTCGTTCATTGTATCATCGGCGCCGGTTTAGAAACTAAACTCAAGATCATCGTGGGACACTCATTTAAATTGGATGCTGCGGAGGGTAGGTATATATTGTGGGGTTTTTTGGGGGTTTTTTTACGAGGGCTTCGTGGAATTGGGTGTGTAGGTGAGTATGGGTTTGTTTGTTTTTTATTTATTTTAGGTGGCGATCGGCGGGGACAGGTATGTATAATTTATTTCTACAGGTAACCACTGGCCACCAATGAAAATTAATTTTTGTGGACTAATTTTATTATAATTAGGGACATGACATGGGGCTAAATTAATTTATAACCACTGGCCACCAATGAAAATTATTATTAGGGGACAATGTAAGGGGAAATATTAGGAAATTTATTTAGGAAAATAGGGGGAGGGTGGAGGGGGCGCCGCTAAATTTCGGTTACAGACATAAAAATTAAATGAAAAGTGATTTTACGGCAGGGACAGTTCGATGGGAAATACTGCTCCCATCGAGCTGAGCCTGCTGCTACGACTTGTAGGGAACAGTCATAGGCCGATGGGAGTAGTAGTCTCATCGGCCTATGTCATGCAACACACATACACCGCAAATACAACACACACACACAATACACACACACAGACACACACTTACCACACTGATCATCAGCGGCACATCCAGGTCCATCCGGTCATACCACTCCATGTTGGCAGCCATCATCCAGGGAATGATCTGGGAGTCTCGTCTTCCTGGATTATGGGATGTGCATGGCATGATGGGGTGGCCATTATGGGAAGGACATGATGTCTTTTCCTGTTTGCTGCATTTTAAACCGCAGCAATACGCTTGAAATACGTAAATATATGTATGTTTGCGGATTTCAAGTGTTCCAATACAAGTCTATGGATGCGGAAAATAAGCGATTCTGCAAAATAAATGAACATGCTGCGTTTTTTTTCGCGGAAAAAAATGCAACATTTGCACAACATATGCGGAATACATTAAAAATAATGGGATGCATATGTAAGCGTTTTTTCCTTTTCCTTTAGCTGATTATTGGAATTTTTATATTCATAAAGTGGATATAAAACTGCGCTACTAAGGATCCAATTTTATTTGCCAACACATTTTGGGGTAATCAAACATTTCCATCAGGACAAACCACAATGTCCAGATGAAGAGGTATGATTAACCCGAATGCATTGAAATCTAAAATTGGATCCTCTGTAGCGCAGGTTTATATCCACTTTCATCTCCAAGTTTGCTTTTTTCCTCTTGCAGAAATAGCTTGCTTACACAATGCAGATGTTGCTGGAGCTTTGTATAACACCAAAACAACTGCAGCTCTTGAATCAGTGGCCCCCTCATACATATTTCATACAATCAACAGGCAACCCTCGAACACTAGCCTGACTAAAGAACTGAGGCAGGCCTCCAGAGTTGCTGAGCGGAGATGGAAATGATCCCATTCCAAGAAGCACTTCATCGCATACAAACAGTGGAGTGCCCCATAGGGCCATGGGGATATTCGGTACCGGACCAGTCAGTTCTTAAAGGGGATGTGTCATGGCAGCAGTGACCCGGCCCGTGGCCCTGGGCATCCCATTAAAGGGATGAAACGAAAATAATGAAAGATGGGAAATGGTATTAAAGTTTGTAGGGGATAAAGGGAAATGTTCGTGACGCCACATGTGGTATTCGGCCAGGGATAGACGACGCTGGTTAACCACTGGAGCCGATGGTAATGCAGCTAAGATGGTTTTGCTTCCCTCAGGTGGTGCGTGGACCAAGGGCAGCCGAAGGGATGTAGAAAAGTTCTGTTGGTGGTGGTGGTGGAGGACAGGCATCACAGGAAAGAATTGTGAGGACACAGCCAGATGAAGTATTCATGTTTTACTTGCAGTCAAACATTATTCCCCAGCTGGGGTGCTGTGTCCTCCAGGTGAGCGGTCCAGGAAATGCTCCAGCAAATTGGGGCAGCTATCTAGAACCCCCTTTTTATAAGCCTTTCCTGGCCATCTCTCTATGCTGCTTTCCACTCCTCCTGACCAGCATCTCACAATATCCTAAGCCAGCAACCACGAATCTGGTCGGGCGACGTCCTCTGAGTCCCCTGGATTCAATACAGCTGCCTTTTTAGCCACTTATGGGTGATGTGGCTGTGACTCTTACAAATGCCACAGCCTCCGGGTTTCTAGTTGAGTCCTGTAGTTCTTCCACTAGATCAGGGGCTGGTTTTTCTTTCTGTGACCTGGTCTTTCCACCTGACGCTGGTCAGCCTGGATGTGGGCCCCACGGGTGGCTTCTGCACTTCCCATGCCCCTAAGACCCTTTCTTTCTTCTGGGAGCTTCCTTCCTTTTTTTTTCCTTTCTCACTGTCAGGAGCTGCAGACCCACACGTCTGCTCAGCTCCACTTCTCCTCAATTACTCTTTAACTCCTCCCTCTTATCTCCCCTGACAACTCCTCAATCTCCACCCACACCTTCTACCTAATCCCTCCCTGGCCTGGGGAGGTCTGGTTTTGGGTGCAAGTGTTAGGGTTCTGTACAGTGTCCCCACCTTACCAGAGAGTTGGTGTACCACACCTCTGGCCGAGATGCAGTACTTCTGTGGCGACTGGACCTTCAGAGGTGCCACAGCAGTCCCAAACCAATTTCGAGTCCACACTCACTGCTGCAAAACAAACCTACTTCTCATCTTTCATATCCTTCCTGTCTTATAACCCTTAAAAGCTAGTCAACACTTTCCATTCTCTCCTCCATCCCTCAGCATCTCCTCTTTCTCCTTTCATCTCAGCTGAAGACATTTCCTTATTTTTCTGTCACAACTCAGCTGTCGGGTGACTAGGGGGCTCCTTCCCAGTCCCCAACATTAGGGGATGCCCTAGCTTGCCTTTTCCTGGGACATTTCTGAAGGTGAGGATGCCGGAGCTGCCACCCTTGCCTTATTTCCTGAATCAACCATCCGTCTGTTCCCTTCCCCCACGCAGCTAAGAGGGGAGCTGCCGTGCACCACAGTACACCAACTAGACAAACAAGGCAACATGAACTAGGGGTAATTGAAAATATCAGGCATACAAATATTCACTCACATATAACAGAGGAATACACCAGGGAGTGGAGGATGGAAAAAAATATAAATAAAAGGAGGGAAGGGAATTATCACACTTACAAACTCATGCAACAGTCACAGAAAAATCCTTCAATCTCCTTCTCATATAAGCACCAAAAACACCTTTGCTGCAAGCCATAAGCTCTGACATGTGTTTGAATCAGGACTCAGATTATATAGGGGACAGGAGTGGCTAACCGAGCTCAGCTGATGGCTTAGAGTCCCAGAGCTTCCAACATAGCCGATTAACCCCTGTTCTGCCAAAATAAATAAACACCATTTAAAACGAAGGTGAAGTGCTTCTTTTCAGCGCAGCAGTAGGAGCAATCAGATGCTGCAGTCTTCTGGCTTCTCTCTGCTGAAGTAACCCCATGACATCTTCAAGCAGAAGATTGACAACATCAGAGAAAGCTTGGGCCTACAGTCCCAACAGCCTCTTCATAACTGACTCGCCCACCAGGGCCGTGGGGTACTTGGAACCAGATCAAACAGTTCTTTTGGAAAGTCACGGGGCCGTGACCTGACTCCGTGGCCCTGGCTGTGCCGTAAAATGGGGTATATATATATATGGGATTTAACGTGACGCCACCTGTGGTGTTCGGCAGCAGATGGCCGACGCTTCTAAAGGAGACCGCTGGGGCTGATGGTGACGCAGCTGGGATGGTTCTGCTCTCTACAGGTGGAGTACAGCGAAAGGGCTACTGGTTCCATTTATGTCAGGCTTCGTGTACTTTGTGGTGCAGGACTCAAGGCGCAAGAGATCACTGAATGACACAAGGGCTGTAGTTTTCTTTTCCTTTACTTGATAGTTGATAGTACAGAACGGGGTACTAAAAATGATCATAATGGAGAGCCGGGCAGCCTGGAAGCAATTTTGGCTACACCTGGCCAGGTACATACAGAGGCCTTCCTTCTGCGCTGTCCTCCATTTTTCCTTGCTGCCTAACAGCTCGTCCTCCTGCTGCTAACTGCTCTCTCGGTTTTTAAAAACTAACCATTGCCCGCATGACAAGCAGCTTGAACCTATCACAGGTGCCCCCTTTGTGTCGGCTCCAAGCTTTGGTATGCTGCTGTGCCACAGGGTATTAGATTGGACCAGGATACCTGCAGTCCCCTGCCCTCCGGATTTAGTTGCCGGGACTTTAGTACCCACGCAACCACGGACTCCAGTGTCCGGTTCCTAACGCTCAGCTCTGGGGCGAGTTTAACAGCTCCAATCCCCAAGTTCTGCTCTGCTTCTCTCCTACTGACACCTGGTAAGGGGACCCCTCCCTGCTTCCATGCATGGCATTACTCCCTTTGAGGGAGGCAATGCCACTGTGGCAACCGGACTCCTGGGGTGCCACATAACTACTCAGCCCTCTTCCTCCAAAACCAGCTTCTCCACCATTACAGAAGATAAACTTTACTCTCCACTCTCCAGATCACATCTCACTGCCTGTAAACTTGACCCGCTCCCATTCTACCATATTTGAAACCTCACCACAGTCTTCGTCTCAACCCTAACTCAAATCTTCAACCTATCTCTAACAACTGGTGTCTTCCCCTCATGCTTTAAACCTGTCTTGATCACACCCATCCTCCCCAGTATTACATGGCATGGCACTTCCCTGCTTCTACCAGCCCTCTCAACAATGATTGATGGCTGTTGTGTTAACCTGCATACTAGAAAAGCAGAAGAATCTTACAGATAAGTTTGCTGAATTCACATTTTTGTGCCATTTGAATTGCCGGCCGAGCAGATCTCTCATGGTAACACACTGGTCGCAAATAACACAGCATATTCTCATGACAAATCTGCTTTATGCAATTCAGTTGGCCATCTCTGAACTTTGTCCAGCTCTATTGCCTTTCTTAGTGACTAATTCCAGCTATTCTGGTCTCTGGTGTATAAGAAAGACATAGCTGAACTGGAGCGGGTGCAGAGAAGAGCGACCAAGGTTATTAGAGGACTGGGGGGTCTGCAATACCAAGATAGGTTATTACACTTGGGGCTATTTAGTTTGGAAAAACAAAGACTAAGGGGTGATCTTATTTTAATGTATAAATATATGAGGGGACAGTACAAAGACCTTTCTGATGATCTTTTTAATCATAGACCTGAGACAGGGACAAGGGGGCATCCTCTACGTCTGGAGGAAAGAAGGTTTAAGCATAATAACAGACGCGGATTCTTTACTGTAAGAGCAGTGAGACTATGGAACTCTCTGCCGTATGATGTTGTAATGAGTGATTCATTAATTAAATTTAAGAGGGGACTGGATACCTTTCTGGAAAAGTGTAATGTTACAGGGTATATACACTAGATTCCTTGATAAGGCGTTGATCCAGGGAACTAGTCTGATTGCTGTATGTGGAGTCGGGAAGGAATTTTTTTCCCCATGGTGGAGTTACTCTTTGCCACATGTTTTTTTTTTGCCTTCCTCTGGATCAACATGTTAGGGCATGTTAGGTTAGGCTATGGGTTGAACTAGATGGACTTACAGTCTTCCTTCAACCTTAATAACTATGTAACTATGTAACTATTCATATTTATGTTTGTTTTCTGCTGGAAACCAGGCTATCATCTCTCTGAGACCTTTACCAGTGCAATAAAACCAAATGTCTGGGTGGTTGTCACAACTTAAGTTAAAAATTACCCTTTTCAGTAAGTTTACCAATAACACCTGTTTATTGCAAATAAGAGCAGAATTATAAGGCTGGAGGAAAAATAAGCTGAAATGCTTAGTACTTGTATTATTAACCCCTTCCCGACATGCGCCATATATATCCAACGCTATGGGAGATGCATTCCTACAAATCGCTAAATACACAAAGCATGATGATCGCATGATCAAATGATTGCCGCTGCAAACAAATGTTGGTGTCAGCTCTATATGAGAGCTGACACCATGCATCAATACCCACGATTGGTGCTAGCACCGATTGCAGGTGTGGCGCCCCAGCAGTCCGGTTGCCACAACGACATTGTCTCCCTCACAGGTGGTGATGTCATACCTGGAAGCAAGAAGGGGTTCCCTTACCAGGCAACACCAGCATCCAACACTTTTTCTTTACTCCAGACCAGAAGGGGGAGCTCTAACATTCGGTTTCAGGGGAGCTTCTCTATAAGTTCTGGCCTAGAGGTGTAGTTAGTGAGTCTGAGAGACGTTAAGGAAAACCTGGGGAATGGAGCTGTAACCAAGCTCACCCCAGAGATGAGCGCTAGAAACCGGACAATGGAGTCCGTGGTTGCGCAGGTACTGTGAAGTCCCGGCAGCTAAATCCGGAGAGCAGGAGACTGCAAGTCTCCTGCACCATCTAACACCCAGTGGCACAGCAGCATCCCAGAGTCCAGAGCCGGCACAAAGGAGCAACACCTATAATAGGCTCAAGCGGCCTGCCATGCGGGTACTGTTTTATTTTAATTGCCAGACAGTGAGAGGAACTTGACCAGAGCTTAAAGCAGCAAGGACCTAACAGGACAGCGCAGTAGGAAGGCCTCCGAACCCACCTGGCTAGGTGGCTCCTAAATTGCTTCCAGACTACCCGGATCTCCATTACTATCTGTTACCCGTGCACGGACTACACCTTCAGCCATCGAGTAATGATAAATAAAACTACAACCCTTGTGTCCTCCAGTCATTTCTCGCATTGTCAGTCCTGCACCCCAACGTCCACAATCCTTTAAAACATTACCGGTAGCCCTGGGGCCCCGCTCCACCTGTGGGGAGCAGAACCATCCCAGCTGCATCACCATCAGCCCCAGCGGTCTCCTTAAGCAGCGTCGGCCATCCATTGCCGAACACCACAGGTAGCATCACGTTAAGTCCCCTATAAACTTTTGCTCCCTATTTTATTGCGCACCCAGGGCCACAGACCAGGTCATTGCTGCTGTGACAACCCCCTGGAAAAACTGCCAGACCCGAACTGAATACCCCATGGCACTAGCGGGCATCACATTTTGGTGTCACGAACAGGATCTCATAGTCCTGTGTGCCATAAACTTTACTGAACTGTGGGGTAACCGCCATTATCACGCCACGTGGCGTGCGAGAAGCAGAAGGGGTGTGTTGTCATGGGCGGAGCCCAAGGGAAGGCACGAAGAGAAGCCCTGCCGCTCTCTCTGACTTTAGCTGGTGGGAAGCAGGAGGCCCTGACTTGGACACCCTCAGGAGCTCAATCCATCCCGCCTGTGGAACAGCCGCTTACTATGGTAACGATACCCAGAGCCTGGCTGAGGTTCACTAGGGGGGAGGAAAATGTCCAAAACCGGGTGGTGATCCAGCGGCGACCACAACCACAGCCCCCATACTGCCATAATCAATACTGTACATAATCGGGAGCGGCCTGGTTACCACAGTACTCAGGGAAATCACACACCCTGAGCGATTTCAAGGAGAGACTATGTAGTTTGTTTGAAGTATATCCCCTGTCTGAGAGTCAAAAAGTCAGCATCTTTATCCTTACTAGGCAGTTAACTGGTGTGGCCCAGAGAGAGGTAAAGTACTTACTGGACACAGATAAAAGAACTTTCAAGCAAATCTTGACCAGGCTGAAGGACACCTTTGACACCCGCACTGTAGCAGAGATAAAAATGAGATTCTTTGGATGTAAACAAAGGGTGCAGGTCAGTATACGGGACTATGCTCTTAATCTTGAGGAGGCGCTGCGGGCCATAAAGCAGGTTGACCCTGACAGCGTGCAAGATGAGAATAGATTTCTAAAGGAGTAGTTTATTGAGGGACTCCTGTAGAACACCCACAGAACACAGCTGCGCATCATGGCCCTACAAAACCCTGACCTAGACTTTGCACACTTTAAAGATAGGGCCATCTGGGTGCTGCATGAACCAAATTCCAGCAGCATCGCGCCACCTTGGCACCCAGCAATTACATACCAACAGAAGGTGGCATACTTTCCCCAGACCCTCATTGAGGCCGATGCGCAGACCCTAGATAATAACTCCTCTGCATACCTACGTCTCCAGGTCCAGGAACTGACCAAAAGTATGCTGCACTAACCAAAACCATGTGGTCCATGCAAGTGTCCCCAAAGGAGAAGATCCAGCTGGACTCCAGCCCAGATGACATCCTGTGGCAATGGCAGAAAAGAATCCCAACGACCAGAGGAAGAGACAGAGATTGCTACGAGGAGAACGGACAGCCCATCTTTCTCAGCTGCAACAAGGTGGGGCACATCACAAGATCCTGCAATTTAAACGAGCAACCCCTGGGGCAGAGGGTAAGTAAGACGACCAGGCCCGCAAAGGTGGCAAGACAGATACGTAGGAGGAAGGCCGATCCTGCTCGTCGTGATTGATGGCATCCCGATGAACGCTTTATTGGACACTGAATCCCAGGTGACGACTATGCCATATATTCTTTACAAATGGTACTGGGCTGACTCTGATATTGCCCGCAGCCCAAATAATGATCTGACAATAGTTGCCAGCAATGTTGAGCCTTTGCCATAAGTGGAGTATAAAGAGGTGACCATTAAGATGGGCGAGTAGAGTTGAAAGCCCAAGGTCTGATAATCGTATATTGATATTGATCAGCGAGAATGTAACCCAATGATGACCCTAGGTACCAGTGTGATAGAAAATTGTCTTGGAGAGGTTATTGTTTTATTGCAACAGGTAGACGAGACAGCCAGTTTCAGTCAGCAGCGTGTCCTGCAAAAAGAGATCAAAGCCCTGATGCAGAGGCAACAGGTAGAGTTGTCTGGTGGAGAAGTCGGCAGTGTCAGAGTGAGTGATTCAATCCCCATTGCAATACCCCAAAGAAGTGAAATGTTAATCTGGTGTCGAGGAGCAATAGGCCTCAGGAGTCAAGAGTACCAGGCCCTGGTAGAACCCATGTACTCTGATAGTAGGCCCACCATTCTGACAGCCAGAGGGAAAGTCGATGTCCGTAAGGGGAGGATACTGATACGCATCCTGAATTGTGGGGAAAAAGAGGTCCATTTACCCCAATACGCCACCCTTGCTAAGCTGTTCACTGTCAGAAACAATGCAATACAGGCAATAGAACCCTTGATCCCGTCCAACCAGGCGGAGGACAAAGGCAATGCAGAACAGCTGGAGGATTGGTGTCAGAAGCTGCAAATAGGCATTGACTCCACCCCTTTGCACCAAAAGCATGGGGCTTACCAGGTGGTCCAAGAATATGAGTGGGTCTTTAGCAAACACCCTCTAGACTTTGGGCAGGTAAATGGGGTCCAACACCATATCCCCACCGGAGATCATCCGCTCATTAAAGAGAGGTACAAGCCTGTACCTCCAGCTCATTATCAATGTGCCAAGGGAATGTTACGGGAGATGAAGGAGGCTGGGGTGTTCAGAGACAGTTGTCACCCCTGGGCAGCTCCGTTAGTCCTCATTAGTTATAAAGATGGTACAATGAGAATGTGTGTTCACTACAAGCAGATTAACCGCATTACACATAAGGACGCCTACCCGTTACTCAGAATTGAGGAATCATTAGCTGCACTGAAATCCACTATTTCTCCACCTTAGATCTCACTAATGGGTATGGGCAGGTTCCCGTGGCAGAGGTAGATATAGAGAAGACAGGGTTTACGACACCATGGGCCTCTGCAACAACTGCATACCATTTGGGCTCTGCAATGCACCAAGAACGTTCCAGCGGTTAATGGAATGCGGCCTAGGACATAAAAACTTTGAAACTGTTCTGTTGTACCTGGTTTATGTCATCGTCTTCTCCAAAACCTATGAAGACTAGTGTTGAGCATTCCGATACCGCAAGTATCGGGTATCGGCCGATACTTGCGGGTATCGGAATTCCGATACCGAGATCCGATACTTTTGTGGTATCGGGAATCGGTATCGGGATTAATATCAATGTGTAAAAGAAAGAATTAAAATAAAAAATAGGGATATACTCACCTCTCCGACGCAGCCTGGACTTTACCGCCGTAACCGGGAGGCGTTGTACCTAAAAATGCGCGCTTGAAGGGCCTTAGATGACGTCACGGCGCTCTGATTGGTCCGTAGCGGTCGCGTGACCGCTACGCGACCAATCACAAAGCAGTGACGTCACCTAAGGTCTTTCAAGCGCTTGAAAGACCTTAGGTGACGTCACTGCTTTGTGATTGGTCGCGTAGCGGTCACGCGACCGCTACGGACCAATCAGAGCGCCATGAGGTCATCTAAGGCCCTTCAAGCGCGCATTCTTAGGTACAACGGCTCCCGGTTACGGCGGTAAAGTCCAGGCTGCGTCGGAGAGGTGAGTATATCTTTATTTTTTATTTTAATTCTTTCTTTTACACATTGATATGGATCCCAGTGCCTGAAGGAGAGTTTCCTCTCCTTCAGACCCTGGGAACCATACAGGATACCGTCCGATACTTGGTGTCCCATTGACTTGTATTGGTATCGGGTATCGGTATCGGATTAGATCCGATACTTTGCCAGTATCGGCCGATACTTTCCGATACCGATACTTTCAAGTATCGGACGGTATCGCTCAACACTAATGAAGACCACTTGAAGCACCTAGCCGAGGTGTTCGAAGCCCTGTCTAACTTTGGCTTGAAAGTGAAGCCGTCCAAGTGCCACCTGTTGAAGCCCAAGATGCAGTACCTAGGTCACGTGGTAAGTACCGAAGCTGTGGCACCAGACCCTGAAAAAGTCACCATTATCCGGGACTGGCAAAGACCCAACACTATTCATGAAGTATTGCAGTTTCTCGGGTTGGTAGGCTACTACCGGAGATTCATCAAGGGCTTCACCATGGTAGCCCCACCCTGCAAGATCTTCTAGCGGGCCAACCCAAGAAGGCCAAGAACAAGAGTCCTCCGTTCGAGTGGAACAACAGGATAGAAGAATCCTTCACTCGATTGAAATTGGCTCTCACATGAAGATGAGATGAAGATGAGATGAAGTCCTGGCCTACCCTGACTATGACCAACAATTTATACTTTACACTGATGCCAGCAATGTGGGATTGGGAGCAGTGCTCACCATAGTCTGGGCTGTGACCGAGCGATTCAAACACTACCTGGCTTCAGTGAAGTTTACTGCCTTCACGGACAATAATCCGCTGACTCACTTGGAAATCGCAAAGCTAGGTGCATTGGAACAGCGATGGATGGCCCGGCTGTCCAACTACGAGTTTACCATCAAGTACCGAGCAGGGCATAAGAACGCTAATGCTGATGCGCTATCCAGGATGCCCAATTTACCAGCATGGGAGAAGAGTTACCAGTCTTCCACAGTCACGAGGTGGCCCATTGCTCCCATTGCGTAAGGAACAAGTGCTATGTTGTGCAAGAGGCTACGTTTAACCTGTTTCCCCACCATGGATGGACAGAGATGCAGGATAGCGACCCGGTGGTCCACCTAGTAAAGGAGTTTCTGACACAAGCTGACTCACACCGTGGTCCAGATGCACCACAGGAAATGCAACAATTGTGGAAGGAGAAGGGCAAGCTGTTCATCTATGAGGGTAAGCTGTGTCGGAGGAACATCAACTCGCACACACACAAACTGGTCTGGCAAGCAGTAGTCCCGAAGCGGGATGCGCCAATAGTATTGGAGGTGTACCACGATGGAGCAGGACACTGTGGGTGGAAGAAGCTGGAGGTCCTACTTTGTGAGGGATTCTACTGGATTGGCATGAGGCAAGCCATTGAGACGTGGTGCCGAGAATGTGGCCCATGCGACCTGCGCAGGAAAGACCATAACAGCCAGTGAGCCCCATTACAGCCGATTATCACGAAGCAGCCACTTGAACTGGTAGCTTTCGATCACGAGAAGTTGACTCCGAGTAGGACTGGCTACACCTATGCTCTGACCATAGTGGACCATTACTCGAGGTTCCTGGTATTCATGCCTGTCAAAGACCAAACAGCAAAGATGGCAGCCAAAGCATTTCAAGAACATTTTTGTCGACTGTACGGTTACCCTGAACAAGTGCTTACCGACCAAGGCCCAGCTTTGAGGCAGAAGTGTTCCAGGAGTTCTGTAACCTGTACTGTTGCAAGAAAATCAGGAAGATGCCATACCATCCACAGACAAATGGCATGTGACAGAAAATGAACCAGGTGGCAATTGACCTGTTGAAGTCCTTGCCCCTGGAAGAGCGAAACCTGTGGCCGGAGAAGTTGCCTAATCTGGTAGATCTATACAACCATATCCCGGTAAACACCAACTGCACCCCAGCCTACCTGATGAGAGCAAGACCTGGCAAGTTACCCATTGATTTGACATGGGAGTTCTAACACCTGAAGCGATATCACCAGATTCAGACTGGGATACAGAGTGGCAGCAGCAATGCAGCAAAGTGCAAAAATGTGTAGAGAAGTGTTTGTCCCAGGCAAGACAGAGGCAGGAAAAAAAATTATAATCAGCACGCCCCTGCAGTTCCCTTGTCGCCTGGAGAACATGTACTCAAAAGAAAGAGACAAGTTCACAAACTAAACGATCATTGGGATGTTGAGCAATACACAGTTTTACCTTCAGACTTTGATAACACCAAGGTGTGCCTCATCAGTAAAGATGGAGGAGAAACCTAAGCGGTAGTGTCGAGGGATCATCTAAAACCATGCCCTAACAACTAAAAGAAAAGATTTAAGACCAAGACATTCTTCAGCCAAAAGAAGAGGTAGAGGAAACGATCAGTACAGTACTCGGCTAGTTCCCTCCAAATTTGACAAGTGTAAACCAGGCCATAGTCATGCAGTAGATGCCACACCAGCAGCGGAGAAAGAGAATCCACCCCCTGCCAGCGTTGAATCTGTCATGCCCATGGTGAGCAGGGGTGGTCCTAGAAAATCAGGTATACCTGTGCTACGTAGTATCACCCATAGCATAGCCAATAGAGAGCGCACTACAACAGTGGTAGCAAGCACAGTGAATATGGTTAGGTCACTACCAGTACCAGTGCTACGAAGGTCTGCCCATAGTACCTTAGGTCAGACCCCCATATGGTTCCATATGTAAGTAGGTTGTGTAAATAAGAAGTGTAAATATGTAACCGTCAAGCATATGAGCCTACAGAGACTCTGTAAGAACTTTTGGAGCAATACTATTTTACTTGATTTAATGGCTGATTGGGTCACTGGACTTGCTGTGATCAGGACAATGCTTGTATATAGTTACCATCTTGGCTCAGGAATGAACAATGGACACTGACGAAAGGACTGATCAACTATTTTTGAGCTTTGGTTTTTGTAATTTTTATTTTTGAAATCTTGTAAGTAGTTATGATTGTTCACTTGTTGATATGTTTGTTTCCTCAGTCCAGGAGTACTGAATTTCACTAGGGGGAATGTGGCCCCAGGAATCCGGTTACTACAGTGGCATTGCCTCCCTCACAGGGGGTGATGTCATACCTAGAAGCAAGGAGGGGTCCCCTTACCAAGTAACACCAGCATCCAACACTTTTTCCTTACTCCAGACCAGAAGGGGGAGCTCTAACACCCGGTTTCAGGGGAGCTTCTCCATAAGTTCTGGCCTGGAGGCGGAGTTAGTGAGTCTGAGAGAGGAGAGGAGAGAAGTTGAGGAGAACCTGGAGAATGGAGCTGTAACCAAGCTCACCCCAGAGCAGAGCGCTAGAAACCGGACACCGCAGTCCATGGTTGCGCGGGTGCTGAAGTCCTGGCAGCTAAATCCAGAGGGCAGGAGACTGCAGGTCTTCTGGCCTATCTAACACCCAGAAGCACAGCAGCCTCCCAGGGCCCGGAGCTACTACTAAAGAGCGACACCTGTAATAGGCTCAAGCAGCCTGCCATGCAGGTACTGTTTTATTTTTACTGCCAGACAGAGGAAATTGAGCAGAGCTTAAAGCAGCAAGGACCTAACTGGACAGCGCAGTAGGAAGGCCTCTGAAACCACCTGTCTAGGTGGATCCTAAATTGCTTCCAGTCTGCCTAGATCTCCATTACCATCTGTTACCCGTGCCCCGGACTGTACCTTCAACCATCGAGTAAAGGTAAAGAAAACTACAGCCCTTGTGTCCTCCAGTCATTTCTCATACCCTCAGTCCTGCACCCCAATGTCCACAATCCCTTACAACAGTAGCGGTAGCCCTGGGGCCCCACTCCACCTGTGGGGAGCAGAACCATCCTAGCTGCGTCACCATTGGCCCTAGCAGTCCCCTTAAGCAGCCATCCATTTCTGAACACCACAGGCGGTGTCACGTTAAGTCCCCTATAAACTTTCCCTCCTTATTTTATTTCACGCCCAGGGCCACGGATTGGGTCACTGCTGCTGTTACATATAGTAAAAAACCTGGCACTCAACTCGCATAAAGATGCTTTTTAATAGATGCAAGCGGGAATACAGTGACAGCAATAGCAAAACGTTTCGGTCATGTATGTCTGACCTTCATCAGTTGCAAATAAAGTCTGCCGATAGTGTGAATGTTGTCACTAACAGGTGATATGTGGTACTGATCACCCTTAAACGGAAAGGTACTGTTTGGTATAATATGTCATGGACGCAGCCCTGCTGTGGCGCTGCCTGACGCGGAGTCCACCGCTTGTCTGACAGACAAGCGGTGGACTCCGCGTCAGGCAGCGCCACAGCAGGGCTGCGTCCATGACATATTATACCAAACAGTACCTTTCCGTTTAAGGGTGATCAGTACCACATATCACCTGTTAGTGACAACATTCACACTATCGGCAGACTTTATTTGCAACTGATGAAGGTCAGACATACATGACCGAAACGTTTTGCTATTGCTGTCACTGTATTCCCGCTTGCATCTATTAAAAAGCATCTTTATGCGAGTTGAGTGCCAGGTTTTTTACTATATGAATCACACGGTTTTGGAACCTACCTGAGCACCAGTCATTTGAGCAGTGCACACGGTTTTTGTTTACACTGCTGCTGTTACAACCCCTGAAGAACTGCCTGACCCAGACCAAGCACCCTGCGGCCCTAGCGGGCGTCGCACAGGCATTCAACCCCTCTGATGCTGCTGTCAATAGTGACAGCAACATCACTAGGCTGCCTCTCTGCTCCCATCGGCACAAAGTGATGCGATCGCGTTGTGCTGATGGTCTCCATGGTGACCCTGGGATGAAAGCTGGATGCGGAGTCACCCAGGGACGGTGGCCTGTAAGCTCCTGCTCGTTGAATGTGAGACACTGATCTCAGAAGCAATGCAGAGTATTAGATGAGCAATCATGGCAGGCAAAGTTGATGTCCTATCATGGGACAATGTAAAAAAAATAAATAAAATTGTAAAAATATAAAAAAAAAATAAAGAACAAAAAAAGAAAAATATATTAATGCAAAAAATACATTTATTTATGTAAAAGTAAAAATAAACAAAAAGGTACACATATTTTGTATCGCCGTGTCCGGAATGACCAGCCCTATAAAACTGTTATCCCATTTACTTGTTTTTATTATGTATACCCCTCCTTACATGTAAAGCGCCATGGAATATATGGCGCTATAACAATGAATAATAATAATGATAATAATAATAATAATAATAATAATAATAATAATAATAATAATTTAGTGAATTTAGTGAACATCATTTAAAAAATAAATAAAAAACTAAGCAAAAAAACTATGATTCATCATCACAACACCGAACAATAAAGTGGAATAAAACGTGATCAAAAAGACAAATGTAAAGCCTCCAAGTGGCCGTCCTATACCGACCCCACGGGCCCGGCCACTGCCTTTATTGATCAATTCTCCACCTGGCTTCTTCACTTTCTTTCCACTGGCATTCTCACTATCATCATGGGTGACTTCAACATCCCCACTGATAGCCTTCACTCAATAGCCTACAAACTCCTGTCCCTTACTTCATCTTTTGGACTTGCTTAGTGGTCCTCCTCAGCCACCCACACAGACGGACAATTAGACCTTTTTTTCACCCATTTCTGCTCTCTATCTAACTTCACCACTTCTCCTCTCTCTCTATCCGGCCACCATCTACTCACTTTCTCATCCCTGTCCTCCTCATCTGTCACCCATGTCCAGCAACATGCGCACCCCTGCAGAAACATTGCACACTTAGACATCCACACGCTCTCTGACTCTATTCTATTCTACCACTGATGACACTCAGATATACCTCTCGGGCCCAGACATGAACTCTCTGCTACATTAAAAGTCAAAAAATTCATCCTTAACCCCTCTACCCCTAAGGGTGGTTTGCACGTTAATGACCGGGCCAATGTTTACATTTCTGACCACTGTCCCTTTATAAGGTTATAACTCTGGAACGCTTCAACGGATCTTGGCGATTCTGACAATGTTTTCTCGTGACATATTGTACTTCATGATAGTGGTAACATTTCTTCAATATAACTTGCGTTTATTTGTGAAAAAATGGAAATTTGGCAAAAATTTTGAAAATTTCGCAATTTTCAAACTTTAAATTTTTGTGCTCTTAAACCAGAGAGTTATGTGACACAAAATAGTTAATAAATAACATTGACCACATGTCTACTTTACATCAGCACAATTTTGGAAACAATTTTTTTTTTGTTAGGGAGTTATAAGGGTTAAAAGTTGACCAGCAATTTCTCATTTTTACAACAACATTTACAAAACCATTTTTTTAGGGACCACCTCACATTTGAAGTCACTTTGAGGGGTCTATATGGCAGAAAATACCCAAAAGTGACACCATTCTGAAAACTGCACCCCTCAAGGTACTCAAAACCACATTCAAGAAGTTTATTAACCCTTTAGCTGTTTCACACCAGGTGAAGCAACATGGTAGGAAAAAATGAACATTTAACTTTTTAGTCACAAAAATGATTTTTCAGCAATAATTTTTTTATTTTCCCAAGGGTAAAAAGAGAAAATGGACCTCAAAAGTTGATGTCCAATTTGCCCTGAGTACGCTGATACCCCACATATGAGGGGGAACCACTTTTTGGGCACACGGCAGGGCTCAGGAGGAAAGGAGCGCCGTTTGACAATTTCAAGCTAAAATTGGCTGGAATTTAGATCGGACGCCATGTCACGTTTGGCGAGCCCCTGATGTGCCTAAACAGTGGAAACCCCCCACAAGTAACCCCATTTTGGAAACTAGACCCCCTAAGGAACTTATCTAGGTGTGTGTTGAGCACTTTGAACCCACAAGTGCTTCACAGAAGTTTATAACGCCTGGGCGTGAAAAAAAAAATCCTATTTTTTCCACAAACATGATCGTTTAGTCCCCAATTTTTTATTTTCCCAAGGGTAACAGGAGAAATTGGACCCCAAAAGGTGTTGTGCAATTTGTCCTGAGTACGCTGATACCCCATATGTGGGGAGACAACTGTTTGTGCGCATGGCAGGGCTCAGAAGGAAAGGAGCACCGTTCGACATTTTCAAGCTAAAATTGGCTGGAATTTAGATCGGACGTTATGTCACGTTTGGCGAGCCCCTGATGTGCCTAAACAGTGGAAATCCCCAACAAGTGACCCTATTTTGGAAACTAGACCCCCTAAGGAACTTATCTAGGTGTGTGTTGAGCACTTTGCGCCCCCAAGTGCTTCACAGAAGTTTATAACGCCCGGGCGTGAAAATGAAAAATCCTATTTTTTCCACAAACATGATGGTTTAGTCCCCAATTTTTTATTTTCCCAAGGGTAACAGGGGAAATTGGACCCCAAAAGGTGTTGTGCAATTTGTCCTGAGTACGCTGATACCCCATATGTGGGGGGAACCACTGTTTGGGCGCATGGCAGGGCTCAGAAGGAAAGGAGCGCCGTTTGACATTTTCAAGCTAAAATTGGCTGGAATTTAGATCGGACGCCATGTCGCGTTTGGCGAGCCCCTGATGTGCCTAAACAGTGGAAACCCCCCACAAATGACCCCATTTTGGAAACTAGACCCCCTAAGGAACTTATCTAGGTTTGTGGTGAGAATTTTGAACCCCCAAGTGCTTCACTAAAGTTTATAACGCCCGGCGTGAAAATAAATGCAGACTTTGATGGAATGGTCTGCGGGCATCATGTTCCATTTGGTGAGCCCCTGATGTGCCTAAACAGTAGAAACTCCCCAGAAGTGACCCCATTTTGGAAACTTGACCCCCTAAGGAACTTATCTAGGTGTGTGGTAAGAATTTTGAACCCCCAAGTGCTTCACTAAAGTTTATGACGCTCGGCGTGAAAGTAAAAAATTCTATTTTATTCCCACAAAAATTATCTTTCAGTCCCCAATTTTTTATTTTCCCAAGGGTAACAGGAGAAATTGGACCCCAAAAGCTGTTGTCCAATTTGTCGTGAGTATGCTGGTACCCCATATGTGGGAGAAAACTACTGTTTGGGCACACTTCAGGGCTCGGAAGGGAAGTAGTGACGTTTTGGAATGCAGACTTTGATGGAATGGTCTGCGGGCATCATGTTCCATTTGGTGAGCCCCTGATGTGCCTAAACAGTAGAAACTCCCCACAAGTGACCCCATTTTGGAAACTTGACCCCCTAAGGGGTCCCCCCAAGTGTGAGGATTCCTGCAGAGCAGTCAGACAGGTCAGGGGCAGGTGAGACAGGTCACAGAGCGGTAACACCGCTGCTGTGACCTGTGATTGGTGGGATCGATGATCACATTGATCCCACCAATCAGAGGAGGCCCTGGTGACGCCGGTGTTGCTAGGCACCAGCCTATGATCGGAGCTCACAGCTCCGATCATAGGCAGGTCACCGGCAGGTGACCGGCAGGTCACCATCAGGGCACAGCGCGGTCACACCACTGCTGTGCCCTGTGATTGGCGCGATCGACGATCACATCGATCGCGCCAATAAGAGCTGCAGGATCCAGAGCAGGGCACAGGAGACATGGCGCACGAGGCAGGGCACCAGAGGCTGCGGAGCAGGTAGTTAGAAGCAGGGCACAGCGCGGTAACACTGCCGCTGTGCCCTGCGATTGGCGAGATCGATGTGATCGTCGATCGCGCCAATCCGGGGGGCTTTGGCTGATGCCTGGCGTTGCCAGGCACCGGCCCCAGTGTCGAGTACATCGGTACTCGATCATAGCCTGGGACCTCACTGTTTCAGCCAATCTGATTGGCTGAAACAATGAGAAAGGCTGTGATTGGCTGTTCAGAATTGAACAGCCAATCACAGCGATTGGGAGGCCGGGGGGGCGGCGCCATACCCCAAGATGCCGAGGCCATCTTCCGTAAGGTAAGATGGCATCGGAATTTTAATGCGATCACCGCGACTTAAGTAACGGTGACGCATTAAAGGGCATGACATTCTATTCCGTCGGTGGTCATACGGGCCCACCCCACCTCGACGGGGGACCTGACCTATCTATCGTAATTAACGACATCACGCTTTCCCCAGTACGAGAAGTCCACTGCCTCGAAGTAATCCTCAACTCTGCCCTGTCCTTAAAACCGCACATCCAAGCTCTTTCCACCTCCTGTTGCCTCCAGGTCAAAAATATCTCCAGAATCGATCCTTCTTCATTACTCAATCTAATAAAATGCTTGTGCATGCCTTAATCATCTCCCGCCTCAACTACTGCAACATCCTTTTCTGTGGCCTCCCTGCTAAAGGTACCGTCACATTAAGCGACGCTGCAGCGATAACGACAACGATGCCGATCGCTGCAGCGTCGCTGTTTGATCGCTGGAGAGCTGTCACACAGACCGCTCTCCAGCGATCAACGATGCCGAGGTCCCCTGGTAACCAGGGTAAACATCGGGTAACTAAGCGCAGGGCCGCGCTTAGTAACCCGATGTTTACCCTGGTTACCAGCGTAAAATGTAAAAAAAACAAACAGCACATACTTACATTCACGTCCCCCTGCGTCCACTTCCTGACTGACTGAGCGCCGTACAGTGAGAGCAGAGCGGTGACGTCACCGCTGTGCTGCTTTCACTTTCACTTTGCGGCGCTGAGTCAGAGGAGGAAGCAGACTGCAGGGGACGCAATGTGAGTATGTGCTGTTTGTTTTTTTTACATTTTACGCTGGTAACCAGGGTAAACATCGGGTTACTAAGCGCGGCCCCGCGCTTAGTTACCCGATGTTTACCCTGGTTACCAGTGTAAAATATCGCTGGTATCGTTGCATTTGGTGTCAAACACAACGATACACAGCGATCAAACGACCAAATAAAGTTCTGGACTTTATTCAGCGACCAGCGACATCACAGCAGGATCCTGATCGCTGCTGCGTGTCAAACTAAACGATATCGCTAGCGAGGACGCTGCAACGTCACGGATCGCTAGCGATATCGTTATAAAGTCGTTTAGTGTGACGGTACCTTAACACCCTTGCACCTCTCCAGTCCATCCTTAACTCTGCTGCCCAACTAATTCATCTCTCTCCTCGCTACTCCTCCGCTTCTCCCCTCTGCAAATCTGTTCACTGGCTCCCATTTCCTCAGCGTATCCAGTTAATAATAATAATAATAATAATAATAATAATAATAATAATAATAAAAAATGGTATCTCTGAAAACGTCATCTTGTCCCAAAAAAATAAGCCATAATACAGCTCTGTCAGTGGAAAAATAAAAAAGTTATAGCTCTCAGAATAACGCAACGAAAAAAAAAAATGTTTTCTATAAAATAGTTTTTATTGCATAAAAGCACCAAAACATAAAAAAATATAAATGTGCTATCACTGTAATTGTACTGACCCAAAGAATAAAGTTGCCTTATCAATTTTATCACACACAAAATGGCATCAAACCCCCCAAAATAATTCCTGATTTGCTGCTTTTTTTTCATTATGCCTCCCAAAAATTGGAATATCGGATTAGAAAGCGATCAAAAAATGTAATGTGACCGAAAATGGCACCTATAAAAACATCAAGTCGTCTCACAAAAAACAAGCCCTAATATGACTTTGTCAGCAAAATATGGAAAAATTATAGTTATCTAAATATGGGGATGCAAAAAAAGCATCTTTTACTGTGTGATAGCAACAAAACAGAAAGAGATGCTATAAATCTGGTATCAATGTTATCTCACCGACCCAAAGAATAAAGTCGCCTAATCACTTATATCTGACAAGAAACAGCATAAAAAATAAATAAAACCAATTATTCACTTGCTGATTTTTTCATTCTGCCTCCCAAAGATCGTAGTAAGGCTTGGCTCAAATTTATCCCACCCGCTGCGATCAGCGCTTTTATCGGGGTTTCCATGTAAATCTCTGAAATACGTGATTCAGATGGAACCGTCGGCAGAAAATTCCCTGTAATGAGGCAGATAGAGGTACTGTGGATGCCATCTGGCCTGTGATCCGATGGTGACCGTCTTTTTATGCATGCATAACAGCGCGGTCTACCACAGTTTTGTGCACTTCTGAAAAGAAGGACAACACCGAACAGAGGCCAGATGAAGTCTAAAGTAGCTCTGCTGCCTCATTATAGTGAATAGCTACATTGGGGGTTTCATCTGAATCATGTCATTCAGAGATTTAGATGTTATCCCCAATTTAAGTGCTAAGTGATCACAGGATAAATGTGATCCCAAATGTTATGTAATAAGTTCCCAACAAAAGCTTCAACTCAGTCTACAAAAACAGCAAATTCACACTCAGGTCCACCATCTGTCAACGGAAATATAGGGGGCTTCGATGTTACTGATAGTACAAAGGCTTTGTAAAACCATTAAAGCTCCTTACCCCCAAAGAAATTCTGAAAATTCTGCACTCCCAAATCCAACTGCCCCCTCTCTTTTGAGCCCCAGTGTACCTAAACCACAATTAGTATACACAATTTTGGCATTTCTGTAACGATGACAGCCCATCTCATTTACACGTGCTTGTCTCCAGAAGCATGAGCTGGGCACAACAACATACTGGATACTACAATGTATTGATGCCTACAGCGTACTGGTCACTACAATGGCAGTTTGCAATTTACTCAGTGACATCCACTGCTGCTTGTTCCTGGAAAACCCTCATGGAGTCAAAATCATCACTACATCTGAACCAAAGGGCATAATTTCCAAAATGGGGTCATTTGAGGGGGGATTCTGCTCTTCTAGAAATTAGGGGCTCTGTATATTAAGTCCACAAACTGTTCTAGCAAAATATACACTCCAGGAGGCAAATAGTGCTCTGTCCCACCCGAGTTTCGCCGTGTGGCTAAGCAGTGCTGTACAGCCACATGTCTGGTACTACCACATTCCACACAAATTGTGGGACACATTTTGGTGCCATTTTTACCCATTTGCCAGCATGAAAATGGAATATCTAGGGCTAAAACAAAATGTTGGTGTTAAAAATGTAATTATTTTTTCTTCACTGCCCAATGCTATAACATTCTGTGCACACCTGTGGTGTAAATGTGATCACTGCTTTACCAGAAGAATTCATTGAGAGGTGTAGTTTGTAAGATATGGTCACTTATGGAAGGTTTTGCTGTTCTGGCACCTCAGGGGCTCTACCAATGTGACATGGCACCCTCAAACCAGTCAACCAGCAAAATGGGAACTCCAATATTGCGCCTCTTCACTTTTGAGCTTTACACTGTGCCTCAAAAGTATTTTTCAACCACATATAGGGTATTGGTGTACTCTGAAGAAATTGCACAACAATTTTTGGGTCCATTTTCTCCTGTCACCCTTGTGAAAATAAAAAAATTGGGGCTAAAAGAACATTTTTGTGGAAAAAATTAGATTTTTTCATTTTCATGGCTCAACTTCTGTCAAGCACCTGGACGTTCAAGTTGCTCACCACACATCTATCAAAATTCCTTGAGGAGTCTAGTTTCCAAAATGGGGTCACTTGTGCGGGGTTTCCACATTTTAGTCACATCAGGAGCTCTTCAAACACGACCTGACATCTGCAGAACATTCCATCAAAATTTAAATTCCAAAACATTACTTTTGTGAATTTTCTGTCATATAGGCCCCTCAAAGTCACTTCAAATGTGAGTTGGTTCCTAAAAAAATGGTTTTGTAAGTTTTGTTAGAAAAATGAGAAATCGCTGGTCAACTTTTACCCCTTCTAACGTCCTAGCAAGAAAAAAAATATAAATATGCTATTTAGTAACCATTTTGTGTGACATATGTCTCTGATTTAAGGGCATAAAAGTTAAAAAAAAGTTTGAAAATTGCAACATTTTCCAAATTTTTGCCAAATTTCTGATGTTTTCACAAATAGATGCAAAATCATATCAAACACATTTTACCTCTATCATGAAGTACAATATGTCACGGTAAAACAGCCTCAGGATCAGTGGGATATGTGAAAGTGTTCCAGAGTTATGACCTCATAAAGTGAAAGTGGTGAGAATTATAAAATTTGGCCGGGTCAGGAAGGTGAAAACAGGCTTTGGGGTGAAGGGGTTAAAAAGGTTTCCATGAGATAAACTCAACATTACTGAAAGGAGTTGTCCTCTATTGTTGACTTTTTAAAAATAAATTGCTGTATCTGGGCTTAAAAATATTTTTTGCTTTTAAGTTTCATTAATAATATTTTCACCGCTTGCCTACTATAGTTAGTGTCTTTGTTGCACTGTCTATTTCTAGATGAAAAATGAGTTAACTGAGAATCTAATGGTACAGATTGAGGCCGGCGTCACACTCAGCATAGGGAAATACGGTCTGTATTTTACGGCCGTAATACACAGTAATTTTCACAAAACACTGTTCCGTATTCAATGGGAGGATGCGATTTTTACGGACAAATGTATCCGTGTGTCATCCGTATGGCATCCGTATGGCTTCCGTACGGTGATTTTTTTGCAAAATTGACAAATCATGGATCCATCGGCTAAAATATTCCTAAAAACATATATACAGTCTATATATTGTAGGGGTTTCACTCGCTCAAGTGCGATGGCTGACACTTAGGAGGCACGTTCCATCAAAAGTTCAAAGGTTTATTGCTCCATAAACCACATAGCAAAACAGAAAACAAACAGCTTTTAGCTTAGACAAAAAGGAAAAACAAGTGTCCAGTCCTTCAGGCTCAGTCCTGGAGCCTTAACACACTCTGGAGGCTAGCACCTCCACACACATCTCCTGTGTTAGCCTTTCTTTTATAGGTCTAACCCCACCCAGAACCCATCACATGATTAGACATGTGGTTATGACATCACCACAGGTCCTGGAACACATATAGTTAGGCATGGTTACATCACCGCAGCAAGCCACCTATGTGACACATATCTCCCGTCGACTAGACAACCTTTAGCCACGCTACATACCTCCCCCCTCTGCCTAAAGCCGTGGGGCTTGGCACTTTCCCCCACTAGACAAGGGATTCTTGACAGGGCATCAGCATTACCGTGCAGCTTCCCGGCCCTATGTTCCACATGGAAACAGAAGTCCTGCAGGGCTAAGAACCAACGGGTGACCCTAGCATTTCTACCCTTCGTTTCCCTCATCCATCTAAGTGGGGCATGGTCGGATATCAGTCTAAATTTACGTCCCATCAGATAGTACCGTAATGTGTCCACCGCCCACTTTATGGCCAAACACTCCTTCTCTACGACTGAGTAGTTCTTTTCTTACTCAGATAGAGAACAGGATGCTCCTCCCCACGTAGTTCTTGGGAAAGGACTGCTCCTACCCCAACATCTGAGGCATCTGTCTGAAGAATAAACTCTTTCTTGAAGTTTGGGGCCATCAGAACGGGTTGCTTACACAAAGCCTCTTTCATTTCTTGGAAGGCTGACTCTGTTTCTTCAGACCATTTAACCATTACTGATTTTGTCCCTTTTAGCAGATCAGTCAGAGGCGCAGCCATCATGGCGAAGTTTGGGATGAACCTCCTGTAATATCCCACAAGTCACAGGAAGGCTTTAACTTGCTTTTTGGAAATTGGTTTTGGCCATGTTTGAATTGCCTCCACTTTACTGATTTGGGGTTTTATTTCTCCATGACCCACTATATATCCAAGGTACTTAGCTTCTTCTTTACCCAAGGCACACTTCTTCGGGTTTATTGTAAACCCCGCCTCTCTTATAGCATCAAAAACCGCTTGGACCTTTTCCAGATGACTCTCCGGGGTAAAGATGACGATATCAT